>NC_138730.1:10708405-10713405 GCF_965113295.1 Leuciscus leuciscus
ATTCAGTTTTCCTTTTAAACACAGCCCAAACATCCAACACGATTTTTTCCTTTTTTGCTACAATTCTTCTCTCCCATATTGCACTTTTCATTAACATTACACACAGATTAATAAAACTTTTGTTTTTACCCTTTTCTTCCATCCCAAACATCACCACTCTATTCCATTCTACAGTTTTCTCATTTTGTTCCCCTCTCAGTATTTCAATCAGTCGTCTACCTTTTTCCATAAAATCTACCAATTCTCTACAATTTAAAAACAAGTGTAAAAAACTTTCATCTTCAACATTACACACTTTACATGTTTCACTTAGTTCCATTCCGATTTTTTTCAATATAATGTCAGTGAAAATTGCTCTGTGTCTAATTAAATACTCCAAACTCTCCAATTTTGCCTCTATCATTTTACCCTTCATGTTATTCCATATGTCATCTTCTTTTAAGTCGTCATATTTCTGTACCCAGTACTCATTAACCTTTGGTTTCTTAAAAACCCCCTCTCTAAAAAAACAGTAAAACATTTTCACAGTACATTCATTAAAATCATATAGTTTGTCTCTCAACTCTACATACACTTCTTTCCCTTGTTTCTCTTCTTCCATATTTTCTATTCTTTTTATCCACTCCTTAGGTATTGCTTCTTTCATTATTTCATACTTATTTTTTAGTTCTTGTTCATTAAAATCCTCTTTTGCCACTTCCATTGTATCTATTATATACTGTAATGGTAAAAATCCCTCTTTAAATTCATATAAAATATCTCTGACTCTTGTGATCCCAACATCCCACCATTTCTTTAAAAAAATCACTTTCCCCTGATTTAAAATGCCGCTGTTTAAGAATAAAGGCTGGTTTAAAATGCTCTCTCTACCTTGAAGATTAAAATTAACAATAGTTAGAAATTTCCCCCAAGCACTCATCAATTCTTTGTAAAAATCTGGCATTCCTTCCATCATCCAATTCTTAGTTTTCATCCATAAAATATTATCTCCCAAATTAAAATTCCCACATTTATTTAAAAAATATTCCATTGTCTTTTTCCATGCTGTTTTACTTTTCTCATCTAGATACTTTTTTATTACTTTAACTCTTAAGCTATTTTTTCTTTGTTCCACATCTATCAATCCCATCCCTCCCTTTCCTACTTCACCTATTACAGTATTATATGCAATTCTTGGTGGTTTTCCATCCCATATAAAATCCAAAAAAACATTTTTTCAGCCTTTTTTCCACCCACATCGGCATAGAAGTCACATATAAAACATACCATAGCTTTGCTACCATTAAAACATTTACAATTAAAACCTTCCCTTTTAAACTTAAAGTCCTCAATTTCCAAAAAGTTAACCTTCTTTCAATTCCTCCTAATATTTCTTCCCACATTACTTCTTTAACATACTTTTCGTCTTTCCCTATTAAAACACCTAAAATCTTTATTTCCTTTGATTCTTTAAAATTAAAATCATTTGCTAAAACACTCACTCTTCCAAATCTCATATATACTGTTTTCTCTTCATTTATCTTGCTCCCAGATCCCCTACAAAACGTCTGTACCACTTCCATTGCCTTTTTAACACTCTCTATATCCTTAACCATTATCGTTGTATCATCTGCGTATTGAAATATTTTTTCATTTTCCCCACTCTCTTCAATGTCTATCCCTCTTACTTCTTTATCTATTTTTACAGCTAATCCCAATGGTTCTGCAATTAATGAATATAAAAGTGCTGATAGTGGACATCCTTGTCTTATTGACCTAGTTAATTTAAAACATTCTGTTAAAAAACCATTACATTTTATTCTTGTTATTGCTCCTTTATATAAAATTGTAATCCATTTGATAAAGCTTTCCCCAAACCCATACCCTCTTAAAATCTCAAATAAATAATCATGTTCTACTCTGTCAAAGGCCTTTTCAAAATCCAAACTAATAACATATCCGTCTTTATTTTTTACTTTCATATACCTTATTCTATCTATTATACTTATTGTTGTGTCTGCTATATCCTTCCCTTTCACTCCATACACTTGATTTGTTTTGATTATGGTTGGCATTACCTCTTTCAATCTGTTGGCTAAAACCTTTGTTAAAATTTTCAAATCTGTATTCAGCATTGTGATTGGTCTATAATTTTTTAAGTCTACTTTTTCTCCTTTTCTTTTATATATCAACTTAATTAATCCCATCCCCATTCTCTGATTCATTTCCTCTTTCTTAAAAATATCTTCATATACTTCTTTTAAAATACCAGTTAAAAAATCCTTAAAAGTTATATAAAATTCATTCCCTAAACCATCAATGCCTGGACTTTTCCTTTTATTCAGTTCACTTATTGCTCTTTTTATCTCTTCTTCTCTTATCTCTAGGTCACACTCTTTTTTGTCATCCTCTCCTACTTTGGTCTTTATTTGTTTCAATAATTCTAGTTTTTCTTCCTCTTTTACTCCTTCTGCTTTAAATAGCTTTTCATAATATGCTTTTATTGCTTTTAATATCTCCTCATTTGTTTCCACTATCTCTCCATCTTCCCTTTGTATTCCTTTAATTGTTTGTGACTTTCCCCTTCTTCTTTCCAAGTCAAAGAAAAACTTTGTACATTTCTCTCCTTCCACTGTATACTTTGCTTTACTTCTTAATCGTGCCCCGTTATATTTCTTCTCTTCTATTTCTTTCAGTTTTCCCTCTATTTCCTTTATTTTTTGTATATCTTTTTCGTTCATGTTCAATTCCTTTTCTAGTTGTTCTCGTATTTCTCTTTCCTTACCATTTTTGCATCTCTGGATTATCCCACAATATTTTATGGTAAACTTTTTGATTAAATACTTCACATTTTCCCACCAAATCCTTTTGTCCTCTCTATACATTCCGTTTTCTTTTTCCTTTGTTATGATTTCTTGTACACTCAAAACATAGTCTTCATTCTTTAAAATCCCTGTGTTTAAAACCCATACTCCCGGCCCTCTTTTCGCTGTATTCCAATCTATTTGCATAAAAATAGGTTTATGATCGCATAAAAATAGGTTTATGATCGCTTAAAACTGTTTCTTCGTACCTTATTTTTTCTAAAAAACTTTCTATATTCCTTGTACATAAAATAAAATCGATTCTTGTTTTACAAATAAAATTCCCCACTATTTGTCTTCTTGAAAATTCTTTTCTCCTTTCATTTCTTTCCCTCCATACATCAATCAAATTATTTTCTTCCATCAGCCCTTTTAACTCTTTTCTTCCTGTATCCGTCTTAAAAACCATTCCTTCAGCCATGTCCAATTTACTAAAAACAACATTAAAATCCCCCATAATAACAATTTCCTTATATTTCCTTAAAAGTTCCCTTAAACCATTAAAATATTCCCTCTTCTTAATCTCTTCCGGTGGTGCATGCACATTTACCACAAGTATTTTGTTCTCTTCATATTCCATTTCAAAACCTATACATTTCCCGACTTTATCTTTATATACTACTTTACATTTTATATCTCTATTTTCTCTTATTAGTACTGCAACTCCTCTTCCAAATCTATCATCACCGTTGTTGTATAAAATCTCTCCATTCCATTTTTTCCTTATTTCACTTATATGCACATCTTTCCAGTTAGTCTCTTGTAACATTATCACATCTTCTCTTTTGCACATTTCCTTCACTTTTTCAAATTTCCTTATATCCCTTAACCCTCTAGCATTAAAAGTAACCATTTTTAAAATCATAACACAAAAAAAAGTTCTTAAAAAGACATTGCTAAAATCCATCTTTTCATCCAATCTCCTCCGAGTCCTTTACCAGCTCCTCTCCATCTATACTTTGTTGCTCACCTTTTAAAGTCACTCTTTTTCTCGCTCCTTCAGTGTTCGGTTTTATCTTTACTGATCTTCTCCTTTTACTTGATTTAACTACATTGTCATCTTCTTCATTTTCCGCTTCCTTTTCCATTTCCACGTTCTGCTCCTTGTCCTTTTGTTCCGCTCTGTCCACTTCACTTTCCAAGCATACATTCATGTCCATTTGTGTCCAGTTTTCATCCTCTTGTTGTGTTTGTTCCCCCTGCTTATTCTCATTGTCCATCCGTTCCTCACTTCCTTTATTTTCTGTAATTTCGCTCGTCTCATTTCCTCCGTCTTCTTCTTCTTGCTCCTTTTCTGTGTCTCTTTCTAGCACCTGCCCGCTCACCTGCTCCTCTTCTTCCTCCTCCTCTCGCCCCGTCCCGCATTCACATTTAGTGAGAACCTTTCGGCAATCCGGGCACTTAACGGCGTTACAGTTCCTTGCAAAGTGGCCTTTCTCGTCACATTTAAAACACTTAAAATCTGGACAGTCTTTCACCACGTGGTCCGGGCTCATGCACAGTCGACAGGTTTTAACCTGATGACTGTGCATCACTCTGAAATATTGTGGTCCTTCCGCTGTTTCCAGTCTTGTGCTGTATGGTAGTGACGCCACCTCCCTTGGGAACCTTACTTTTAAAAAGCGCGTACCGTCCTCTATATTTGTGCCCGGATACAACCTCCTTTTCACCACAGATACGGGGATTACTCCCCATTGTTCCAGTTTATTAAAAATCTCCACATCCTCAGTGTAGGCCGGCAGGTGCATAAAAGAGACAACATAGTCCCTGTTTTGAAGACTCTTTACCTCGAATGTCATTCCTTTGATGTCCAGTCCGTCCATTAAGAAACCCGTATCCTCCTCACGTTCAAGTGTGACTTCATATTCATTTGTTTGTTTGGGTCTCACCGCCAAAATCTTTCCTTCTCCGATCTTGTCCGTCACTGCTTTTATGATATCCATCGCTCTCACCTCTTTTTCATCTCTTAAATCCACTGTTATTGTCGCTTCCTTTTTGTACATCCTTTTCACTTTCTCCTTTCTCGTTTCTTTCCCCCGTTCTTGTCCATCTCTTTGTTGTTCGTCCGGTCCGTGGTCGTTTCGCCCTCGTGGTACTCCAGCCATTGCAATGTCCGTTAACGTTTGTCCATCCATCAAAGAAAAACACGCAGACAAA
>NC_138730.1:10735905-10740905 GCF_965113295.1 Leuciscus leuciscus
CTCCTCGCCCATATTGCATACCTTGCATGACTTAGAATATAGTTCAATAGGTTAACTCCCAGATCTTTACAATTTGTGCTTACACCAAATAAAAACAATTTTTTCCATTCGTTTCCTGTTACATCTTTTCCCCAATCATCCTTGATCAATTTTTTCATTTTCTCATGGAACACATCAAGCTCTTTGCATTCAAAAAATATATGCATCAGAGTTTCAGGATCCGTCTTACATACATCACATTCCCTGTTTACGTTTTTATTCATTTGATGTATCACCACCTTCGTATATATCCTATTATGTCTGAGTTTAAAATCTAAATTCTCACAATCCAGCCCATTATATTTCACACTTAAGTTTGTCCATATTTTCTTTACATTAAATTCTGGGAACAGCTTTGGCCATACATTTTCTGAAGCAGGCAATTTAATTTCCTTTTCCACCAATATTTTGTATATTTCTTTCATTGTTATATCAGACAAATATTTCTTCTTTTCATTTTTCATAATATATAAATCTGGAATTCCCCAATCCCCAATTTTAGTAACCTCCCTCTCTATCATCTCCACCCAACTCCTGGGCAGACTAGTTTTTATGTTTTCGCACACACAATCCACTTTTGATTTTTCAATCTCGTCATCCCATCCCACAATACAATCATAAATAGCTCTATTTGGCAAAAAACCTTTTACATATTCGTATACCAGGTCCTTGATCTGTCTTACTCCCGCTTGCATATACAATCTGTTATAGAACATTTTCCCTTTCATCCGTATCTTTGAATTCAGAAATATTGGCTGGTTATATACTTGATTAATGTTTTCACACTCATATCCTACATTCAATAGAAACTCAGCCCATGCACTCAATACTTCTTGATAAAATAATGGAATTTTTTCAAACATTGGCTTCTTCAATGCCATGAACAACCCTTCTTCTCCACATCCACTACTTTTGTCCAAAAAATCCCTAAAAAAACCTTTCCATCCACAATCAACTTTATCATATAAATACTTCTTTATTGTTTTCACTCTTATTGCCTTTCTTTTTACACCTAACTCAATCAGCTTCAAACCTCCTACTTTATAATCTGCTATTAATGTTTTTGTTGATATTTTCACCCCTTTCCCTCCCCACAAAAAATTATTCACCACGTCCTTCATCTCATTCAGTACCCAGTCTGGTAGATCAACTGCACCAATAACATAATTACATTTGGAAAGCAACAAAGAATTCACAACAACTACCTTACCTCTCAATCTTAATTCTCTCAATCTCCAAAACTGCAATACTTGTTTTATTTTATTCAAAATTCCCGCCCACGTAGCATCCCTAGCTTCTTTTGCATTTACCCCTATATTCACTCCTAGAATCACCATATGTTCTGTTGTAACTTTAAAAGGAATATCACACCCTCCTATATGCACTCCTCCTACACTCATTATTTCTGACTTTTCAATATTTATTTTTGCACCTGATGCTTTTCCATACGTTTCCATGTGTTTCATTATTTTATTTATACTCTCAATATCTCTTACTGTGAATGTTGTGTCATCCGCATACTGATGGATTACACTCAACCCTCCATATGGAATTGGAATTCCTCTGATCTCATTATCTCCTTTTATCAATGTTGCCAGAGGTTCCACTGATATAGAGTACAACAAAGCAGACAGGGGGCATCCCTGCCTTACTGACCTTTCCAATGGAAATGGATCTGTTAGAGCTCCATTAACCTTTACACAACTGTTTGCATTATTATATAACAAATTTATCCACTTTAGAATCCTCTCTCCAAAACCAAACCTTCTCATTGTTTGTTCCACAAAACTGTGCTCTACTCTGTCAAACGCTTTATTTAAATCCATACATAAAACTATCCCCCCTTCCCCATCCTTATTCAGACTATCCACTACATCTCTTATTGTACAAATTGTGTATGCAATGTCTCTTCCCGGTATACTGTATGTTTGATTCGGTGATATTATATTGCCTACTACTTCTTTTATCCTGTTGACTAAAACTTTTGTCAGAATCTTATAATCTGTGTTTAAAAGACTTAAAGGTCTGTAATTTTTCAAACTATATGGACTACCTTTGTTTTTGTACAGAACAGTAATTACTCCTAAACCCATTGAATCTGGTACCTCCCCTCTCTCTTCCATACTTCTATAAAGCCTCAGCATTATTGGCGCTAAAATCTTGATAAAAGTCTTATAAAACTCATGTGTTAAACCATCTGATCCTGGGCTCTTGTTCGACTTTGTTTGTTTAATTGCCACTTCTATTTCCTCAATACTTATGTCTCCATCACACATACTTCTGTCTTCTTCGGTCAACCTAGCATCTACAGTATTTAAAACTTCGTCCACACATTCTTGTTTTATGCCCTCCTTACTAAATAGTTTCTTATAAAACAACTCTACTTCTCCCCTTATCTCCACATAATCTGTTATCTTTTCACCTTCTTCATTTATCAGTTCTGTGATATGATTCTTCCTCTGTTTTTTTTTCTCTAAATTCAGAAAGAATTTTGTGCATCTTTCTCCATCCACTGCATACTGTACTCTACTTCTCACTATTGCACCCTCACACTTCTCCTTTTCGTACCCATCTATTTCTGTTTTTATCTGAAAGAAACGCTCTTTTCCATACTCAGGATTATTTTCTATTTTTTCTGCTTCCTTTTCCAAAGCACCTTTCAGAGCATCCATTTTACTCTTTCTCATAAAATTCCTTTGCTTTGAATATCTTATACTTCTTTTTTTAATGTTCCCTTTCATTCTTTCCCACCACTCACACACATTTTCCTTATACAAAGGGTTTTCCATTTCATATCTTATGCATTTACTTATATTTTCCTTGTATGCCTCTTCCTTCAACAGAGATGCATTCAAACACCACAGTCCTCCTCCTCTTTCTTCCATATTTACACTCATCTTTACTGTCATGGCAGCATGGTCACTAAAACCTAAAAACTTGTATCTCACGTTTTTCACATAACTCAGCATTTCTCTTTTAATTAAACATAAATCAATTCGACTTTGTTTTAAACTTCCCAGCACCATTTGTCTTCTTGAAAACTCTCTTTTAAATGGATTCTCCTCTCTCCAGGCATCAACCATGTCCTCACTTTGCATCAGATCATTTAAATATTTTCTGGACACATCTGATCTATAATTTGCACTGCTTGACGCATCAAGTCTTGTACACCACACATTAAAATCCCCAACTACTATACATTTGCCTGTACATAGTGGTTTCATTTGCTTAAAGATGCCCACTCTTTCAGTTTCAACATTAGGTGCATATAAATTAATCAGTCTGAACAGTTCATTGCGCCACATAAATTCTATAACTAGCAATCTTCCTTTACCATCACTGTATATTTGTTTTACATTTTGCATTCTTCCACTTTTTATCAATATTGCCACACCACAGGCTCTTTGACTACCATGATTGACAAAAATATCTTCTTCCCAATGTTTTTTTATATTAGACATTATGTCTTCAGTCCAATGAGTCTCTTGCAGACATATTACATCTGTTTTTAGCATTCCAGTCAACTGCTCAAACTTATTTGTTTCACGGAGTCCATTACTGTTCAAACATGCAATGCTCATTGTGTCACACATAGCCTGCATTACAATTATAAGAAAAAACAAAATCATTAGAAAAAAAAATCAGTCTTACTTTTTTGCACTGTTCTCCTCCGTTTCAATATTTTTCCGTTTCATCTGTTTGAAATTTCCTTCATTTGTATCCATTTCGTCACCCATATCTGTTGATGTAGTCTCTAGCACCATCTTCTCTCCTCCTCCTCCAACTGATCCTTGCCCCTTCTTGCTGCCACCGTCCTGACCCACCCCATAGCCTTTGATTGACCCTCCATCGCCTTTTCCCACCATCTTCTCCGCTGAGATTTCCACATTACCAGCTCCTGTATTTGTCTCTTTGCTTGGGCACAATTTTTTTCCCCTCCTTCCTTTCCCTCTCTCCGTCACCACTTGCTCCAGTACCACATCCTCTCGATGGTTCTCCTTCCCAGTGTCATCCTGTTCTGTTGTTGCTTCTCTTTCAAACCAGGTTTCCTCTATCACCTCTTTCTCTGCCACTGAAGCCTCCTCTTCCTCCTCCTTTTCCTCCTCTTCATTATCGTCATACAGATCCAAAGACCTTTCCTCATCCTCCGGAGTTTTACACACACATAGTGCATCCCTCATGGCACACACGCTGCAGTTTCCCTCATTGCATTCTCGCACATAATGTCCCTGCTTGCCACACTTGAAGCATTTAAAGCTTGGACAGTCTCTCACAATATGACCAGGTTGAATACACAAACGGCACACCTTCACCTGTCTGTCATGGATAACTCGAAAATGCTCCGCTCCTCCAATCGTCTCGAACTTTGTTGAGTATGGCAATGATTTGACATTGTCCGTGAACCTGACTTTCAGGAATCTTGTTCCATCTGCGATGTCGGTCCCTGGCCACATTCTTCTTTTAATTGTTGAAACTGCTTTTACTCCCCATTCAGTCAATTTTCTCAATATCTCATGGTCTTGAATATACGTTGGAAGGTTTAGGAAAGAAACCACCATCTCAGTATTGCTTATTTCTTTGGCCATGATTCGACTATTCTTTATCCTTAGTCCATCCAGTATTTTTTCTTTTCCCATCTCCTCATTCATTGTCAGTTCATATTCTCTTGGACTTTTATATCGACATCCGATTACCTCTCCACATTCATCTCTCACCTTCTTCAATAACTCCATCATGGTGACTCTGTCTTCTCCCTCGATCTCCACCAATACTGTTAACCTCTTTTCATACGTTCGTTCTCTTTGTATATCTTCGTCACTTTTCTCTCCCATATTTCGTTTGCCACGTCCAGCTTCCGTCTCCATGTTATCCTTCCTTTTTTTTTTTTTTTTTTATTAGCCAAACCAAAAATTTTAAGTTATACCCCAAACAGCAAAAGCTGTCCGGGGAATAACACGAAG
>NC_138730.1:10743405-11015905 GCF_965113295.1 Leuciscus leuciscus
GGCGGTCTCCCATCCAAGTACTAACCAGGCCCGACCCTGCTTAGCTTCCGAGATCAGACGAGATCGGGCGTTCTTTTTTTTCTTTTTTTTTTCTTTTTTTTTTTTATAAAAATAAATACAATAAAAAATACATATTTTCTTCTACAATCGTCTCTACATCGTATATCTTTTTTTTACATACATCATTTAAAAATCGCCTTCACTTCCTGGCAGCTTCCACATTAAAACTTTTAAAACACAACAAACTTTTGGGGTAAAAACATCATAAAAAACATCCAACATATTTTCACATTTAAAATAAACATACAGTCTTTCAATATATATTTCAGTTTTCCTTTTAAACACTGTCCAAACATCCAACACAATTTTTTTCCTTTTTAGCCACAATTCTTCTCTCCCATATTGCACTTTTCATTAACATTACACACAGATTAATAAAACTTTTGTTTTGACACTTCTTTTCCCAACCAAACATCACCACCCTGTTCCATTCCATTACATTTTCATCCCACTCCTCAGTCAAATCTTTAATTAAACATTTACATTTTTCTAAAAATTCCTCCAGTTCTTTACAATATAAAAACATATGTAAAATCCACTCTTCCTTTTCCTGGCACACTTTACACAGAGCGTTTTCTTCAAAACCTATTTTATTTCAAATAACCTCAGTAAAAACCACTTTATGCCTTATAAAATACTCCAAACATCCCAATTTTGTTTCCACACACCTCCCCCCCATGTTTCTCCATATACACTCTTCTTTTAAATCTTTGAATTTCTGCACCCAGTATCCATTTGCAATCGGCTCTTTAAAAACACCATCTCTAAAAGAACAATAAATCATTTTCATAGTACATTCATTAAAATCATACAGTTTTCCCCCTAACTTCACATAAATACCTTTCTCATTTGGCTCTCCTTCCATACTTTCTATTCTTTTAATCCACTTTTCGGGTATTGCACTTTTAATGATTTCATACTTATTTATAATCCCTTGTTCACTGTAATCCTCTTTTGCCTCCTCCATTGCATCCACAATAAATTGTGTCGGTAAAAAACCTTCTTTAAATTCATATAAAACGTCTCTTACTCTTGTTATCCCCACTTCCATCCATTTCTTTAAAAACATTTCTTTCTCTTGGTTTAAAATGTTTTTGTTTACTGTAAGAACAGAGGTTGATTTAAAATATTTTCTCTCCCATGTGGATCATACTCGACTTTGGCTAAAATTTCCCCCAGGCACAAAAAATTTCTCTAAAAAACTCTGGTAAGCATTCTGTCATCCAAATCTTCGTTTTCATCCATAAAATTCCATCCCCCATGTTAAAATTCCCACATTTGTTTAAAAAATATTTCATCGTCTTTTTCCACTCTGGTTTTCCCTCATCTCGTAGGTATTTCTTCACTATTTTCACTCTCAAACTGTTTTTTCTTTGTTCCACATCCATTAAACCTAAACCCCCCTTGTCTACCGCCCCTAAAATCGTGTTAAAAGCTATTCTTGCTGGTTTCCCCTCCCATAAAAAGTCAAGAAAACATTTCTTCAACCTCTTTTCTGTCCACAATGGCATCTCCGACACATATAAAACATACCATAGCTTAGAAACCATTAAAACATTCAAAATTAAAACCTTCCCTTTCAAATTTAATGTTCTCAATTTCCAAAAATGTAATATTCTCTCTATTTCTGTTACTAGTTGCTCCCACATTTCATCTCTTACTTTCCTCTCATTTTCCCCATTAAAATTCCTAAAATCCTAATTTCTTCCACTTCCTTGAAATTAAAACAATCCCTTAAAACCATAGCTTTACCAAATCTCATATATACCGTCTTATCCTCATTTACTTTACTACCAGATCCTTTACAATATTCTTCTACAACCTTCATAACTTCTTTGACGCTCTCCTTTCCTTTGACTATTATTGTAGTGTCATCAGCATATTGAAAAACCTTCCCTTCAGCTTTGTTTTCCTCAATTTCAATTCCAATTATTCCTTCTTTTTGTTTTATAGCTAATCCTAATGGTTCCGATACAAGTGAATATAATAACGCTGAAAGCGGACAACCCTGTCTTATTGATCTTGTGATTTTAAAACATTCTGTTAAAAACCCATTACATTTTATTCTTGTTAAAGCACCCTTATATAAAATCTCAATCCATTTGATAAAATCTCCCCCAAAACCAAAATTCTTTAAAACATCAAATAAATACCCGTGTTCAACCCTATCAAAAGCTTTTTCAAAATCTAAACTAATTACGTATCCATCTTCCTTTTTTTCTTTCATGTACCATATTGTGTCTCTTATGCTCATTGTTATATCCGCTATATCCCTTCCTTTTACTCCGTACGCTTGGTTTGTTTCAATTATACTTGGCATTACTTCTTTTAATCTGTTTGCTAAAACTTTCGCTAAAATCTTAAGATCTGTGTTCAGCATTGTGATTGGCCTGTAGTTTTTTAAATCTACTTTTTCTCCTTTCTTTTTATATATCAGTTTTGTTATCCCCATCCCCATTCTTTCATTTACTTCTTCTTTTACAAAAATTTCTCTAAAAATTTCCTTTAAAATCTTGGTTAAAATCTCTTTAAAACATATATAAAATTCACTCCCCAAACCATCTATTCCTGGACTTTTCTTTTTATTTAGCTGCTTTATTGCTCTTTCTATCTCTTCTTCTCTGATTTCTTGATCGCATTCCTTTCTATCTTCCTCGCTTATTTTTGCTTTTATCTGATTCAACAATTCCCTTTTTTCATTTTCTTCTACACCCCTTGTACTAAAAAGATCTTCATAAAAATTCCTTATTTCTTCTAACATTTTTTCATTCCCTTCCACAATTTCCCCATTTTTTCCTCTTATCTCTTTTATCGTTTCAGCTTTCCCTTTCTTTTTTTCCAAATCAAAAAAGAACTTTGTGCATTTTTCTCCCTCCACCATATATTTAGCTTTACTTCTTAACCTCGCCCCCTCATATTCTTTTTCCTCTATTTCTTTCAGTTTTTCCTCCATTTCCTTGATCTTTTGTATATCTTTATTTTCTTTATTCAATTCCACTTCCAAACTTTCCTTTATTTCTTTTTCTTTGTATCTTTTGCATTTGCGTATTATACTACAATACTTAATCGAGAATTTTTTTATTAAAAACTTTACGTTCTCCCACCATATTCTCTTATCTTCTTCATACATTTCATTGTGCTTTTCTTTTTCTATAATTCCTTTAACCTTTAAAACATAGTCTTCATTTTGTAACATTTTTGTATTTAAAACCCATATTCCTGGCCCTCTTTGCACTTTATTCCAATCCATTTTAAAAAATAAAAAACTGTGATCGCTAAAACTTGTGTCTTCGTACTTAATATTTTCGATAAAATTCTCCACATTCCTTGTACATAAAATAAAGTCAATTCTTGTTTTGCACACAAAATTCCCTACTATTTGTCTCCTTGAAAATTCTTTTTTCTTTTCATTTCTTTCTCTCCACACATCTATCATATTATTTTCTGCCATTAATACTTTTAATTCTTTTCTCCCTGTATCAGATTTAAACACCATTCCTTCTGCCATGTCTTGTTTACTAAAAACCGTGTTAAAATCCCCCATCATTATTATTTCCTTATACTTCTTTACAATATTCCTTAAAACATTAAAAAACTCTTTCTTTTCCTTCTCCTCTGTTGGTGCATGTACATTTACTAAAATCAATTCTCTTCCTTCATGTTTTGTCTCAACCACCATACATTTCCCCATCGTATCTTTGTATATAATTTTGCTTGCTTTAAAAACATCATCCTTCATTAAAAAAGCCACACCTCTCCCCAGCCTCCCATCTCCATTATTGTATAAAATTCCTCCTTCCCATCTCTTTTTGTATTCCATCATCACACTCTCTTTCCAATTTGTTTCCTGTAAAACAATAATGTCTTCTCTTTTACATTTTTCTTTCACTCTTTCAAATTTTCTCATGTCCATCAGTCCCCTTGCATTAAAAGTAACACAGCTTAAAACCATTAAAAGAAATACAAATAAATACCTAAAAACCATTATTCTCCATTTTCTCCCTCCAGACCCTTTAACACTTCATATCTGTTTGCACTTTCATTTTGGCTCCTTGTCATAGTCTTTTTTCTTGCATTTTCCAGATTTGGTGTTACCTTTAATGATCTCCTTCTTATTTGTCCTCTCCCCTCTCCGTCTTTATCCATATTGTCCATTGTTATTTCTTCTTCACTTTCCATCTCTTTACTTTGATCCTTCCTTCCTTGTCCATCTTTCTCCACATCATCCCGATAACTTTTAAAACTCTCCGATATTTCCATTGCTGTCCATTGCGTGTCCTGCTCCATTGTTTGTTCTTTATCTTTATCTTTATCGATCTCTTTTTCGCCTTCTCCTTCCTCTCTGTTGCTCGTTCCTCCTTTTTGTTGTACATTTTCTTCCTCTTGTCCTTCATCGATTTGTCCTTCCTCCTCGTTGTTTCCTTCATGCACCTGTCCGTCCACCTGATTGTTCCTACCTCCTGCCTCTTCCTCCATCCAACACTCACATTTGTTTAAAGTTTCTTTGCAATCCGGGCATCTGACAGCGTTGCAATCTCTTGCAAAGTGTCCCCTCTCCTCACATTTATAGCACTTAAAATCCGGGCATTCCTTTAGCATGTGTTCTGGGCTCATGCACAGCCTACAGGTCTTCACCTGGTGACTGTGCATCACCCTAAAATGCTGCTGCCCTTCTGCTGTTTCCAGCCTTGTGCTGTATGGCAGCGATGCCACTTCCTTGGGGAAATTCACTTTTAGGAACCTTGTTCCATCCTCAATGTCAGTGCCCGGGTAGAATCTTCTTTTTATTTTTGAAACGGGATTAACTCCCCATCCTTCTAATTTTCCCAAAATGTCTTTGTCATCAAGGTAGACGGGCAGGTGCATGAAGGAAACAACATATTCTCGATTTTGCAGATTTTTTACCTCATATTTCACTCCTTTTATTACCAGTCCATCAGTCAGTTTGTCACACATTTCTTCTTTTTCCATTGTCAGTTCGTATTCCTTTCCTTGTCTTGGCCTTAGCGCTAAAATTTGCCCATGTCCACATTGTTCCGTTACTACTTTGATGATATCTTCCGCTCTTACCTCGATCACATTCTCTACGTTCACAATCACTGTAGCCTCCTTTAAATATTTTCTTTCGTTTAACTTCTCTCTCACATCTTGGTTCTTTCCGTTTCTGACTCGTGGTCGATTATCCAGTCCATTGTCGTTTGCCGTGCGTCTTCCTCTAGCCAGTCCAGTGTCGTTTGCCATGCGTGTTCCTCCTGCCAGTCCAGTGTCGTTTTCCATGCGTGTTCCTCCAGCCAGTCCAGTGTCGTTTGCCGTGCGTGTTCCTCCAGCCAGTCCAGTGTCGTTTGCCGTACGTGTTCCTCCAGCCATTCCAGTGTCGTTTGCCGTGCGTGTTCCTCCTGCCAGTCCAGTGTCGTTTGCCATTCGTGTCTCTCCAGCCAGTTCCGAGTCGATACCAGATAATCCGTCCATTTTGGAAAAGAAAAGATCAACCACCCTCCAGACAGCGATATGCTGCTGTTAGGTGGTTTTTAAAAAAAAGAAAAATGCCAAAAAAACAAACAAAAAACACTAAAGAACAAACAAACAAAAAAATGAGAAAACACAAAATGGAGGAGAGCCTTCCTCTCCCAACTACTGCCACGTCACTTCCTGATTGCTCTCTAGCGCCCTCAAAGTGGTATGGCCGTAAGCGAAATCTGCTGCCAAAAACGGGCTTTTTGAAGAAATTCATCGAATTTTTCAGGCCTTCTGAAGAAACTCTGCTCCCAAGACCGGGCATGTTGAAGAAACTCAGAGAATATTTCAGGCTTTTTGAAGAATCTCATGGACTCTTTTTTTTTTTTTAACCAAAAATGCTTACAGCACCTGGTATTCCCAGGCGGTCTCCCATCCAAGTACTAACCAGGCCCGACCCTGCTTAGCTTCCGAGATCAGACGAGATCTGGCGTTCTCAACGTGGTATGGCCGTAAGCGAAATCTGCTGCCAAAAACGGGCTATTTAAAAGGTTAGAACATTAGTGAAGTAAACTAAAAAGCTTACAGCACCTGGTATTCCCAGGCGGTCTCCCATCCAAGTACTAACCAGGCCCGACCCTGCTTAGCTTCCGAGATCAGACGAGATCGGGCGTTCTCAACGTGGTATGGCCGTAAGCGAAATCTGCTGCCAAAAACGGGCTTTTTGAAGAAATTCATCGAATGTTTCAGGCTGTTTCTAATGGAGGTCCAAATCCTGGCTACACCAGCCTTCTTCAAGCTCATGCTTTCGCCAGCACAGCGAAAGCAGCACGCAACAGAAGCAAAAGCACAACTCCATTTTCCAACAAGTCACGAAGCCTCCTAAGAGACCGGCAAAAATTGCCAAGGCTGACTGTATTTCAAGTCATCCCAGCGGGGTATTGGGTAAAGTTTTCAACCAGCAAAGATCACGTCTCGGATGAGCCTCATAGACTACGATATTGCCTCTGCGAAAGAATGCCGGCGAAGGTAGCGACGTCTCCTGTGCAATCTAAAAGTAATCTCCTGTGCATTACTCCTGTGAGTAATGTCTTGTCCTGTTATTATCATGCGTCGCGTCTGAATGCGTTGTTGTTTTTGGAGCTCTATCGATTTGATTTATAATTCTTGATTTTTCTCGCTGCCTGCTGTGAGTGTGTTTGCTTCGGAGCTGTAAGCTCCGTCTTAGCCTCGTATTTCCTTGTTTTGAACCATCATTTACTACAATTTCTAGTTGTTTATATTACTACTAAATACAGCTTACCCAACCCTGACGCATAACACGCTAGTAATTCGCTAGCCTGTTAACGCGCCACCCTTGCGCTCAGCTATTTTTATTTATTTATTTTCTCTCGCGCCTTTGAGTTCATAAAAGCTCAGGTGAATAAGAAACACTCAACAAACACGGTGAATAATGTATTGTCCTGTCATTATCATGCGTTGCGTCTGAATGCGTTGTTGTTTTTGGAGCTCTATCGATTTGATTTATAATTCTTGATTTTTCTCTTTAAACCCGCTTACAACGAACATTTTCTACTCTTCCTCACTGAGAAGCACTACTGCTCAAACCTCATTGTTACAACGCGGACTGTTGAGCAGACGCGTCTCAAGCCTATTAGTGATCCAACGCTGCATACTCTTAAAGGTTACGTCCGTGGATCACGGCTGAACGCGTCTTCTCCACACTCACTTATAAACAAACACTTTTTTTTCGCCTATCGTGCGTCTACTCTACACCCCTACCACTAAAAAACCTCATAGTTACAACGCGGACTGTTGAGCAGACGCGTCTCAAGCCTATTAGTGATCCAACGCTGCATACTCTTAAAGGTTACGTCCGTGGATCACGGCTGAACGCGTCTTCTCCACACTCATTTACAAACAAACTTATAATATAAATTAGTATTAATATTGATAGCATCACTGGTAGCTTCGTTGCTAACTCACTGTCCATCTGTTAAAATGGCGAATATATCAGATGTAAGTAGTCTACCGCTTGGTGCAGGTGAGGACACATTTGAGCTTCACGCACTGCAGTCTGAGCTGGAAGCTGTTGAGAAACAGATCCACAACCTTTTATTGAGACAGGCCGAGCTGAGAGACCGGTGTCCGGCTCTTGAAACATCACGCGCCGACGCACACAAATCAGTGTTTAACGTTACTAACCCGCTGACTCCGACCGCGTCTACTCCGTGCGTTCCTCAGCATCGGTCGCAATCAGCCATGGTCTCGTTCACTCCGGCTCCAACACGCCACCACGAAGCCTGGGTGGTTCCGCAGCGGAAGACGCGAGTCAGGTTTAGACCAAGACTTTCTCCGACCCTCCCGGTTTTCGAGTTATCGACACAAAACCGCTTCTCCCCTCTACGCGAAACAGAACGCGATGCTGTGATCATCGGCGATTCCATCGTTCGGCACGTACACGCTACGTTAGGTACAAGTAAGGTGCAAAGTCACTGCTTCCCTGGTGCTCGTTTTTCTGAAATCGCTGCTCGCGTTCCCGAGATCCTGAACGGTGACGAGCGCGTCGGAACTGTGGTCCTGCACGCGGGAGTGAACGACATCAGGCTGCGCCAGACGGAGATTCTGAAGAAAGACTTCAGGAATCTAATCGATACGGTACGCAGCACATCGCCTGAAACAACGATCATTGTGTCAGGACCGCTTCCCACGTACCGACTAGGGCATGAAAAGTTCAGCAGATTATTTGCGCTAAATGAATGGTTAATGTCATGGTGCAATGAGCAGAAACTGCTCTTTGTAAATAATTGGAATCTGTTTTGGGAGCGTCCTAGGCTTTTCCGTGCTGATGGCTTACACCCAAGCAGATTCGGAGCGGATCTTCTGTCAGATAACATCTCCAAAATGTTAAATACCCTTTGACTAGTAAACAAAAGTCCAAATCATAGTCTCTGCTGCACCAATTCAACTGATATAAATACTAGTGTAGAACATTGCATAGAAACCGTGTCTATTCCTCGTTTAGTGAGATCAAATAATAAATCTAATGCAGGATCTAGGAAAAATCTAATTGTTATTAAAACAGAAAATGTTGCTATTAGTAAACAAAAACTATTTCTAAAGCTAGGTCTTCTAAACATTAGATCACTCACACCTAAGGCAGTTATTGTAAATGAAATAGTCACAGATAATAGCTTCGATGTACTTTGCCTTACTGAAACCTGGCTTAAACCAAATGATTATTTCGGTATTAATGAGTCTACTCCTCCTGGATACTGTTATAAGCATGAGCCCCGTCTGATTGGCCGTGGCGGAGGTGTTGCAACCATTTATAAAGATATTCTAAATGTTACTCAGAAAACGGGTTATAAGTTTATTTCATTTGAAGTACTTGTACTAAATGTTACGCTCTTAGATGTTAGAAAAACATCCCTATTATCTCTAGCCTTGGCTACCGTATATAGACCGCCAGGGCCTTACGCTGATTTCCTAAAAGAGTTTGCAGATTTTCTCTCAGACCTATTAGTCAATGTCGATAAAGCATTAATTGTTGGAGATTTTAACATACACGTAGATAATCCAAATGATGCGTTAGGAGCTGCGTTTACAGATTTATTAAATTCATTTGGGGTCAAGCAAAACGTCACCGGACCAACTCATCGTCTTAATCATACACTCGATTTAATTATATCACACGGAACCGATCCAACCGATATAGATATCATTCCACAAAGTGATGAAGTCACTGATCACTACATGGTAACTTGCATATTACGTACTGCTGTAATATGTCATGCGGCGTCGCGTTATCAACCAGGCAGAACAATCCTCCCATCCACCATAGATAATTTCTCAAATTGCTTATCTAATCTGTCTCAGCTGCTGCCTGAACCCAAACAAACAGATGAACTAGAAGAACTAACTAGCACTATGAGCACCATTCTCTCTAGAACATTGGATGTGGTTGCACCTATTAAATTAAAAAAGGTCAGAGAGAAAAATAAAGCACCATGGTATAACAATACTACGCATGTTTTAAAGAGAGAAACCCGTATTTTAGAGCGTAAATGGAAACAAACTAATTTAGAGGTATTTAGAATCGCGTGGAAAGACAGTATGTCACGTTATAAAAAGGCCCTAAAAGCTGCCAGGGCTGAGCACCTCCGCAAACTAATAGAAAACAACCAAAACAATCCAAGGTTTCTATTTAACACCGTGGCTAGACTAACAAATAAACAGACGTCACCCGAACAAAATATCCCGTTACAGTTCAGTAGTAATGATTTCATGAACTTCTTCACTGAGAAAATAGAAAGCATCAGAACCACAATTATAAACGTTCAATCTTCAATCGCGCCTTACAATTCAGCTTCAATTATCACCCCGAAAGAACAATTACAGTGCTTTACAACTATAGAACAAAAAGAGTTAAATAAACTTATCACTTCATCTAAAACAACAACATGTTTATTAGATCCTATACCAACTAAACTACTGAAAGAAGTGTTATCTGTAGTGGAAGAGCCTCTCCTCAATATTATTAACTCGTCTTTATCTTTAGGTCATGTTCCAAGAACATTTAAACTGGCAGTTATAAAACCTCTCATTAAGAAACCACAATTAGATCATAATAATCTAGCAAATTATAGACCCATTTCAAATCTTCCATTTATGTCTAAAATATTAGAAAAAGTGGTGTCCGCTCAACTGGGCTCTTTCTTGCAACAAAATGATATCTATGAAAAGTTTCAGTCTGGATTCAGACCGCATCATAGCACTGAAACTGCGCTCGTTAAAATCACAAATGATTTACTTTTAGCTTCTGACCAAGGCTGTATCTCAATACTAGTTTTACTTGATCTTAGTGCTGCGTTCGATACTATAGATCACACAATACTCTTAGATCGACTACAAAATTATACTGGTGTTCAAGGACAAGCACTAAGCTGGTTCAAATCATACCTATCTGACCGCTACCATTTTGTCTATTTAAATGGAGAAAAATCGATCATAACTCCAGTAAACTATGGAGTGCCGCAGGGATCTGTATTAGGCCCTCTGTTATTTTCAATATATATGATGCCACTTGGAAATATTATAAGGAAACATGGAATTAGTTTCCATTGTTATGCTGATGACACTCAAATATATATTTCATCACGGCCGGATGAAAACGCTACATTTTCCAAATTGACAGAGTGTGTTAAAGATATAAAAGATTGGATGACGCGTAATTTTCTTTTATTAAATCCAGACAAGACAGAGGTAATACTTATCGGTTCAAAAAACCGCCCACAAAACCTCGCACAATACAACTTTAACATCATAGGATGTCCTGTTACTTTATCCTCTACAGTAAAAGACCTGGGTGTTATACTCGATTGCAACCTGTCTTTTGAAAATCATATTTCTTATGTTACAAAAACAGCCTTTTTCCACCTTAGAAACATTGCTAAGCTACGTAATATGCTATCAGTTTCTGATGCAGAAAAGTTAGTTCATGCATTCATGACCTCGAGACTGGATTACTGTAATGCTTTATTAGCTGGTTGTCCTGCATCCTCAATAAACAAGCTACAGTTAGTCCAAAATGCCGCCGCTAGAGTTCTTACGAGATCAAGAAAATATGATCATATAACACCGATTTTATCATCACTGCATTGGTTACCTATAAAGTTCCGTATTAATTACAAGGTATTGCTACTGACTTATAAAGCCCTAAACGGCTTAGCTCCAGTCTATTTAACGGATCTTCTATCGCCCTATAATCCATCGCGCTCTTTGAGATCACTAAATTCAAGGCTTTTGGTCATACCTAGGATATCCAGAACCACCAAAGGAGGGAGAGCATTTTCACATTTGGCTCCAAAACTCTGGAATAGTCTTCCTGATACTGTTCGTTGCTCAGACTCGCTCTCCCAGTTTAAAACTAGATTAAAGTCGCATCTCTTCAGCCAGGCATTCATATAATCCTACAGTTCAAACTACAATCCGGCCTCTATCCAATGCCAGAGGAGAACTGGCCCCCGACTGAGCCTGGGTTCTCCCAAGGTTTTTTTTTTTCTCCATTAAGGCACCTGATGGAGTTTTAGGACACCATTAGGTCACTTGATGGAGTTTTTCGGTTCCTTGCCACTGTTGCCTTTGGCTTGCTCAGTTGGGGATATTTTGGGGATATTTAATTTAATTTTATCAATCAATAAATTCCTCTTGAAACAAACTTTGTTGTATTATTTTAATTTAATACTGTGAAGCTGCTTTGATGCAATCTGTATTGTGAAAAGCGCTATACAAATAAACTTGACTTGACTTGACTTGACTTTTATCTGGACATGGAACGACAGGGTGGTATCAAGGTTTAAACTGCCATGTAATCAGCCTTTTGGCACTGACGGCTGCATGGTGAGTCTACGGAACAGGCGAGTGATATGCACAAAAAGGTTTATTCATTGTTCTCTCTTCGCTCAAAGAACAAAGAGTGGGCTGCTTTCGTAATTTTGGGGGGAGAGACTTATGGGTATCCTGGTAGCAAAGGGGGGGGAGTTATAACGCTCAATCTCCAAGAACATATTTGAGTTCGGGATCGATTCGACGAGCCCCCTACGAGGTTGGGTAGGATAATGAAGAGTGCAAGGACACTGCAAACATATTCTGAGAGAGGTCCAATGCAAGCTATGCTGCCCTTTTCATGACCCCGGCGTTCTCTCTAGGTTCTTTCCAACAAAGCAGAAGCAGCACACAAAAGAAACATAAGCACATCTCCCTCTATCAACACGGTTGTGAGTCTCCTAACCCATAGAACCCAACGCTCCTTGCTGGTCAGTCGAAGGGTTACCTCTCTCATCAGCCCAACCTTTTACAACACATTGTGGTGAACTTTATCTCCGTCATGTTAATGAGAGCGGTTGAAAAGCACCAAAACAGCGCTTCCGACAGCCGAAGCGGCATGACGAGGTGGCCGAGTGGTTAAGGCGATGGACTGCTAATCCATTGTGCTCTGCACGCGTGGGTTCGAATCCCATCCTCGTCGTTTGATGCTTTAGTGTTTCGAGAGAGCCAAGTGCGCATGGCAAAGCCGTTCAAAGTACCTCGCTGCCAACTTTAAAGACCTCATCCTTAAAATAGCTGCAGAAACACACCACAGCCCAGCTTCGGGCAGACGTGCAGGCGAGTGACGAGGTGGCCGAGTGGTTAAGGCGATGGACTGCTAATCCATTGTGCTCTGCACGCGTGGGTTCGAATCCCATCCTCGTCGTTTGATGTCTTTAGCGTTCAAGAGAGCCAAGTGTGCCTGCCATAGCACTTTGCTGCCAACTATAACGTCATCATACTAAAAATAGCTGCGGAAAAACACCACCGGCAGGCGAGTGGCTGAGTGGTTAAGGCGATGGACTGCTAATCCGTTGTGCTCTGCGCGCGTATGGGTTCGAGTCTCACCCTTGGTGTTTAGTTTCACAGAGAGCCTAGTGAACAGGTCAACCGCAGGGGTGCCGCTCATGGCGAGCTTTAGCTGAATTGCATTTTAATTATAGCTGCAGGAAAAAGCTCATGTTCATTTCTGAAAACATTGTTGAGGTCAGGATCAATACAAGAAGCCCCCTGGTGCATGGATATGACCATTAGAAATACAAAAACACGTTCTAAGGGAGGTCCAAATCCTGGCTACACCAGCCTTCTTCAAGCTCATGCTTTCGCCAGCACAGCGAAAGCAGCACGCAACAGAAGCAAAAGCACAACTCCATTTTCCAACAAGTCACGAAGCCTCCTAAGAGACCGGCAAAAATTGCCAAGGCTGACTGTATTTCAAGTCATCCCAGCGGGGTATTGGGTAAAGTTTTCAACCAGCAAAGATCACGTCTCGGATGAGCCTCATAGACTACGATATTGCCTCTGCGAAAGAATGCCGGCGAAGGTAGCGACGTCTCCCGTGCTTTTATCTGGACATGGAACGACAGGGTGGTATCAAGCTTTAAACTGCCATGTAATCAGCCTTTTGGCACTGACGGCTGCATGGTGAGTCTACGGAACAGGCGAGTGATATGCACAAAAAGGTTTATTCATTGTTCTCTCTTCGCTCATAGGAACAAAGAGTGGGCTGCTTTCGTAATTTTGGGGGGAGAGACTTATGGGTATCCTGGTAGCAAAGGGGGGGGAGTTATAACGCTCAATCTCCAAGAACATATTTGAGTTCGGGATCGATTCGACGAGCCCCCTACGAGGTTGGGTAGGATAATGAAGAGTGCAAGGACACTGCAAACATATTCTGAGAGAGGTCCAATGCAAGCTATGCTGCCCTTTTCATGACCCCGGCGTTCTCTCTAGGTTCTTTCCAACAAAGCAGAAGCAGCACACAAAAGAAACATAAGCACATCTCCCTCTATCAACACGGTTGTGAGTCTCCTAACCCATAGAACCCAACGCTCCTTGCTGGTCAGTCGAAGGGTTACCTCTCTCATCAGCCCAACCTTTTACAACACATTGTGGTGAACTTTATCTCCGTCATGTTAATGAGAGCGGTTGAAAAGCACCAAAACAGCACTTCCGACAGCCGAAGCGGCATGACGAGGTGGCCGAGTGGTTAAGGCGATGGACTGCTAATCCATTGTGCTCTGCACGCGTGGGTTCAAATCCCATCCTCGTCGTTTGATGCTTTAGTGTTTCGAGAGAGCCAAGTGCGCATGGCAAAGCCGTTCAAAGTACCTCGCTGCCAACTTTAAAGACCTCATCCTTAAAATAGCTGCAGAAACACACCAGAGCCCAGCTTCGGGCAGACGTGCAGGCGAGTGACGAGGTGGCCGAGTGGTTAAGGCGATGGACTGCTAATCCATTGTGCTCTGCACGCGTGGGTTCGAATCCCATCCTCGTCGTTTGATGTCTTTAGCGTTCAAGAGAGCCAAGTGTGCCTGCCATAGCACTTTGCTGCCAACTATAACGTCATCATACTAAAAATAGCTGCGGAAAAACACCACCGGCAGGCGAGTGGCTGAGTGGTTAAGGCGATGGACTGCTAATCCGTTGTGCTCTGCGCGCGTATGGGTTCGAGTCTCACCCTTGGTGTTTAGTTTCACAGAGAGCCTAGTGAACAGGTCAACCTCAGGGGTTCCGCTCATGGCGAGCTTTAGCTGAATTGCATTTTAATTATAGCTGCAGGAAAAAGCTCATGTTCATTTCTGAAAACATTGTTGAGGTCAGGATCAATACAAGAAGCCCCCTGGTGCATGGATATGACCATTTGAAATACAAAAACACGTTCTAATGGAGGTCCAAATCCTGGCTACACCAGCCTTCTTCAAGCTCATGCTTTCGCCAGCACAGCGAAAGCAGCACGCAACAGAAGCAAAAGCACAACTCCATTTTCCAACAAGTCACGAAGCCTCCTAAGAGACCGGCAAAAATTGCCAAGGCTGACTGTATTTCAAGTCGTCCCAGCGGGGTATTGGGTAAAGTTTTCAACCAGCAAAGATCACGTCTCGGATGAGCCTCATAAACTACGATATTTCCTCTGCGAAAGAATGCCGGCGAAGGTAGCGACGTCTCCCGTGCTTTTATCTGGACATGGAACGACAGGGTGGTATCAAGCTTTAAACTGCCATGTAATCAGCCCTTTGGCACTGACGGCTCATGGTGAGTCTACGGAACAGGCGAGTGATATGCACAAAAAGGTTTATTCATTGTTCTCTCTTCGCTCAAAGAACAAAGAGTGGGCTGCTTTCGTAATTTTGGGGGGAGAGACTTATGGGTATCCTGGTAGCAAAGGGGGGGAGTTCTAACACTCAATCTCCAAGAACATATTTGAGTTCGGGATCGATTCGACGAGCCCCCTACGAGGTTGGGTAGGATAATGAAGAGTGCAAGGACACTGCAAACATATTCTGAGAGAGGTCCAATGCAAGCTATGCTGCCCTTTTCATGACCCCGGCGTTCTCTCTAGGTTCTTTCCAACAAAGCAGAAGCAGCACACAAAAGAAACATAAGCACATCTCCCTCTATCAACACGGTTGTGAGTCTCCTAACCCATAGAACCCAACGCTCCTTGCTGGTCAGTCAAAGGGTTACCTCTCTCATCAGCCCAACCTTTTACAACACATTGTGGTGAACTTTATCTCCGTCATGTTAATGAGAGCGGTTGAAAAGCACCAAAACAGCGCTTCCGACAGCCGAAGCGGCATGACGAGGTGGCCGAGTGGTTAAGGCGATGGACTGCTAATCCATTGTGCTCTGCACGCGTGGGTTCGAATCCCATCCTCGTCGTTTGATGGCTTTAGTGTTTCGAGAGAGCCAAGTGCGCATGGCAAAGCCGTTCAAAGTACCTCGCTGCCAACTTTAAAGACCTCATCCTTAAAATAGCTGCAGAAACACACCACAGCCCAGCTTCGGGCAGACGTGCAGGCGAGTGACGAGGTGGCCGAGTGGTTAAGGCGATGGACTGCTAATCCATTGTGCTCTGCACGCGTGGGTTCGAATCCCATCCTCGTCGTTTGATGGCTTTAGTGTTTCGAGAGAGCCAAGTGCGCATGGCAAAGCCGTTCAAAGTACCTCGCTGCCAACTTTAAAGACCTCATCCTTAAAATAGCTGCAGAAACACACCACAGCCCAGCTTCGGGCAGACGTGCAGGCGAGTGACGAGGTGGCCGAGTGGTTAAGGCGATGGACTGCTAATCCATTGTGCTCTGCACGCGTGGGTTCGAATCCCATCCTTGTCGTTTGATGGCTTTAGTGTTTCGAGAGAGTCAAGTGCGCCTGCCATAGCACTTTGCTGCCAACAATAACGTCCCTTATTCAAAGTACCTCGCTGCCAACTTTAAAGACCTCATCCTTAAAATAGCTGCAGAAACACACCACAGCCCAGCTTCGGGCAGACGTGCAGGCGAGTGACGAGGTGGCCGAGTGGTTAAGGCGATGGACTGCTAATCCATTGTGCTCTGCACGCGTGGGTTCGAATCCCATCCTCGTCGTTTGATTTATTTAGCGTTCAAGAGAGTCAAGTGCGCCTGCCATAGCACTTTGCTGCCAACAATAACGTCATCATACTAAAAATAGCTGCGGATAAACACCACCAGCAGGCGAGTGGCTGAGTGGTTAAGGCGATGGACTGCTAATCCGTTGTGCTCTGCGCACGTATGGGTTCGAGTCTCACCCTTGGTGTTTAGTTTCACAGAGAGCCTAGTGAACAGGTCAACCGCAGGGGTGCCGCTCATGGCGAGCTTTAGCTGAATTGCATTTTAATTATAGCTGCAGGAAAAAGCTCATGTTCATTTCTGAAAACATTGTTGAGGTCAGGATTAATACAAGAAGCCCCATGGTGCATGGATATGACCATTAGAAATACAAAAAAACGTTCTAAGGGAGGTCCAAATCCTGGCTACACCAGCCTTCTTCAAGCTCATGCTTTCGCCAGCACAGCGAAAGCAGCACGCAACAGAAGCAAAAGCACAACTCCATTTTCCAACAAGTCACGAAGCCTCCTAAGAGACCGGCAAAAATTGCCAAGGCTGACTGTATTTCAAGTCATCCCAGCGGGGTATTGGGTAAAGTTTTCAACCAGCAAAGATCACGTCTCGGATGAGCCTCATAGACTACGATATTGCCTCTGCGAAAGAATGCCAGCGAAGGAAGCGACGTCTCCCGTGCTTTTATCTGGACATGGAACGACAGGGTGGTATCAAGGTTTAAACTGCCATGTAATCAGCCTTTTGGCACTGACGGCTGCATGGTGAGTCTACGGAACAGGCGAGTGATATGCACAAAAAGGTTTATTCATTGTTCTCTCTTCGCTCAAAGAACAAAGAGTGGGCTGCTTTCGTAATTTTGGGGGGAGAGACTTATGGGTATCCTGGTAGCAAAGGGGGGGAGTTCTAACGCTCAATCTCCAAGAACATATTTGAGTTCGGGATCGATTCGACGAGCCCCCTACGAGGTTGGGTAGGATAATGAAGAGTGCAAGGACACTGCAAACATATTCTGAGAGAGGTCCAATGCAAGCTATGCTGCCCTTTTCATGACCCCGGCGTTCTCTCTAGGTTCTTTCCAACAAAGCAGAAGCAGCACACAAAAGAAACATAAGCACATCTCCCTCTATCAACACGGTTGTGAGTCTCCTAACCCATAGAACCCAACGCTCCTTGCAGGTCAGTCGAAGCCTCGACCTCTCTCATCAGCCCAACCTTTTACAACACATTGTGGTGAACTTTATCTCCGTCATGTTAATGAGAGCGGTTGAAAAGCACCAAAACAGCGCTTCCGACAGCCGAAGCAGCATGACGAGCACTAAATGGACTGCTCTAAGAAGTCCTAACAAGACCAAACAAAGTCCTAACAAGACCGAACAACTCCTAACAAAGTCCTAACAAGACCTAACAAAGTCCTAACAAGACCGAACAACTCCTAACAAAGTCCTAACAAGACCTAACAACTCCTAACAGAATCCAAACAGAGTCCTAACAACAGCGGGGCAAAAGAGCCAATCATATGCTTCGAAACAGTTGCCGCTCCAAGGGGCAAAAGAGCCAATCATATGCGTCGAAACAGCTCCGTTCGCACAGTGTTCTCATTGGTTGACTGACGGAGACGTGTTCATCCTGAGGTAACTTTATTTACCGGCGGCGAATATCTCTTGACACTAAAAGTAAGTAGAACTTACTAAAATTATGTAAATCACTGAAGTTAAATCGTAAAAGTATGTGGTGTGTTTGTAAATACTTCTGCTGTGACAAACGTTGGATGTTTTTCGTGAAGTTTGATAAGACGGTCACAAACCCTAAGGGATAACACTGATCGCTATGCTAATTATTTAACATAAATTTAACAACGTTTTTAAGTGTCTTGTGTCCATCAAATTAAACTAGAACAGAGATGCTCGATTTTGTGTCTGTGTCAAGTGTTTATGTCGCTGCTAAGTTTGATAAGACGGTCACAAAACCTTAAAGGATAACGGTGATCGCTATGTTACAGTAATTATTATTTAATATGACATTTATACAATTTTTCACAAAAGATAGAACTGACAGCCAGTTAAACTGTCAAATGGTGTAACCACAAAAAATGACCAATATCTAATATTTCACACCTCCTAGAGTTCATGCAATTGCATGAAATTAGTAGTTTATTTAGTAATATCCTATGAGAATATGTTTTATTGTATTTATTTCTAAATTTAAATTATATGGGTTTTTCATTGTACTGAGCAAGACCATATGATGTAAACATCTTGTTTTATGTCTATTCTTTGACCATTTGAGTACAAATGGTTTAAACACCCATTATTACAGTGTAGTAGAGTATTCAATTATTATTCATATTAACTTTTTTGTACAATATTAGTCTTTTAGACAAAATACTGGTTACACCAACTTGAATTGGATATTTTAATATATATTCATGTCATTTATCATATTCCTTATCAAAAAAACATTTCATAACATCAATGAAGAAACAGGATTAACTTGTGTTCTATTTGATTTCAGCTCAGTTCTCATACAATTTCAGATACCCATTGTTTTCAAAGAGAGTGCGATAAAGTGTGTGTGAGGGAGAATAAGAGTGAGTGAAAGAGTGGGTATGAAACAGGATTGGCTTGTGTTGTGTTGTGATTTCAGTTCAGTTCTCATACAATTTCAGTTTGTAAAATAACAGCCATTGTTTTCAAAGAGAGAGTGAGTGAGTGAGAATGTGTGTGAGAGAGAGATTGTGAGTGAGAGAGTATAATTTTTTTCCATTTCTTTCATCACTAAACTGTTTTGATTACATTTTTAATAACTGACAACCATCAGTGTGAGTTCATGCCTTCTGATGAGATCTGAACAAACTATTTCACATTAACATAACAATATAAATGAAACAGTGTCTCAGAAACTTAAGACTTGAAATATTCCTGACCAGATAAGTTGAGACTGTGGAAAAAAAAAACATACAACCTTATATTGTAGCTGCTTAATTTCCTATCTATCTATCTATCTATCTATCTATCTATCTATCTATCTATCTATCTATCTATCTATCTATCTATCTATCTATCTGTCTGTCTGTCTGTCTGTCTGTGCATGTAGGCCTACATGTTGCCTACAACAGCCTAATGACTGCCTCTTGTCCTATAGAGATGCCAAAGGAAGGAAAGCCAGATTCATTCTGGACCGGCGTCATGATGCTGTTTGCCCAGGGGAAATATAAATTTTCCACTGGCCAGAGACCTGGGAGCAGACGTTGGAAGGCAGTGTTAGAGAGGATAAAGAATTGTCCCCTTACCCCTGCATTTGGCCTAACGGTCAGAAAAAAAGACATTTTTGGGAAAAAGATCCCCTGCAAATGTGGCTACCATGATGTAAGTAATGTCATTGAATCCTTAAACATATGATGTGAGACAAAGATGCTGACAAATGCTTCCTCTACAGCTGTTCCCCATGGCTGGTTCTTCGTTGTATGTGCTTGATTCTCCAAATGACTTGTTTTGATGCAGAGTTTTGTGTGATTTAGAGGATATAGAGAGTAAATACAAAATGTTGTTTCCCTCAGTTAGGACAGCAGACAGGGACCGCTGCAGGTTCACAGCAGACAGGGAGCGCAGCAGGTCCACAGCAGACAGGGAGCGCAGCAGGTCCACAGCAGACAGGGAGCGCAGCAGGTCCACAGCAGACAGGGAGCGCAGCAGGTCCACAGCAGACAGGGAGCGCAGCAGGTCCACAGCAGACAGGGAGCGCAGCAGGTCCACAGCAGACAGGGAGCGGTGGTAATACTATGACATGCTCCCTTTGTGCTCAGGAAGTGCTCTGTGACCAGTTTACTCAGCACCTGTCAGACTTCCATGTCCAGGAGCAGTGTGAGCACTGCGGCACAAAGGCCAAGGGTGCTGTCAGGTTATCAGAGCACCTTGAGAAGTGTCATGTCTTAAAATCTCCCACAGACCTCCCAAACATTTCTCCTCCAACCCCTTCAGCCCGTCCCTCCACTACCCCAGCCCAAGAGATGACACCGACACCAATTGTCTCTCCCCGAGATGCTCCAGCTCCAGTCTGCCTCATAGCCCAGGAGACGACACCAACCATCCGTCTCCAAGTTGCTCCTGCTCCTACCCCTTCCACACTATCTGAGATGGCACCAGCGACTCAGAGTGGGACACCACTTCTTCCTTCTCCTGCTTCTGCTCCACCTCCAGCAGCACCAGGGCTCCCAGTCCCTCTGCGCTTTCCAGAGGTAAGCCGGGCCAGGTTTTTGCCAAAGCCGTTCCTCCGGGTCATCAAGCCAGGTGATCAGGAGTGGATTGCCCACATCCTCTATGATGCAAGTGGGCAGCTGAGACAGAATGTCAGGGAGAATTGGCACCACCCCCCAAGCCCAATCAGATCTGTGGCACCTCCAAACCCACATGATTACTTTCGACAGAGGATGTTCCTGTGGGCACCAATGCGCATGTGGGGCATCCCTCTGAAATGTACTCTGTGCAACCGAAAGATGCACCACTCTGGCATTTACACCAAGGTCAGAGAGGTCATTGATGTGGATAGCAAGTACTATTTAATAGGGGGAGATTACCCAAGGTGCAGCCAGTGCAAACAACCTGTCTGTCCTTGGAGTAGTGACATTTTAAAGCAACTTGACCCCTCTAACCGCAACAAATTCCCTGCTGTGTTGACTACACATTTGGCACTGGACAGAAAATGTGTGACACTTTTGCGTCCTAGAACAGCAGGGAATAGCTCCAGTTACCTGCAGCAGGCCTTTCAAGAGGCACACAGTGAGGAGTGGGCTAGGAGATCCTGTGACTATTTCACAGATTGTGAAATTCACAAGAGATCCTGCCTGAAGCAGTCCCAGGCTGTTTATCCCCCACCACCACCCTTCTCTCCCTTGCCCCTGGCCCAGTGGTTCGAGACAGTACATGCCAACGATGTTGTCGGTCACCTTGATGAACTCAAAGGTGTCATCACTTCAACGTTTGGCAGAATTCTGAAGCTCGATTCCACTAAGAAGGTAAATGTAAACCTATATAAGCTTGAGCTCATTTGTTCTTTTAGGGTTTGATAAGAATACATGTGCTAATGATGTATATACTTTTTTTATAACAGGTGACCAAAAAACTGGCTGGGGGGATTGAGAACACGGCAACATGGATGTCCAATGTGGGGAACGAGTATGGTCAGGTCCTCAACTCTGTCCTCACAACCGGCGAGGGGGCTGGGCTGGATGACCTGTGCCAAGGGATCGTCCAACGGTACAGGGATGCTGGTGAGCCACAGCCAGCCGCCATCTATGTGGATAGAGACTGTTGCAGTGACAGAGGTGGGTTACCTGTAATTTGTGTTGATGTTTTTTTTGCAAAATTAAGGCAGTTGGTGACAATACAAACCAAAAAAAAAATGTATTCATGATCTTGTGAATTTACACAGGAGTGAGCCCAGTTCTCCATTGGTTTCGGCCATGGACGTCCACTGTGCGGTTGGATGTGTTCCACTTTATGAGGCGATTCACCAACGGTCTCACCACGGAACACCATCCACTGTATGGTACGTTCTGCTCCAAATTGTCGAGTTGCATTTTTGAGTGGGATTACCAGGACATCTGTCATCTGAAAGAGGCGAAGCGGTCAGAGCTGAGGCAAAAGCATCAGGGCCACGAGCCAACAGATGCCCAGGTGTTGGCGAGCATCAGCTCTAAAGAGCTAGCCAAGCACTGCCGCAGGAAAACCCGGGGAGTGGAGGAGACCCGTGCCCTCATCAAAAGTCTTCTTGACTCCATGTGGCACCTTGTGGACGGCACTGGGCTGCACCTTATTAACCACGAACGCATGTCTCAAGTGTGGGAGGTACAGCAAAAGCACCTTGCCTGCATCCAGGATCCACCAGGAGTGCAGCTTTATACAAACATTGGGTCAGGGCTGGAGAAAGGAGAGAAGACACTGGATGTGCTAAGATGCGGCAGAGGGTCCTCCTCTCTGGAAAGCTTTCATAAGCACCAGTGTGCTTTCATTCCAGGCATGTTAAAACCTCACACACATCAGAGTCCTGCACGGGTCTGATTTTGTAAATCCACACCCGCAGTGCTTCAAACTGCATCCGACCCGTTATCCGTCAACAGCACTAATTAAAATCCGCACCCGACCCGACCCGCTTAAAATAGAACCGACACCCGACCCGCACCCGAAATAAAATCAGTTTAGACTATCACATTATAGACACAATTACAAAAATATTTATTGCCAGGTCATACAGAAGTTATTACACGACAATGAACACAAGGACAACTTCAGCCAAAGCTGTCAAAAGGCCGGTAAATGAAGAACATGGCAAATGTTTCCACAAAACTGAGTAGCCTAACAGACGCGCCTACCACATATCTGCCACGCAATTTCGTCTAGCCTACATCTGACAATTTTGGGTTCAAACACGCCCTGCACACCACACATACTTAACAGTGTTAAATTTGAAAAATACTGTTCGATAGAACTGCTTGGTTTGTTACCACAGTTATCTGCGTGCTTCCTCAGCGATGAAGTTCCACATTTGCGGCTATCCAACACGAACATGCATGCAGCAAAGCCTTTCACAATATTGTTTTCTTCAGATAACTCCAAATTTCTCCCACACACTGGACTTGACTTTTGATGACGTATTGACGTATAGCTATTCTTTTCATCAACTCCTCAGCATCCATCTCGACGACTGCAAGCAGATCGCGCGCACGCGTTTATGAGGAATTTTTAAAAGTGAAAGTAGCCTAGGTAACGTGGCGTGGCGCGTGGGCACAAATAAACTGATGTGGATTTAAAATTATTTGATCAACTTGAAATAATGGAATATTTTTGTAGATGTGTTCCTAAAAATATGCATATATTTTTACGTTTGCATGTGATTGTTTTAAATCCGTGTTTAGACCCGTGTTTCCCCCGTGTCCGACCCGACCCGCACCCGTATCCGACACGGTTGTATAGTTTTCACCCGTTTGAGCAAAATTTGCGGGTCACCCGGGTACCCGAACCCGTGCAGGACTCTTAACACACATATGGTATATTTTGCTATTGAATGTTGACATAATATTGTTGTAATCAGTGATCCTGTTTTTTGTCTCATCAGGGTGGAGATGCAATGCATTGCACACTCAGATGTACATGCTTGAGGGTGTGTCAAGGTGGAATTTAAACCGGTCGGCACAAGCACTTTCTATGGCTGAGACATCCAGGACAAAGCTTTATAACATTCGTTTGATGTCCAATGTGAATGTGCTCAGCAACAAAGTGTTGGGAAAACCTCTTCTTCCAGAGTTTATCCCCCCTGGGAAACCTACCGGTAAGAAAAGTCTGCTGTTGATGATGATCAGACCTATACTGTGACATGGCAGGCAAGTAAACAATCATTTTTCCCTTGGTGAATACTTATTGCAGGAGAGCGAATTGCTGTAGAATATCTTCTGGCACAGTCCAACAGAGGAGATCTTCTGAGCCAGCAGATTGGTATTGGTGACATCCTGCCTGAGATCTTGGATGAAGACCTCGAGGACGAATGTCCTGATGTGACTGTACCACAGGCTCATGACCTCACATTGCAGGTAATATTATGTCAACAGTATATCAGACATCAAAAAAATATTGGAAAACTAATAAACAGTTCATCTTTAATGTAGAACAGACACACAAAACCTTTAAAAGATTGTTTATTCTTTATTTATTCTTTATTCTGTGTATACTTTTATTAATCACCTCAGCAATTTGGAAGCGGTGGCCCTAGGCCCGGGCCAGATCCCAGGTCCCCATTGGAGGAGAGTGATGCCTCTGCTGGGCCCGTCTACTCCCCATTTGATGAGAGAGATGCCTCTGCAAGTCCCGTCCACTCCCCAATTGAGAGTGATACCTCTACCAGGCCTGTCCTCACCCCATTTGAGGAGAGTGGGCTCGTCACTCCAGCTCCGGTAAAGTGGATAATGTTTCACCATTAGAAATGTGGGCTTCTTTATATTTTCTCTTGTACCAGATGTTTAAAATTGGGTTTATTGGTTCAATTCTTGTAACAGGACACTAGGTGTGATGCCAGAGGGATTCCTGGATGGGAGGCAGTTGATGCCTTGGCAGGTTACCTGGTTGGGCTTAACCGAACTATAACAGCACTCTCCAATGCTGAAGTGGCAGAGATTTTGAGGTTATACTCGCATCTAAGTGTCTTTGACCAGACCCCCACCAGATACACCCTCAAGAGCAAAAAAACAACTTTGCCAGGACCTTGGAGGGCTTCAAGAAAGCGCAGTGGCTCTGCTCCAGGCCAGCAAGCAGCTGAGAGGTATCTACATCTCATATAGCTGTATTCTTTAATATTTGTATCAATATATTTATGTCAATATGTGAACATGCATATATAATGAGCACTATGTGATCTGGTCATCTATTTGCAGATTGTTCATGGTCCATGGTCAGGCTGCTCACAGACCAGACCACAACAGAATTTCAGAGTGTGTTGCTCTCAAGCTGTACAAAGAGTACAAGGAAGCCAGAAATAGGCCAAAGGACAATAAAGGGAGGACATTTGCCATACCCCAGTCCATTGTCATGGCATACTCTCACATCAAGCAGCTAGTTGAGGACTGCAGAGAGATCATGGACAGGAGTGACCTGGTACTGGTAAACATTAACAACTCCACAGTGTCCTCCTGGTGAGTTCATCTTTAATATCTTCATAAATTGATTGAATTGCATATTTGAACAAAATGTTTAACAATTAACACACGGAAAAATTTACTCTTGTGTGTTTTGTTTTCTGTCTCTGCAGGCTGCATGATCGCCAAAAGAGAACTGAACGGGATTCTTTACTTCAGGGCGTGCAGCTTCCACAGCAGATTGCCGTGGCTAAAAAATCCCTCCTGGAGGTTCGTGACCTACCATCACAGCCAGTTCAGCATGGACACACTCTTTTGGAGTTCCAGGAGCCTGAGAACTGTGAGGGTGAGGCAAAAATCCGCCAGAGACACAGTTCCAGAACACCTGCTATTCCACACACAGGTGGGGGAGATGCAGCTGTTGCCAAACACGATGCTGCTTCCTCTCGAAACAGCTGTATGGAGGGCTGGTCCTCTGCCTACCAGCCATCCCCAACACACTACCAGAGCTGGTCTTCTTACCAGGCACCCCTGGCACACTCTCATGTTTGGTCCTCCACCCACCCACAACCCTCAGCATCCACCGAGGGCTGGTCTGCAACCCACCCACCAACCTCAGCATCCACCGAGGGCTGGTCTGCAACCCACCCACCAACCTCAGCATCCTCCCAGGGCTGGCCTGCCACCCAACCACCACCCTCAGCATCCACCCAGGGCTGGTCCTCCAACCAGGGCTGGTCTGCAACCCACCCACCACCCTCAGCATCCACCCAGGGCTGGCCTGCCACCCACCCACCACCCTCAGCATCCTCCCAGGGTTGGTTCTCCAACCAGGGCTGGTCTGCAACCCACCCACCAACCTCAGCATCCTCCCAGGGCTGGCCTGCCACCCACCCACCACCCTCAGCATCCTCCCAGGGCTGGCCTGCCACCCAACCACCACCCTTAGCATCCACCCAGGGCTGGTCATCCACCTCCTACTGTCCTGACCAACCTAGGTTCCCTCACCAAGCACTAGATCCCTTTAATCGCCAGCGTGAATGGCGATTACGCAAGGCAGCCCTTGAGAACCAGGAGCGAGTGAGGAAAGGTGAGCCCCCAAAGATGAGAAAGGCAAAAGAGAGCTACCACTATGAGTGTAAGCTGTGTGGTCAACCTAAATCAAAGCAAACTGGACACTCACAGGTACGTGGCAAATGGTACTGCCCTGCATCTGGACAGACCCTTGAGGAGTGGAGAAGCTCTTTGTAAATACACCAAATACATTCTTTTTTATAAATATTTTTTATAATAATATTTTTTATTTCTTTTAAGAAAATATGTTCACATTGACTGTTGAAACCATTTGCAAAGAAAAAACAAGCAAAAAACAAAGAAAATAAAGTAGAAAAAAGTATATTTGCTGTTGCAAATAGAGAAAATAATTAGTTGCTGTTGCAACTATTTTCAAAAAACAAAACACATAGGATAGTTGCTGATGCAAAAAAAAAAAAAAAAAAAAAAAACACAACTCTTGTGGTGTAATAGTAACACGTCCATCCTTTGGGTGGGAGACTCCAGGTGCAAATCCTGGCAAGAGTGTGCAACTTGTTGGTGTCAGGGACCAATCAAGCTCGGTCCCATCCACCACTCAGCGTTCACTCTCACCTGAGTATTGATCACAAGCACCTGTTCCCAATCAGCACAGTCATTATCCAGCACATAAAACCCATCTCACAACAGCACTCTAGCGTCAAGCCTTGAATAGGACAGACTACTTACCTGCTTGTCTTCATAGTCCATTCCAAGTTCACAAAGAGAAGTATACTTATCTGAAGATTGTTAAACTCTTGTGTCTCTGTTGATCTTCTCCCAGATCCGCTATGTGATTCCTGGTCTGATCTCCCAGCACCTGTGTATCCGCAGACTCTGTTTCCATCTGATCTGTCCGTTCCTGTGAGGGAAAAAGACCAAGTATTGATGACTTTTGTCCACTACTATACAACGTATTGTACCGCGGATATACTCACCTGCTCACCTCCAATGCATCGTGCGATCGCCACCAACTTTGCCACGGTTTCACCTAATTACTCATCTTGCACTTTATTCTTGTAAATGAACACTGTTTTTGGATTCACTTACCTGGTCTCCGAGTGTGTATCCTGACAGTTGGCCCAATCAGTATTTAATTAATAAATTATTTATGACATTTAATCTGCATTTTCTCCTTTTCTCATTATTATTACTAGATGTACCGGCGGTCATAATTATTATCATAGCAATTTGTTATTAAAGCATTATTATTCATACCAATCCTATTTGTATCTGTTTTTAAGCCATAGCAATTCATAGCAATTTCTAATAGTTTACGTTTATTGAGACATGTTCCAATAGCTGAAAAAAGCTGCCCAGGAGGATGAGGAGCTAGTGTCAAGGGGGGAACCGCCACGGAAGAGGCTGACAAAGGAAAAGTACAACTACACCTGCAAGGTGTGTGGCCAGGACAAAAATAAAAGGACTGGACACACCCAGCTGAAGGGCTGGTGGTACTGTCCAGCCTCAGGACTGACCCTGGATGTCTGGAGGAAGAGTGTATAGTTGCTGTCACTATTACTTGTCTCTATGTCGTTTGTCTGTCTGTTACAATAAAGTTTAATGATTTTATTGGAGCCAAGAACAGCCATCACGTTTTAATTTTTATTTGAATACCAGGACAGTGAGTGTCATCCATTGCATGTAATTGTTAAAACTAAAGCCAGCAGAATCATTTTACATTTATTCACAAAACCCACCACTCTATGCTCAATTTGGAATATGTTTTATTCACTTGTGCTGCACAGATGTAGTCTCTCAAATAATTGAGTTTACCAAAAAAAAGGAGGGGAAACATGACGGGGGAGTTATTTACATTTACAGTTATACACTGTTAATACTGGCTTTAAATGTAGCATGTGACATTTTGAGTTAATTATTTGAATATTGATTTGTTTACATCACAAAATATGTTTACTTTCAAGAGAATTTGCTTTAAATGCGTTCATGTGCATAATTGCATAATCACAGGGTTATTACTGTGGTGATTTATATGGAAAAGAGTTCCTGTTTTAAAAATGACTACGTTACCCAAAATGCATTGCATGTGTACTTCCGGAATGCATTACGAGACTAGAGAACAAGCGATATTGCCACGGCATAGGTTCGAATCCCGCAAGAGACATGAAATTAAATTGATGATAAACCTTCCAATAAGTGCAGAACTGTATGTAAGCAATGTTGAGAAGATAAGAGAGTAGATCAAATTTGATATAGTGTACGTTTTGCTCCTTTTTTCTCCTTTTTTTTTCTCTCTTTCCCCCCTCTTTCCTCTCTCTTTTCTTCTCTCCCCCCCCCCCCTGAGCAGTCCCTTTTGCCCCTTCTTTGGCCGAGTGGTTAAGGCGATGGACTGCTAATCCATTGTGCTCTGCACGCGTGGGTTCGAATCCCATCTTCGTCGTTTGATGGCTTTATTGTTTCGAGAGAGCCAAGTGCGCATGGCAAAGCCGTTCAAAGTACCTCGCTGCCAACTTTAAAGACCTCATCCTTAAAATAGCTGCAGAAACACACCACAGCCCAGCTTCGGGCAGACGTGCAGGCGAGTGACGAGGTGGCCGAGTGGTTAAGGCGATGGACTGCTAATCCATTGTGCTCTGCACGCGTGGGTTCGAATCCCATCCTCGTCGTTTGATGTATTTAGCGTTCAAGAGAGTCAAGTGCGCCTGCCATAGCACTTTGCTGCCAACAATAACGTCATCATACTAAAAATAGCTGCGGATAAACACCACCGGCAGGCGAGTGGCTGAGTGGTTAAGGCGATGGACTGCTAATCTGTTGTGCTCTGCGCGCGTATGGGTTCGAGTCTCACCCTTGGTGTTTAGTTTCACAGAGAGCCTAGTGAACAGGTCAACCGCAGGGGTGCCGCTCATGGCGAGCTTTAGCTGAATTGCATTTTAATTATAGCTGCAGGAAAAAGCTCATGTTCATTTCTGAAAACATTGTTGAGGTCAGGATCAATACAAGAAGCCCCCTGGTGCATGGATATGACCATTAGAAATACAAAAACACGTTCTAAGGGAGGTCCAAATCCTGGCTACACCAGCCTTCTTCAAGCTCATGCTTTCGCCAGCACAGCGAAAGCAGCACGCAACAGAAGCAAAAGCACAACTCCATTTTCCAACAAGTCACGAAGCCTCCTAAGAGACCGGCAAAAATTGCCAAGGCTGACTGTATTTCAAGTCATCCCAGCGGGGTATTGGGTAAAGTTTTCAACCAGCAAAGATCACGTCTCGGATGAGCCTCATAGACTACGATATTGCCTCTGCGAAAGAATGCCGGCGAAGGTAGCGACGTCTCCCGTGCTTTTATCTGGACATGGAACGACAGGGTGGTATCAAGCTTTAAACTGCCATGTAATCAGCCTTTTGGCACTGACGGCTGCATGGTGAGTCTACGGAACAGGCGAGTGATATGCACAAAAAGGTTTATTCATTGTTCTCTCTTCGCTCAAAGAACAAAGAGTGGGCTGCTTTCGTAATTTTGGGGGGAGAGACTTATGGGTATCCTGGTAGCAAAGGGGGGGAGTTATAACGCTCAATCTCCAAGAACATATTTGAGTTCGGGATCGATTCGATGAGCCCCCTACGAGGTTGGGTAGGATAATGAAGAGTGCAAGGACACTGCAAACATATTCTGAGAGAGGTCCAATGCAGGTCAACCGCAGGGGTGCCGCTCATGGCGAGCTTTAGCTGAATTGCATTTTAATTATAGCTGCAGGAAAAAGCTCATGTTCATTTCTGAAAACATTGTTGAGGTCAGGATCAATACAAGAAGCCCCCTGGTGCATGGATATGACCATTAGAAATACAAAAACACGTTCTAAGGGAGGTCCAAATCCTGGCTACACCAGCCTTCTTCAAGCTCATGCTTTCGCCAGCACAGCGAAAGCAGCACGCAACAGAAGCAAAAGCACAACTCCATTTTCCAACAAGTCACGAAGCCTTCTAAGAGACCGGCAAAAATTGCCAAGGCTGACTGTATTTCAAGTCATCCCAGCGGGGTATTGGGTAAAGTTTTCAACCAGCAAAGATCACGTCTCGGATGAGCCTCATAGACTACGATATTGCCTCTGCGAAAGAATGCCGGCGAAGGTAGCGACGTCTCCCGTGCTTTTATCTGGACATGGAACGACAGGGTGGTATCAAGCTTTAAACTGCCATGTAATCAGCCTTTTGGCACTGACGGCTGCATGGTGAGTCTACGGAACAGGCGAGTGATATGCACAAAAAGGTTTATTCATTGTTCTCTCTTCGCTCAAAGAACAAAGAGTGGGCTGCTTTCGTAATTTTGGGGGGAGAGACTTATGGGTATCCTGGTAGCAAAGGGGGGGAGTTATAACGCTCAATCTCCAAGAACATATTTGAGTTCGGGATCGATTCGATGAGCCCCCTACGAGGTTGGGTAGGATAATGAAGAGTGCAAGGACACTGCAAACATATTCTGAGAGAGGTCCAATGCAAGCTATGCTGCCCTTTTCATGACCCCGGCGTTCTCTCTAGGTTCTTTCCAACAAAGCAGAAGCAGCACACAAAAGAAACATAAGCACATCTCCCTCTATCAACACGGTTGTGAGTCTCCTAACCCATAGAACCCAACGCTCCTTGCTGGTCAGTCAAAGGGTTACCTCTCTCATCAGCCCAACCTTTTACAACACATTGTGGTGAACTTTATCTCCGTCATGTTAATGAGAGCGGTTGAAAAGCACCAAAACAGCGCTTCCGACAGGCGAAGCGGCATGACGAGGTGGCCGAGTGGTTAAGGCGATGGACTGCTAATCCATTGTGCTCTGCACGCGTGGGTTCGAATCCCATCCTCGTCGTTTGATGGCTTTAGTGTTTCGAGAGAGCCAAGTGCGCATGGCAAAGCCGTTCAAAGTACCTCGCTGCCAACTTTAAAGACCTCATCCTTAAAATAGCTGCAGAAACACACCACAGCCCAGCTTCGGGCAGACGTGCAGGCGAGTGACGAGGTGGCCGAGTGGTTAAGGCGATGGACTGCTAATCCATTGTGCTCTGCACGCGTGGGTTCGAATCCCATCCTCGTCGTTTGATGGCTTTAGTGTTTCGAGAGAGCCAAGTGCGCATGGCAAAGCCGTTCAAAGTACCTCGCTGCCAACTTTAAAGACCTCATCCTTAAAATAGCTGCAGAAACACACCACAGCCCAGCTTCGGACAAACGTGCAGGCGAGTGACGAGGTGGCCGAGTGGTTAAGGCGATGGACTGCTAATCCATTGTGCTCTGCACGCGTGGGTTCGAATCCCATCCTCGTCGTTTGATGGCTTTAGTGTTTCGAGAGAGCCAAGTGCGCATGGCAAAGCCGTTCAAAGTACCTCGCTGCCAACTTTAAAGACCTCATCCTTAAAATAGCTGCAGAAACACACCACAGCCCAGCTTCGGGCAGACGTGCAGGCGAGTGACGAGGTGGCCGAGTGGTTAAGGCGATGGACTGCTAATCCATTGTGCTCTGCACGCGTGGGTTCGAATCCCATCCTCGTCGTTTGATGGCTTTAGTGTTTCGAGAGAGCCAAGTGCGCATGGCAAAGCCGTTCAAAGTACCTCGCTGCCAACTTTAAAGACCTCATCCTTAAAAAAGCTGCAGAAACACACCACAGCCCAGCTTCGGGCAGACGTGCAGGCGAGTGACGAGGTGGCCGAGTGGTTAAGGCGATGGACTGCTAATCCATTGTGCTCTGCACGCGTGGGTTCGAATCCCATCCTCGTCGTTTGATGGCTTTAGTGTTTCGAGAGAGCCAAGTGCGCATGGCAAAGCCGTTCAAAGTACCTCGCTGCCAACTTTAAAGTCCTCATCCTTAACCCTTTAAGACCGACGGGAGCGCCGGCGCTCCCGTTTGCGTGTGTCTGTTTAAGAGCCTGTAGAAACTGAAACCAAATCGCTAGCTCAATAACTCTTTTTGCATACAAAACCAGAGATGTAACATGTTCAGATCAAGCCTCCAACATGCTCCTGTTGCGTTCTTTTCACCCTCTAATGAGTCTGTACAAATTGCGTAATATGCGTTTACAAAAAAAAACACACACAAAAATGCATTGCACGTCTTTGCACACATGTTCTGTAGATCTGCGATTGATAGTTACATCTTCCGATGCTCATTGACGTATCACGTTCTGTGCACTATGACCCCAAAGGTTGTCACATGTTTGACGTCACACGCGGCGTCATTTGACCATGCGTTTGACTCCCATTTGCTGTACTGGTATGTTTCTTTCTTTTCGTTATTGTCTTTTTATCATTGCTTCATTTTATCATTTATTTCTCCTTTACACACTCACAAATACACTTTTACAAATGCAAGCACATTCACACACACACACACACGCGCGCGCGCGCGCGCACGTAACATAGTCTAAACGAAAGTACATGGACGCGGATGTTTTGGCATTGCGTCCGATGAAGATGAACTCTCCGTCTGCTCATCGGCTCCAGATTCCGTTTCAAGGACGAAGCCGACTTTCTTGAAGGAATAGATCCGTCCCAGGAAGAAAGCCAGGTGTGCAGCCAAAGAAAGAAATGACGTGCGTGCATTTTTGTGTTTTTTTTTCTTTGTTTTTCTTTTGTTTTTGTAAACGCATATTACGCAATTTGTACAGACTCAAATGAGTGTATCTTAGAAACTAATTTATGTAAACCGTTCAAATAAATTCTGTATAGTTTTAAATTGTTTTATCAGGAAGAAAGCCAGGTATGCAGCCAAAGAAAGAAATGATGTGCAATGCATTTTTGTGTTTTTTGTTTGTTTGTTTGTTTTTCTTTTGTATTTGTAAACGCATATTACGCAATTTGTACAGACCTATAAATGAGTGTATCTTAGAAACTAATTTATGTAAACAGTTCAAATCAATTCTGTATAGTTTAAAATCGTTTTATGCACGTTTTTCACATTGACAAGTTTGAGGTTGGCATTTATCAAATTTCTGTAGTGAATAAAACATGTAGAAAAAAAATATGATTTTTTTTATTTTTTATTTTTATTGCACTTTTGAGATATTTATCTAGTTACTATTGATTTATTACAAATTTAGCCTTCAAATTGGGAAAGTAAGGATTATTTTGATGTATGGCATATGAAAATGCTCAAAAGAATGACAGCACAGCATGTAAAAATACAAAGATATACTCTGGCAGAACTGTTCTATGGTAGGTCATAAAGGGTTAAAATAGCTGCAGAAACACACCACAGCCCAGCTTCGGGCAGACGTGCAGGCGAGTGACGAGGTGGCCGAGTGGTTAAGGCGATGGACTGCTAATCCATTGTGCTCTGCACGCGTGGGTTCGAATCCCATCCTCGTCGTTTGATGGCTTTAGTGTTTCGAGAGAGCCAAGTGCGCATGGCAAAGCCGTTCAAAGTACCTCGCTGCCAACTTTAAAGTCCTCATCCTTAAAATAGCTGCAGAAACACACCACAGCCCAGCTTCGGGCAGACGTGCAGGCGAGTGACGAGGTGGCCGAGTGGTTAAGGCGATGGACTGCTAATCCATTGTGCTCTGCACGCGTGGGTTCGAATCCCATCCTCGTTGTTTGATGGCTTTAGTGTTTCGAGAGAGCCAAGTGCGCATGGCAAAGCCGTTCAAAGTACCTCGCTGCCAACTTTAAAGTCCTCATCCTTAAAATAGCTGCAGAAACACACCACAGCCCAGCTTCGGGCAGAAGTGCAGGCGAGTGACGAGGTGGCCGAGTGGTTAAGGCGATGGACTGCTAATCCATTTTGCTCTGCACGCGTGGGTTCGAATCCCATCCTCGTCGTTTGATGTATTTAGCGTTCAAGAGAGTCAAGTGCGCCTGCCATAGCACTTTGCTGCCAACAATAACGTCATCATACTAAAAATAGCTGCGGATAAACACCACCGGCAGGCGAGTGGCTGAGTGGTTAAGGCGATGGACTGCTAATCTGTTGTGCTCTGCGCGCGTATGGGTTCGAGTCTCACCCTTGGTGTTTAGTTTCACAGAGAGCCTAGTGAACAGGTCAACCGCAGGGGTGCCGCTCATGGCCAGCTTTAGCTGAATTGCATTTTAATTATAGCTGCAGGAAAAAGCTCATGTTCATTTCTGAAAACATTGTTGAGGTCAGGATCAATACAAGAAGCCCCCTGGTGCATGGATATGACCATTAGAAATACAAAAACACGTTCTAAGGGAGGTCCAAATCCTGGCTACACCAGCCTTCTTCAAGCTCATGCTTTCGCCAGCACAGCGAAAGCAGCACGCAACAGAAGCAAAAGCACAACTCCATTTTCCAACAAGTCACGAAGCCTCCTAAGAGACCGGCAAAAATTGCCAAGGCTGACTGTATTTCAAGTCATCCCAGCGGGGTATTGGGTAAAGTTTTCAACCAGCAAAGATCACGTCTCGGATGAGCCTCATAGACTACGATATTGCCTCTGCGAAAGAATGCCGGCGAAGGTAGCGACGTCTCCCGTGCTTTTATCTGGACATGGAACGACAGGGTGATATCAAGCTTTAAACTGCCATGTAATCAGCCTTTTGGCACTGACGGCTGCATGGTGAGTCTACGGAACAGGCGAGTGATATGCACAAAAAGGTTTATTCATTGTTCTCTCTTCGCTCAAAGAACAAAGAGTGGGCTGCTTTCGTAATTTTGGGGGGAGAGACTTATGGGTATCCTGGTAGCAAAGGGGGGGAGTTATAACGCTCAATCTCCAAGAACATATTTGAGTTCGGGATCGATTCGACGAGCCCCCTATGAGGTTGGGTAGGATAATGAAGAGTGCAAGGACACTGCAAACATATTCTGAGAGAGGTCCAATGCAAGCTATGCTGCCCTTTTCATGACCCCGGCGTTCTCTCTAGGTTCTTTCCAACAAAGCAGAAGCAGCACACAAAAGAAACATAAGCACATCTCCCTCTATCAACACGGTTGTGAGTCTCCTAACCCATAGAACCCAACGCTCCTTGCAGGTCAGTCGAAGCCTCGACCTCTCTCATCAGCCCAACCTTTTACAACACATTGTGGTGAACTTTATCTCCGTCATGTTAATGAGAGCGGTTGAAAAGCACCAAAACAGCGCTTCCGACAGCCGAAGCGGCATGACGAGGTGGCCGAGTGGTTAAGGCGATGGACTGCTAATCCATTGTGCTCTGCACGCGTGGGTTCGAATCCCATCCTCGTCGTTTGATGGCTTTAGTGTTTCGAGAGAGCCAAGTGCGCATGGCAAAGCCGTTCAAAGTACCTCGCTGCCAACTTTAAAGACCTCATCCTTAAAATAGCTGCAGAAACACACCACAGCCCAGCTTCGGGCAGACGTGCAGGCGAGTGACGAGGTGGCCGAGTGGTTAAGGCGATGGACTGCTAATCCATTGTGCTCTGCACGCGTGGGTTCGAATCCCATCCTCGTCGTTTGATGGCTTTAGTGTTTCGAGAGAGCCAAGTGCGCATGGCAAAGCCGTTCAAAGTACCTCGCTGCCAACTTTAAAGACCTCATCCTTAAAATAGCTGCAGAAACACATCACAGCCCAGCTTCGGGCAGACGTGCAGGCGAGTGACGAGGTGGCCGAGTGGTTAAGGCGATGGACTGCTAATCCATTGTGCTCTGCACGCGTGGGTTCGAATCCCATCCTCGTCGTTTGATGGCTTTAGTGTTTCGAGAGAGCCAAGTGCGCATGGCAAAGCCGTTCAAAGTACCTCGCTGCCAACTTTAAAGACCTCATCCTTAAAATAGCTGCAGAAACACACCACAGCCCAGCTTCGGGCAGACGTGCAGGCGAGTGACGAGGTGGCCGAGTGGTTAAGGCGATGGACTGCTAATCCATTGTGCTCTGCACGCGTGGGTTCGAATCCCATCCTCGTCGTTTGATGGCTTTAGTGTTTCGAGAGAGCCAAGTGCGCATGGCAAAGCCGTTCAAAGTACCTCGCTGCCAACTTTAAAGTCCTCATCCTTAAAATAGCTGCAGAAACACACCACAGCCCAGCTTCGGGCAGAAGTGCAGGCGAGTGACGAGGTGGCCGAGTGGTTAAGGCGATGGACTGCTAATCCATTTTGCTCTGCACGCGTGGGTTCGAATCCCATCCTCGTCGTTTGATGTATTTAGCGTTCAAGAGAGTCAAGTGCGCCTGCCATAGCACTTTGCTGCCAACAATAACGTCATCATACTAAAAATAGCTGCGGATAAACACCACCGGCAGGCGAGTGGCTGAGTGGTTAAGGCGATGGACTGCTAATCTGTTGTGCTCTGCGCGCGTATGGGTTCGAGTCTCACCCTTGGTGTTTAGTTTCACAGAGAGCCTAGTGAACAGGTCAACCGCAGGGGTGCCGCTCATGGCCAGCTTTAGCTGAATTGCATTTTAATTATAGCTGCAGGAAAAAGCTCATGTTCATTTCTGAAAACATTGTTGAGGTCAGGATCAATACAAGAAGCCCCCTGGTGCATGGATATGACCATTAGAAATACAAAAACACGTTCTAAGGGAGGTCCAAATCCTGGCTACACCAGCCTTCTTCAAGCTCATGCTTTCGCCAGCACAGCGAAAGCAGCACGCAACAGAAGCAAAAGCACAACTCCATTTTCCAACAAGTCACGAAGCCTCCTAAGAGACCGGCAAAAATTGCCAAGGCTGACTGTATTTCAAGTCATCCCAGCGGGGTATTGGGTAAAGTTTTCAACCAGCAAAGATCACGTCTCGGATGAGCCTCATAGACTACGATATTGCCTCTGCGAAAGAATGCCGGCGAAGGTAGCGACGTCTCCCGTGCTTTTATCTGGACATGGAACGACAGGGTGGTATCAAGCTTTAAACTGCCATGTAATCAGCCTTTTGGCACTGACGGCTGCATGGTGAGTCTACGGAACAGGCGAGTGATATGCACAAAAAGGTTTATTCATTGTTCTCTCTTCGCTCAAAGAACAAAGAGTGGGCTGCTTTCGTAATTTTGGGGGGAGAGACTTATGGGTATCCTGGTAGCAAAGGGGGGGAGTTATAACGCTCAATCTCCAAGAACATATTTGAGTTCGGGATCGATTCGACGAGCCCCCTATGAGGTTGGGTAGGATAATGAAGAGTGCAAGGACACTGCAAACATATTCTGAGAGAGGTCCAATGCAAGCTATGCTGCCCTTTTCATGACCCCGGCGTTCTCTCTAGGTTCTTTCCAACAAAGCAGAAGCAGCACACAAAAGAAACATAAGCACATCTCCCTCTATCAACACGGTTGTGAGTCTCCTAACCCATAGAACCCAACGCTCCTTGCAGGTCAGTCGAAGCCTCGACCTCTCTCATCAGCCCAACCTTTTACAACACATTGTGGTGAACTTTATCTCCGTCATGTTAATGAGAGCGGTTGAAAAGCACCAAAACAGCGCTTCCGACAGCCGAAGCGGCATGACGAGGTGGCCGAGTGGTTAAGGCGATGGACTGCTAATCCATTGTGCTCTGCACGCGTGGGTTCGAATCCCATCCTCGTCGTTTGATGGCTTTAGTGTTTCGAGAGAGCCAAGTGCGCATGGCAAAGCCGTTCAAAGTACCTCGCTGCCAACTTTAAAGACCTCATCCTTAAAATAGCTGCAGAAACACACCACAGCCCAGCTTCGGGCAGACGTGCAGGCGAGTGACGAGGTGGCCGAGTGGTTAAGGCGATGGACTGCTAATCCATTGTGCTCTGCACGCGTGGGTTCGAATCCCATCCTCGTCGTTTGATGGCTTTAGTGTTTCGAGAGAGCCAAGTGCGCATGGCAAAGCCGTTCAAAGTACCTCGCTGCCAACTTTAAAGACCTCATCCTTAAAATAGCTGCAGAAACACATCACAGCCCAGCTTCGGGCAGACGTGCAGGCGAGTGACGAGGTGGCCGAGTGGTTAAGGCGATGGACTGCTAATCCATTGTGCTCTGCACGCGTGGGTTCGAATCCCATCCTCGTCGTTTGATGGCTTTAGTGTTTCGAGAGAGCCAAGTGCGCATGGCAAAGCCGTTCAAAGTACCTCGCTGCCAACTTTAAAGACCTCATCCTTAAAATAGCTGCAGAAACACACCACAGCCCAGCTTCGGGCAGACGTGCAGGCGAGTGACGAGGTGGCCGAGTGGTTAAGGCGATGGACTGCTAATCCATTGTGCTCTGCACGCGTGGGTTCGAATCCCATCCTCGTCGTTTGATGGCTTTAGTGTTTCGAGAGAGCCAAGTGCGCATGGCAAAGCCGTTCAAAGTACCTCGCTGCCAACTTTAAAGTCCTCATCCTTAAAATAGCTGCAGAAACACACCACAGCCCAGCTTCGGGCAGAAGTGCAGGCGAGTGACGAGGTGGCCGAGTGGTTAAGGCGATGGACTGCTAATCCATTTTGCTCTGCACGCGTGGGTTCGAATCCCATCCTCGTCGTTTGATGTATTTAGCGTTCAAGAGAGTCAAGTGCGCCTGCCATAGCACTTTGCTGCCAACAATAACGTCATCATACTAAAAATAGCTGCGGATAAACACCACCGGCAGACGAGTGGCTGAGTGGTTAAGGCGATGGACTGCTAATCTGTTGTGCTCTGCGCGCGTATGGGTTCGAGTCTCACCCTTGGTGTTTAGTTTCACAGAGAGCCTAGTGAACAGGTCAACCGCAGGGGTGCCGCTCATGGCCAGCTTTAGCTGAATTGCATTTTAATTATAGCTGCAGGAAAAAGCTCATGTTCATTTCTGAAAACATTGTTGAGGTCAGGATCAATACAAGAAGCCCCCTGGTGCATGGATATGACCATTAGAAATACAAAAACACGTTCTAAGGGAGGTCCAAATCCTGGCTACACCAGCCTTCTTCAAGCTCATGCTTTCGCCAGCACAGCGAAAGCAGCACGCAACAGAAGCAAAAGCACAACTCCATTTTCCAACAAGTCACGAAGCCTCCTAAGAGACCGGCAAAAATTGCCAAGGCTGACTGTATTTCAAGTCATCCCAGCGGGGTATTGGGTAAAGTTTTCAACCAGCAAAGATCACGTCTCGGATGAGCCTCATAGACTACGATATTGCCTCTGCGAAAGAATGCCGGCGAAGGTAGCGACGTCTCCCGTGCTTTTATCTGGACATGGAACGACAGGGTGGTATCAAGCTTTAAACTGCCATGTAATCAGCCTTTTGGCACTGACGGCTGCATGGTGAGTCTACGGAACAGGCGAGTGATATGCACAAAAAGGTTTATTCATTGTTCTCTCTTCGCTCAAAGAACAAAGAGTGGGCTGCTTTCGTAATTTTGGGGGGAGAGACTTATGGGTATCCTGGTAGCAAAGGGGGGGAGTTATAACGCTCAATCTCCAAGAACATATTTGAGTTCGGGATCGATTCGACGAGCCCCCTATGAGGTTGGGTAGGATAATGAAGAGTGCAAGGACACTGCAAACATATTCTGAGAGAGGTCCAATGCAAGCTATGCTGCCCTTTTCATGACCCCGGCGTTCTCTCTAGGTTCTTTCCAACAAAGCAGAAGCAGCACACAAAAGAAACATAAGCACATCTCCCTCTATCAACACGGTTGTGAGTCTCCTAACCCATAGAACCCAACGCTCCTTGCAGGTCAGTCGAAGCCTCGACCTCTCTCATCAGCCCAACCTTTTACAACACATTGTGGTGAACTTTATCTCCGTCATGTTAATGAGAGCGGTTGAAAAGCACCAAAACAGCGCTTCCGACAGCCGAAGCGGCATGACGAGGTGGCCGAGTGGTTAAGGCGATGGACTGCTAATCCATTGTGCTCTGCACGCGTGGGTTCGAATCCCATCCTCGTCGTTTGATGGCTTTAGTGTTTCGAGAGAGCCAAGTGCGCATGGCAAAGCCGTTCAAAGTACCTCGCTGCCAACTTTAAAGACCTCATCCTTAAAATAGCTGCAGAAACACACCACAGCCCAGCTTCGGGCAGACGTGCAGGCGAGTGACGAGGTGGCCGAGTGGTTAAGGCGATGGACTGCTAATCCATTGTGCTCTGCACGCGTGGGTTCGAATCCCATCCTCGTCGTTTGATGGCTTTAGTGTTTCGAGAGAGCCAAGTGCGCATGGCAAAGCCGTTCAAAGTACCTCGCTGCCAACTTTAAAGTCCTCATCCTTAAAATAGCTGCAGAAACACACCACAGCCCAGCTTCGGGCAGACGTGCAGGCGAGTGACGAGGTGGCCGAGTGGTTAAGGCGATGGACTGCTAATCCATTGTGCTCTGCACGCGTGGGTTCGAATCCCATCCTCGTCGTTTGATGGCTTTAGTGTTTCGAGAGAGCCAAGTGCGCATGGCAAAGCCGTTCAAAGTACCTCGCTGCCAACTTTAAAGACCTCATCCTTAAAATAGCTGCAGAAACACACCACAGCCCAGCTTCGGGCAGACGTGCAGGCGAGTGACGAGGTGGCCGAGTGGTTAAGGCGATGGACTGCTAATCCATTGTGCTCTGCACGCGTGGGTTCGAATCCCATCCTTGTCGTTTGATGTCTTTAGCGTTCAAGAGAGCCAAGTGCGCCTGCCATAGCACTTTGCTGCCAACTATAACGTCATCATACTAAAAATAGCTGTCGAAAAACACCACCGGCAGGCGAGTGGCTGAGTGTTTAAGGCGATGGACTGCTAATCCGTTGTGCTCTGCGCGCGTATGGGTTCGAGTCTCACCCTTGGTGTTTAGTTTCACAGAGAGCCTAGTGAACAGGTCAACCGCAGGGGTGCCGCTCATGGCCAGCTTTAGCTGAATTGCATTTTAATTATAGCTGCAGGAAAAAGCTCATGTTCATTTCTGAAAACATTGTTGAGGTCAGGATCAATACAAGAAGCCCCCTGGTGCATGGATATGACCATTAGAAATACAAAAACACGTTCTAAGGGAGGTCCAAATCCTGGCTACACCAGCCTTCTTCAAGCTCATGCTTTCGCCAGCACAGCGAAAGCAGCACGCAACAGAAGCGAAAGCAGCACGCAACAGAAGCAAAAGCACAACTCCATTTTCCAACAAGTCACGAAGCCTCCTAAGAGACCGGCAAAAATTGCCAAGGCTGACTGTATTTCAAGTCATCCCAGCGGGGTATTGGGTAAAGTTTTCAACCAGCAAAGATCACGTCTCGGATGAGCCTCATAGACTACGATATTGCCTCTGCGAAAGAATGCCGGCGAAGGTAGCGACGTCTCCCGTGCTTTTATCTGGACATGGAACGACAGGGTGGTATCAAGCTTTAAACTGCCATGTAATCAGCCTTTTGGCACTGACGGCTGCATGGTGAGTCTACGGAACAGGCGAGTGATATGCACAAAAAGGTTTATTCATTGTTCTCTCTTCGCTCAAAGAACAAAGAGTGGGCTGCTTTCGTAATTTTGGGGGGAGAGACTTATGGGTATCCTGGTAGCAAAGGGGGGGAGTTATAACGCTCAATCTCCAAGAACATATTTGAGTTCGGGATCGATTCGACGAGCCCCCTACGAGGTTGGGTAGGATAATGAAGAGTGCAAGGACACTGCAAACATATTCTGAGAGAGGTCCAATGCAAGCTATGCTGCCCTTTTCATGACCCCGGCGTTCTCTCTAGGTTCTTTCCAACAAAGCAGAAGCAGCACACAAAATAAACATAAGCACATCTCCCTCTATCAACACGGTTGTGAGTCTCCTAACCCATAGAACCCAACGCTCCTTGCAGGTCAGTCGAAGCCTCGACCTCTCTCATCAGCCCAACCTTTTACAACACATTGTGGTGAACTTTATCTCCGTCATGTTAATGAGAGCGGTTGAAAAGCACCAAAACCGCGCTTCCGACAGCCGAAGCAGCATGACGAGGTGGCCGAGTGGTTAAGGCGATGGACTGCTAATCCATTGTGCTCTGCACGCGTGGGTTCGAATCCCATCCTCGTCGTTTGATGGCTTTAGTGTTTCGAGAGAGCCAAGTGCGCATGGCAAAGCCGTTCAAAGTACCTCGCTGCCAACTTTAAAGACCTCATCCTTAAAATAGCTGCAGAAACACACCACAGCCCAGCTTCGGGCAGACGTGCAGGCGAGTGACGAGGTGGCCGAGTGGTTAAGGCGATGGACTGCTAATCCATTGTGCTCTGCACGCGTGGGTTCGAATCCCATCCTTGTCGTTTGATGTCTTTAGCGTTCAAGAGAGCCAAGTGCGCCTGCCATAGCACTTTGCTGCCAACTATAACGTCATCATACTAAAAATAGCTGTCGAAAAACACCACCGGCAGGCGAGTGGCTTAGTGTTTAAGGCGATGGACTGCTAATCCGTTGTGCTCTGCGCGCGTATGGGTTCGAGTCTCACCCTTGGTGTTTAGTTTCACAGAGAGCCTAGTGAACAGGTCAACCGCAGGGGTGCCGCTCATGGCCAGCTTTAGCTGAATTGCATTTTAATTATAGCTGCAGGAAAAAGCTCATGTTCATTTCTGAAAACATTGTTGAGGTCAGGATCAATACAAGAAGCCCCCTGGTGCATGGATATGACCATTAGAAATACAAAAACACGTTCTAAGGGAGGTCCAAATCCTGGCTACACCAGCCTTCTTCAAGCTCATGCTTTCGCCAGCACAGCGAAAGCAGCACGCAACAGAAGCGAAAGCAGCACGCAACAGAAGCAAAAGCACAACTCCATTTTCCAACAAGTCACGAAGCCTCCTAAGAGACCGGCAAAAATTGCCAAGGCTGACTGTATTTCAAGTCATCCCAGCGGGGTATTGGGTAAAGTTTTCAACCAGCAAAGATCACGTCTCGGATGAGCCTCATAGACTACGATATTGCCTCTGCGAAAGAATGCCGGCGAAGGTAGCGACGTCTCCCGTGCTTTTATCTTGACATGGAACGACAGGGTGGTATCAAGCTTTAAACTGCCTTGTAATCAGCCTTTTGGCACTGACGGCTGCATGGTGAGTCTACGGAACAGGCGAGTGATATGCACAAAAAGGTTTATTCATTGTTCTCTCTTCGCTCAAAGAACAAAGAGTGGGCTGCTTTCGTAATTTTGGGGGGAGAGACTTATGGGTATCCTGGTAGCAAAGGGGGGGAGTTATAACGCTCAATCTCCAAGAACATATTTGAGTTCGGGATCGATTCGACGAGCCCCCTACGAGGTTGGGTAGGATAATGAAGAGTGCAAGGACACTGCAAACATATTCTGAGAGAGGTCCAATGCAAGCTATGCTGCCCTTTTCATGACCCCGGCGTTCTCTCTAGGTTCTTTCCAACAAAGCAGAAGCAGCACACAAAATAAACATAAGCACATCTCCCTCTATCAACACGGTTGTGAGTCTCCTAACCCATAGAACCCAACGCTCCTTGCAGGTCAGTCGAAGCCTCGACCTCTCTCATCAGCCCAACCTTTTACAACACATTGTGGTGAACTTTATCTCCGTCATGTTAATGAGAGCGGTTGAAAAGCACCAAAACCGCGCTTCCGACAGCCGAAGCAGCATGACGAGGTGGCCGAGTGGTTAAGGCGATGGACTGCTAATCCATTGTGCTCTGCACGCGTGGGTTCGAATCCCATCCTCGTCGTTTGATGGCTTTAGTGTTTCGAGAGAGCCAAGTGCGCATGGCAAAGCCGTTCAAAGTACCTCGCTGCCAACTTTAAAGACCTCATCCTTAAAATAGCTGCAGAAACACACCACAGCCCAGCTTCGGGCAGACGTGCAGGCGAGTGACGAGGTGGCCGAGTGGTTAAGGCGATGGACTGCTAATCCATTGTGCTCTGCACGCGTGGGTTCGAATCCCATCCTCGTCGTTTGATGTCTTTAGCGTTCAAGAGAGCCAAGTGCGCCTGCCATAGCACTTTGCTGCCAACTATAACGTCATCATACTAAAAATAGCTGCCGAAAAACACCACCGGCAGGCGAGTGGCTGAGTGGTTAAGGCGATGGACTGCTAATCCGTTGTGCTCTGCGCGCGTATGGGTTCGAGTCTCACCCTTGGTGTTTAGTTTCACAGAGAGCCTAGTGAACAGGTCAACCGCAGGGGTGCCGCTCATGGCCAGCTTTAGCTGAATTGCATTTTAATTATAGCTGCAGGAAAAAGCTCATGTTCATTTCTGAAAACATTGTTGAGGTCAGGATCAATACAAGAAGCCCCCTGGTGCATGGATATGACCATTAGAAATACAAAAACACGTTCTAAGGGAGGTCCAAATCCTGGCTACACCAGCCTTCTTCAAGCTCATGCTTTCGCCAGCACAGCGAAAGCAGCACGCAACAGAAGCGAAAGCAGCACGCAACAGAAGCAAAAGCACAACTCCATTTTCCAACAAGTCACGAAGCCTTCTAAGAGACCGGCAAAAATTGCCAAGGCTGACTGTATTTCAAGTCATCCCAGCGGGGTATTGGGTAAAGTTTTCAACCAGCAAAGATCACGTCTCGGATGAGCCTCATAGACTACGATATTGCCTCTGCGAAAGAATGCCGGCGAAGGTAGCGACGTCTCCCGTGCTTTTATCTGGACATGGAACGACAGGGTGGTATCAAGCTTTAAACTGCCATGTAATCAGCCTTTTGGCACTGACGGCTGCATGGTGAGTCTATGGAACAGGCGAGTGATATGCACAAAAAGGTTTATTCATTGTTCTCTCTTCGCTCAAAGAACAAAGAGTGGGCTGCTTTCGTAATTTTGGGGGGAGAGACTTATGGGTATCCTGGTAGCAAAGGGGGGGAGTTATAACGCTCAATCTCCAAGAACATATTTGAGTTCGGGATCGATTCGACGAGCCCCCTACGAGGTTGGGTAGGATAATGAAGAGTGCAAGGACACTGCAAACATATTCTGAGAGAGGTCCAATGCAAGCTATGCTGCCCTTTTCATGACCCCGGCGTTCTCTCTAGGTTCTTTCCAACAAAGCAGAAGCAGCACACAAAAGAAACATAAGCACATCTCCCTCTATCAACACGGTTGTGAGTCTCCTAACCCATAGAACCCAACGCTCCTTGCAGGTCAGTCGAAGCCTCGACCTCTCTCATCAGCCCAACCTTTTACAACACATTGTGGTGAACTTTATCTCCGTCATGTTAATGAGAGCGGTTGAAAAGCACCAAAACCGCGCTTCCGACAGCCGAAGCAGCATGACGAGGTGGCCGAGTGGTTAAGGCGATGGACTGCTAATCCATTGTGCTCTGCACGCGTGGGTTCGAATCCCATCCTCGTCGTTTGATGGCTTTAGTGTTTCGAGAGAGCCAAGTGCGCATGGCAAAGCCGTTCAAAGTACCTCGCTGCCAACTTTAAAGACCTCATCCTTAAAATAGCTGCAGAAACACACCACAGCCCAGCTTCGGGCAGACGTGCAGGCGAGTGACGAGGTGGCCGAGTGGTTAAGGCGATGGACTGCTAATCCATTGTGCTCTGCACGCGTGGGTTCGAATCCCATCCTCGTCGTTTGATGTCTTTAGCGTTCAAGAGAGCCAAGTGCGCCTGCCATAGCACTTTGCTGCCAACTATAACGTCATCATACTAAAAATAGCTGCCGAAAAACACCACCGGCAGGCGAGTGGCTGAGTGGTTAAGGCGATGGACTGCTAATCCGTTGTGCTCTGCGCGCGTATGGGTTCGAGTCTCACCCTTGGTGTTTAGTTTCACAGAGAGCCTAGTGAACAGGTCAACCGCAGGGGTGCCGCTCATGGCCAGCTTTAGCTGAATTGCATTTTAATTATAGCTGCAGGAAAAAGCTCATGTTCATTTCTGAAAACATTGTTGAGGTCAGGATCAATACAAGAAGCCCCCTGGTGCATGGATATGACCATTAGAAATACAAAAACACGTTCTAAGGGAGGTCCAAATCCTGGCTACACCAGCCTTCTTCAAGCTCATGCTTTCGCCAGCACAGCGAAAGCAGCACGCAACAGAAGCGAAAGCAGCACGCAACAGAAGCAAAAGCACAACTCCATTTTCCAACAAGTCACGAAGCCTTCTAAGAGACCGGCAAAAATTGCCAAGGCTGACTGTATTTCAAGTCATCCCAGCGGGGTATTGGGTAAAGTTTTCAACCAGCAAAGATCACGTCTCGGATGAGCCTCATAGACTACGATATTGCCTCTGCGAAAGAATGCCGGCGAAGGTAGCGACGTCTCCCGTGCTTTTATCTGGACATGGAACGACAGGGTGGTATCAAGCTTTAAACTGCCATGTAATCAGCCTTTTGGCACTGACGGCTGCATGGTGAGTCTATGGAACAGGCGAGTGATATGCACAAAAAGGTTTATTCATTGTTCTCTCTTCGCTCAAAGAACAAAGAGTGGGCTGCTTTCGTAATTTTGGGGGGAGAGACTTATGGGTATCCTGGTAGCAAAGGGGGGGAGTTATAACGCTCAATCTCCAAGAACATATTTGAGTTCGGGATCGATTCGACGAGCCCCCTACGAGGTTGGGTAGGATAATGAAGAGTGCAAGGACACTGCAAACATATTCTGAGAGAGGTCCAATGCAAGCTATGCTGCCCTTTTCATGACCCCGGCGTTCTCTCTAGGTTCTTTCCAACAAAGCAGAAGCAGCACACAAAAGAAACATAAGCACATCTCCCTCTATCAACACGGTTGTGAGTCTCCTAACCCATAGAACCCAACGCTCCTTGCTGGTCAGTCGAAGGGTTACCTCTCTCATCAGCCCAACCTTTTACAACACATTGTGGTGAACTTTATCTCCGTCATGTTAATGAGAGCGGTTGAAAAGCACCAAAACAGCGCTTCCGACAGCCGAAGCGGCATGACGAGGTGACCGAGTGGTTAAGGCGATGGACTGCTAATCCATTGTGCTCTGCACGCGTGGGTTCGAATCCCATCCTCGTCGTTTGATGGCTTTAGTGTTTCGAGAGAGCCAAGTGCGCATGGCAAAGCCGTTCAAAGTACCTCGCTGCCAACTTTAAAGACCTCATCCTTAAAATAGCTGAAGAAACACACCACAGCCCAGCTTCGGGCAGACGTGCAGGCGAGTGACGAGGTGGCCGAGTGGTTAAGGCGATGGACTGCTAATCCATTGTACTCTGCACGCGTGGGTTCGAATCCCATCCTCGTCGTTTGATGTCTTTAGCGTTCAAGAGAGCCAAGTGCGCCTGCCATAGCACTTTGCTGCCAACTATAACGTCATCATACTAAAAATAGCTGCCGAAAAACACCACCGGCAGGCGAGTGGCTGAGTGGTTAAGGCGATGGACTGCTAATCCGTTGTGCTCTGCGCGCGTATGGGTTCGAGTCTCACCCTTGGTGTTTAGTTTCACAGAGAGCCTAGTGAACAGGTCAACCGCAGGGGTGCCGCTCATGGCCAGCTTTAGCTGAATTGCATTTTAATTATAGCTGCAGGAAAAAGCTCATGTTCATTTCTGAAAACATTGTTGAGGTCAGGATCAATACAAGAAGCCCCCTGGTGCATGGATATGACCATTAGAAATACAAAAACACGTTCTAAGGGAGGTCCAAATCCTGGCTACACCAGCCTTCTTCAAGCTCATGCTTTCGCCAGCACAGCGAAAGCAGCACGCAACAGAAGCGAAAGCAGCACGCAACAGAAGCAAAAGCACAACTCCATTTTCCAACAAGTCACGAAGCCTCCTAAGAGACCGGCAAAAATTGCCAAGGCAGACTGTATTTCAAGTCATCCCAGCGGGGTATTGGGTAAAGTTTTCAACCAGCAAAGATCACGTCTCGGATGAGCCTCATAGACTACGATATTGCCTCTGCGAAAGAATGCCGGCGAAGGTAGCGACGTCTCCCGTGCTTTTATCTGGACATGGAACGACAGGGTGGTATCAAGCTTTAAACTGCCATGTAATCAGCCTTTTGGCACTGACGGCTGCATGGTGAGTCTACGGAACAGGCGAGTGATATGCACAAAAAGGTTTATTCATTGTTCTCTCTTCGCTCAAAGAACAAAGAGTGGGCTGCTTTCGTAATTTTGGGGGGAGAGACTTATGGGTATCCTGGTAGCAAAGGGGGGGGGAGTTATAACGCTCAATCTCCAAGAACATATTTGAGTTCGGGATCGATTCGACGAGCCCCCTACGAGGTTGGGTAGGATAATGAAGAGTGCAAGGACACTGCAAACATATTCTGAGAGAGGTCCAATGCAAGCTATGCTGCCCTTTTCATGACCCCGGCGTTCTCTCTAGGTTCTTTCCAACAAAGCAGAAGCAGCACACAAAAGAAACATAAGCACATCTCCCTCTATCAACACGGTTGTGAGTCTCCTAACCCATAGAACCCAACGCTCCTTGCAGGTCAGTCGAAGCCTCGACCTCTCTCATCAGCCCAACCTTTTACAACACATTGTGGTGAACTTTATCTCCGTCATGTTAATGAGAGCGGTTGAAAAGCACCAAAACAGCGCTTCCGACAGCCGAAGCGGCATGACGAGGTGGCCGAGTGGTTAAGGCGATGGACTGCTAATCCATTGTGCTCTGCACGCGTGGGTTCGAATCCCATCCTCGTCGTTTGATGGCTTTAGTGTTTCGAGAGAGCCAAGTGCGCATGGCAAAGCCGTTCAAAGTACCTCGCTGCCAACTTTAAAGACCTCATCCTTAAAATAGCTGCAGAAACACACCACAGCCCAGCTTCGGGCAGACGTGCAGGCGAGTGACGAGGTGACCGAGTGGTTAAGGCGATGGACTGCTAATCCATTGTGCTCTGCACGCGTGGGTTCGAATCCCATCCTCGTCGTTTGATGGCTTTAGTGTTTCGAGAGAGCCAAGTGCGCATGGCAAAGCCGTTCAAAGTACCTCGCTGCCAACTTTAAAGACCTCATCCTTAAAATAGCTGCAGAAACACACCACAGCCCAGCTTCGGGCAGACGTGCAGGCGAGTGACGAGGTGGCCGAGTGGTTAAGGCGATGGACTGCTAATCCATTGTGCTCTGCACGCGTGGGTTCGAATCCCATCCTCGTCGTTTGATGTCTTTAGCGTTCAAGAGAGCCAAGTGCGCCTGCCATAGCACTTTGCTGCCAACTATAACGTCATCATACTAAAAATAGCTGCCGAAAAACACCACCGGCAGGCGAGTGGCTGAGTGGTTAAGGCGATGGACTGCTAATCCGTTGTGCTCTGCGCGCGTATGGGTTCGAGTCTCACCCTTGGTGTTTAGTTTCACAGAGAGCCTAGTGAACAGGTCAACCGCAGGGGTGCCGCTCATGGCCAGCTTTAGCTGAATTGCATTTTAATTATAGCTGCAGGAAAAAGCTCATGTTCATTTCTGAAAACATTGTTGAGGTCAGGATCAATACAAGAAGCCCCCTGGTGCATGGATATGACCATTAGAAATACAAAAACACGTTCTAAGGGAGGTCCAAATCCTGGCTACACCAGCCTTCTTCAAGCTCATGCTTTCGCCAGCACAGCGAAAGCAGCACGCAACAGAAGCAAAAGCACAACTCCATTTTCCAACAAGTCACGAAGCCTCCTAAGAGACCGGCAAAAATTGCCAAGGCTGACTGTATTTCAAGTCATCCCAGCGGGGTATTGGGTAAAGTTTTCAACCAGCAAAGATCACGTCTCGGATGAGCCTCATAGACTACGATATTGCCTCTGCGAAAGAATGCCGGCGAAGGTAGCGACGTCTCCCGTGCTTTTATCTGGACATGGAACGACAGGGTGGTATCAAGCTTTAAACTGCCATGTAATCAGCCTTTTGGCACTGACGGCTGCATGGTGAGTCTACGGAACAGGCGAGTGATATGCACAAAAAGGTTTATTCATTGTTCTCTCTTCGCTCAAAGAACAAAGAGTGGGCTGCTTTCGTAATTTTGGGGGGAGAGACTTATGGGTATCCTGGTAGCAAAGGGGGGGAGTTATAACGCTCAATCTCCAAGAACATATTTGAGTTCGGGATCGATTCGACGAGCCCCCTACGAGGTTGGGTAGGATAATGAAGAGTGCAAGGACACTGCAAACATATTCTGAGAGAGGTCCAATGCAAGCTATGCTGCCCTTTTCATGACCCCGGCGTTCTCTCTAGGTTCTTTCCAACAAAGCAGAAGCAGCACACAAAAGAAACATAAGCACATCTCCCTCTATCAACACGGTTGTGAGTCTCCTAACCCATAGAACCCAACGCTCCTTGCTGGTCAGTCGAAGGGTTACCTCTCTCATCAGCCCAACCTTTTACAACACATTGTGGTGAACTTTATCTCCGTCATGTTAATGAGAGCGGTTGAAAAGCACCAAAACAGCGCTTCCGACAGCCGAAGCGGCATGACGAGGTGACCGAGTGGTTAAGGCGATGGACTGCTAATCCATTGTGCTCTGCACGCGTGGGTTCGAATCCCATCCTCGTCGTTTGATGGCTTTAGTGTTTCGAGAGAGCCAAGTGCGCATGGCAAAGCCGTTCAAAGTACCTCGCTGCCAACTTTAAAGACCTCATCCTTAAAATAGCTGAAGAAACACACCACAGCCCAGCTTCGGGCAGACGTGCAGGCGAGTGACGAGGTGGCCGAGTGGTTAAGGCGATGGACTGCTAATCCATTGTACTCTGCACGCGTGGGTTCGAATCCCATCCTCGTCGTTTGATGTCTTTAGCGTTCAAGAGAGCCAAGTGCGCCTGCCATAGCACTTTGCTGCCAACTATAACGTCATCATACTAAAAATAGCTGCCGAAAAACACCACCGGCAGGCGAGTGGCTGAGTGGTTAAGGCGATGGACTGCTAATCCGTTGTGCTCTGCGCGCGTATGGGTTCGAGTCTCACCCTTGGTGTTTAGTTTCACAGAGAGCCTAGTGAACAGGTCAACCGCAGGGGTGCCGCTCATGGCCAGCTTTAGCTGAATTGCATTTTAATTATAGCTGCAGGAAAAAGCTCATGTTCATTTCTGAAAACATTGTTGAGGTCAGGATCAATACAAGAAGCCCCCTGGTGCATGGATATGACCATTAGAAATACAAAAACACGTTCTAAGGGAGGTCCAAATCCTGGCTACACCAGCCTTCTTCAAGCTCATGCTTTCGCCAGCACAGCGAAAGCAGCACGCAACAGAAGCGAAAGCAGCACGCAACAGAAGCAAAAGCACAACTCCATTTTCCAACAAGTCACGAAGCCTCCTAAGAGACCGGCAAAAATTGCCAAGGCTGACTGTATTTCAAGTCATCCCAGCGGGGTATTGGGTAAAGTTTTCAACCAGCAAAGATCACGTCTCGGATGAGCCTCATAGACTACGATATTGCCTCTGCGAAAGAATGCCGGCGAAGGTAGCGACGTCTCCCGTGCTTTTATCTGGACATGGAACGACAGGGTGGTATCAAGCTTTAAACTGCCATGTAATCAGCCTTTTGGCACTGACGGCTGCATGGTGAGTCTACGGAACAGGCGAGTGATATGCACAAAAAGGTTTATTCATTGTTCTCTCTTCGCTCAAAGAACAAAGAGTGGGCTGCTTTCGTAATTTTGGGGGGAGAGACTTATGGGTATCCTGGTAGCAAAGGGGGGGGGAGTTATAACGCTCAATCTCCAAGAACATATTTGAGTTCGGGATCGATTCGACGAGCCCCCTACGAGGTTGGGTAGGATAATGAAGAGTGCAAGGACACTGCAAACATATTCTGAGAGAGGTCCAATGCAAGCTATGCTGCCCTTTTCATGACCCCGGCGTTCTCTCTAGGTTCTTTCCAACAAAGCAGAAGCAGCACACAAAAGAAACATAAGCACATCTCCCTCTATCAACACGGTTGTGAGTCTCCTAACCCATAGAACCCAACGCTCCTTGCAGGTCAGTCGAAGCCTCGACCTCTCTCATCAGCCCAACCTTTTACAACACATTGTGGTGAACTTTATCTCCGTCATGTTAATGAGAGCGGTTGAAAAGCACCAAAACAGCGCTTCCGACAGCCGAAGCGGCATGACGAGGTGGCCGAGTGGTTAAGGCGATGGACTGCTAATCCATTGTGCTCTGCACGCGTGGGTTCGAATCCCATCCTCGTCGTTTGATGGCTTTAGTGTTTCGAGAGAGCCAAGTGCGCATGGCAAAGCCGTTCAAAGTACCTCGCTGCCAACTTTAAAGACCTCATCCTTAAAATAGCTGCAGAAACACACCACAGCCCAGCTTCGGGCAGACGTGCAGGCGAGTGACGAGGTGACCGAGTGGTTAAGGCGATGGACTGCTAATCCATTGTGCTCTGCACGCGTGGGTTCGAATCCCATCCTCGTCGTTTGATGGCTTTAGTGTTTCGAGAGAGCCAAGTGCGCATGGCAAAGCCGTTCAAAGTACCTCGCTGCCAACTTTAAAGTCCTCATCCTTAAAATAGCTGCAGAAACACACCACAGCCCAGCTTCGGGCAGACGTGCAGGCGAGTGACGAGGTGGTCGAGTGGTTAAGGCGATGGACTGCTAATCCATTGTGCTCTGCACGCGTGGGTTCGAATCCCACATTGTCGTTTGATGTATTTAGCGTTCAAGAGAGTCAAGTGCGCCTGCCATAGCACTTTGCTGCCAACAATAACGTCATCATACTAAAAATAGCTGCGGATAAACACCACCGGCAGGCGAGTGGCTGAGTGGTTAAGGCGATGGACTGCTAATCTGTTGTGCTCTGCGCGCGTATGGGTTCGAGTCTCACCCTTGGTGTTTAGTTTCACAGAGAGCCTAGTGAACAGGTCAACCGCAGGGGTGCCGCTCATGGCCAGCTTTAGCTGAATTGCATTTTAATTATAGCTGCAGGAAAAAGCTCATGTTCATTTCTGAAAACATTGTTGAGGTCAGGATCAATACAAGAAGCCCCCTGGTGCATGGATATGATCATTAGAAATACAAAAACACGTTCTAAGGGAGGTCCAAATCCTGGCTACACCAGCCTTCTTCAAGCTCATGCTTTCGCCAGCACAGCGAAAGCAGCACGCAACAGAAGCAAAACTCCATTTTCCAACAAGTCACGAAGCCTCCTAAGAGACCGGCAAAAATTGCCAAGGCTGACTGTATTTCAAGTCATCCCAGCGGGGTATTGGGTAAAGTTTTCAACCAGCAAAGATCACGTCTCGGATGAGCCTCATAGACTACGATATTGCCTCTGCGAAAGAATGCCGGCGAAGGTAGCGACGTCTCCCGTGCTTTTATCTGGACATGGAACGACAGGGTGGTATCAAGCTTTAAACTGCCATGTAATCAGCCTTTTGGCACTGACGGCTGCATGGTGAGTCTACGGAACAGGCGAGTGATATGCACAAAAAGGTTTATTCATTGTTCTCTCTTCGCTCAAAGAACAAAGAGTGGGCTGCTTTCGTAATTTTGGGGGGAGAGACTTATGGGTATCCTGGTAGCAAAGGGGGGGAGTTATAACGCTCAATCTCCAAGAACATATTTGAGTTCGGGATCGATTCGACGAGCCCCCTACGAGGTTGGGTAGGATAATGAAGAGTGCAAGGACACTGCAAACATATTCTGAGAGAGGTCCAATGCAAGCTATGCTGCCCTTTTCATGACCCCGGCGTTCTCTCTAGGTTCTTTCCAACAAAGCAGAAGCAGCACACAAAATAAACATAAGCACATCTCCCTCTATCAACACGGTTGTGAGTCTCCTAACCCATAGAACCCAACGCTCCTTGCAGGTCAGTCGAAGCCTCGACCTCTCTCATCAGCCCAACCTTTTACAACACATTGTGGTGAACTTTATCTCCGTCATGTTAATGAGAGCGGTTGAAAAGCACCAAAACCGCGCTTCCGACAGCCGAAGCAGCATGACGAGGTGGCCGAGTGGTTAAGGCGATGGACTGCTAATCCATTGTGCTCTGCACGCGTGGGTTCGAATCCCATCCTCGTCGTTTGATGGCTTTAGTGTTTCGAGAGAGCCAAGTGCGCATGGCAAAGCCGTTCAAAGTACCTCGCTGCCAACTTTAAAGACCTCATCCTTAAAATAGCTGCAGAAACACACCACAGCCCAGCTTCGGGCAGACGTGCAGGCGAGTGACGAGGTGGCCGAGTGGTTAAGGCGATGGACTGCTAATCCATTGTGCTCTGCACGCGTGGGTTCGAATCCCATCCTTGTCGTTTGATGTCTTTAGCGTTCAAGAGAGCCAAGTGCGCCTGCCATAGCACTTTGCTGCCAACTATAACGTCATCATACTAAAAATAGCTGTCGAAAAACACCACCGGCAGGCGAGTGGCTGAGTGTTTAAGGCGATGGACTGCTAATCCGTTGTGCTCTGCGCGCGTATGGGTTCGAGTCTCACCCTTGGTGTTTAGTTTCACAGAGAGCCTAGTGAACAGGTCAACCGCAGGGGTGCCGCTCATGGCCAGCTTTAGCTGAATTGCATTTTAATTATAGCTGCAGGAAAAAGCTCATGTTCATTTCTGAAAACATTGTTGAGGTCAGGATCAATACAAGAAGCCCCCTGGTGCATGGATATGACCATTAGAAATACAAAAACACGTTCTAAGGGAGGTCCAAATCCTGGCTACACCAGCCTTCTTCAAGCTCATGCTTTCGCCAGCACAGCGAAAGCAGCACGCAACAGAAGCGAAAGCAGCACGCAACAGAAGCAAAAGCACAACTCCATTTTCCAACAAGTCACGAAGCCTCCTAAGAGACCGGCAAAAATTGCCAAGGCTGACTGTATTTCAAGTCATCCCAGCGGGGTATTGGGTAAAGTTTTCAACCAGCAAAGATCACGTCTCGGATGAGCCTCATAGACTACGATATTGCCTCTGCGAAAGAATGCCGGCGAAGGTAGCGACGTCTCCCGTGCTTTTATCTGGACATGGAACGACAGGGTGGTATCAAGCTTTAAACTGCCTTGTAATCAGCCTTTTGGCACTGACGGCTGCATGGTGAGTCTACGGAACAGGCGAGTGATATGCACAAAAAGGTTTATTCATTGTTCTCTCTTCGCTCAAAGAACAAAGAGTGGGCTGCTTTCGTAATTTTGGGGGGAGAGACTTATGGGTATCCTGGTAGCAAAGGGGGGGAGTTATAACGCTCAATCTCCAAGAACATATTTGAGTTCGGGATCGATTCGACGAGCCCCCTACGAGGTTGGGTAGGATAATGAAGAGTGCAAGGACACTGCAAACATATTCTGAGAGAGGTCCAATGCAAGCTATGCTGCCCTTTTCATGACCCCGGCGTTCTCTCTAGGTTCTTTCCAACAAAGCAGAAGCAGCACACAAAATAAACATAAGCACATCTCCCTCTATCAACACGGTTGTGAGTCTCCTAACCCATAGAACCCAACGCTCCTTGCAGGTCAGTCGAAGCCTCGACCTCTCTCATCAGCCCAACCTTTTACAACACATTGTGGTGAACTTTATCTCCGTCATGTTAATGAGAGCGGTTGAAAAGCACCAAAACCGCGCTTCCGACAGCCGAAGCAGCATGACGAGGTGGCCGAGTGGTTAAGGCGATGGACTGCTAATCCATTGTGCTCTGCACGCGTGGGTTCGAATCCCATCCTCGTCGTTTGATGGCTTTAGTGTTTCGAGAGAGCCAAGTGCGCATGGCAAAGCCGTTCAAAGTACCTCGCTGCCAACTTTAAAGACCTCATCCTTAAAATAGCTGCAGAAACACACCACAGCCCAGCTTCGGGCAGACGTGCAGGCGAGTGACGAGGTGGCCGAGTGGTTAAGGCGATGGACTGCTAATCCATTGTGCTCTGCACGCGTGGGTTCGAATCCCATCCTCGTCGTTTGATGTCTTTAGCGTTCAAGAGAGCCAAGTGCGCCTGCCATAGCACTTTGCTGCCAACTATAACGTCATCATACTAAAAATAGCTGCCGAAAAACACCACCGGCAGGCGAGTGGCTGAGTGGTTAAGGCGATGGACTGCTAATCCGTTGTGCTCTGCGCGCGTATGGGTTCGAGTCTCACCCTTGGTGTTTAGTTTCACAGAGAGCCTAGTGAACAGGTCAACCGCAGGGGTGCCGCTCATGGCCAGCTTTAGCTGAATTGCATTTTAATTATAGCTGCAGGAAAAAGCTCATGTTCATTTCTGAAAACATTGTTGAGGTCAGGATCAATACAAGAAGCCCCCTGGTGCATGGATATGACCATTAGAAATACAAAAACACGTTCTAAGGGAGGTCCAAATCCTGGCTACACCAGCCTTCTTCAAGCTCATGCTTTCGCCAGCACAGCGAAAGCAGCACGCAACAGAAGCGAAAGCAGCACGCAACAGAAGCAAAAGCACAACTCCATTTTCCAACAAGTCACGAAGCCTTCTAAGAGACCGGCAAAAATTGCCAAGGCTGACTGTATTTCAAGTCATCCCAGCGGGGTATTGGGTAAAGTTTTCAACCAGCAAAGATCACGTCTCGGATGAGCCTCATAGACTACGATATTGCCTCTGCGAAAGAATGCCGGCGAAGGTAGCGACGTCTCCCGTGCTTTTATCTGGACATGGAACGACAGGGTGGTATCAAGCTTTAAACTGCCATGTAATCAGCCTTTTGGCACTGACGGCTGCATGGTGAGTCTATGGAACAGGCGAGTGATATGCACAAAAAGGTTTATTCATTGTTCTCTCTTCGCTCAAAGAACAAAGAGTGGGCTGCTTTCGTAATTTTGGGGGGAGAGACTTATGGGTATCCTGGTAGCAAAGGGGGGGAGTTATAACGCTCAATCTCCAAGAACATATTTGAGTTCGGGATCGATTCGACGAGCCCCCTACGAGGTTGGGTAGGATAATGAAGAGTGCAAGGACACTGCAAACATATTCTGAGAGAGGTCCAATGCAAGCTATGCTGCCCTTTTCATGACCCCGGCGTTCTCTCTAGGTTCTTTCCAACAAAGCAGAAGCAGCACACAAAAGAAACATAAGCACATCTCCCTCTATCAACACGGTTGTGAGTCTCCTAACCCATAGAACCCAACGCTCCTTGCAGGTCAGTCGAAGCCTCGACCTCTCTCATCAGCCCAACCTTTTACAACACATTGTGGTGAACTTTATCTCCGTCATGTTAATGAGAGCGGTTGAAAAGCACCAAAACCGCGCTTCCGACAGCCGAAGCAGCATGACGAGGTGGCCGAGTGGTTAAGGCGATGGACTGCTAATCCATTGTGCTCTGCACGCGTGGGTTCGAATCCCATCCTCGTCGTTTGATGGCTTTAGTGTTTCGAGAGAGCCAAGTGCGCATGGCAAAGCCGTTCAAAGTACCTCGCTGCCAACTTTAAAGACCTCATCCTTAAAATAGCTGCGAGTGACGAGGTGGCCGAGTGGTTAAGGCGATGGACTGCTAATCCATTGTGCTCTGCACGCGTGGGTTCGAATCCCATCCTCGTCGTTTGATGTCTTTAGCGTTCAAGAGAGCCAAGTGCGCCTGCCATAGCACTTTGCTGCCAACTATAACGTCATCATACTAAAAATAGCTGCCGAAAAACACCACCGGCAGGCGAGTGGCTGAGTGGTTAAGGCGATGGACTGCTAATCCGTTGTGCTCTGCGCGCGTATGGGTTCGAGTCTCACCCTTGGTGTTTAGTTTCACAGAGAGCCTAGTGAACAGGTCAACCGCAGGGGTGCCGCTCATGGCCAGCTTTAGCTGAATTGCATTTTAATTATAGCTGCAGGAAAAAGCTCATGTTCATTTCTGAAAACATTGTTGAGGTCAGGATCAATACAAGAAGCCCCCTGGTGCATGGATATGACCATTAGAAATACAAAAACACGTTCTAAGGGAGGTCCAAATCCTGGCTACACCAGCCTTCTTCAAGCTCATGCTTTCGCCAGCACAGCGAAAGCAGCACGCAACAGAAGCGAAAGCAGCACGCAACAGAAGCAAAAGCACAACTCCATTTTCCAACAAGTCACGAAGCCTTCTAAGAGACCGGCAAAAATTGCCAAGGCTGACTGTATTTCAAGTCATCCCAGCGGGGTATTGGGTAAAGTTTTCAACCAGCAAAGATCACGTCTCGGATGAGCCTCATAGACTACGATATTGCCTCTGCGAAAGAATGCCGGCGAAGGTAGCGACGTCTCCCGTGCTTTTATCTGGACATGGAACGACAGGGTGGTATCAAGCTTTAAACTGCCATGTAATCAGCCTTTTGGCACTGACGGCTGCATGGTGAGTCTATGGAACAGGCGAGTGATATGCACAAAAAGGTTTATTCATTGTTCTCTCTTCGCTCAAAGAACAAAGAGTGGGCTGCTTTCGTAATTTTGGGGGGAGAGACTTATGGGTATCCTGGTAGCAAAGGGGGGGAGTTATAACGCTCAATCTCCAAGAACATATTTGAGTTCGGGATCGATTCGACGAGCCCCCTACGAGGTTGGGTAGGATAATGAAGAGTGCAAGGACACTGCAAACATATTCTGAGAGAGGTCCAATGCAAGCTATGCTGCCCTTTTCATGACCCCGGCGTTCTCTCTAGGTTCTTTCCAACAAAGCAGAAGCAGCACACAAAAGAAACATAAGCACATCTCCCTCTATCAACACGGTTGTGAGTCTCCTAACCCATAGAACCCAACGCTCCTTGCAGGTCAGTCGAAGCCTCGACCTCTCTCATCAGCCCAACCTTTTACAACACATTGTGGTGAACTTTATCTCCGTCATGTTAATGAGAGCGGTTGAAAAGCACCAAAACCGCGCTTCCGACAGCCGAAGCAGCATGACGAGGTGGCCGAGTGGTTAAGGCGATGGACTGCTAATCCATTGTGCTCTGCACGCGTGGGTTCGAATCCCATCCTCGTCGTTTGATGGCTTTAGTGTTTCGAGAGAGCCAAGTGCGCATGGCAAAGCCGTTCAAAGTACCTCGCTGCCAACTTTAAAGACCTCATCCTTAAAATAGCTGCAGAAACACACCACAGCCCAGCTTCGGGCAGATGTGCAGGCGAGTGACGAGGTGGCCGAGTGGTTAAGGCGATGGACTGCTAATCCATTGTGCTCTGCACGCGTGGGTTCGAATCCCATCCTCGTCGTTTGATGTCTTTAGCGTTCAAGAGAGCCAAGTGCGCCTGCCATAGCACTTTGCTGCCAACTATAACGTCATCATACTAAAAATAGCTGCCGAAAAACACCACCGGCAGGCGAGTGGCTGAGTGGTTAAGGCGATGGACTGCTAATCCGTTGTGCTCTGCGCGCGTATGGGTTCGAGTCTCACCCTTGGTGTTTAGTTTCACAGAGAGCCTAGTGAACAGGTCAACCGCAGGGGTGCCGCTCATGGCCAGCTTTAGCTGAATTGCATTTTAATTATAGCTGCAGGAAAAAGCTCATGTTCATTTCTGAAAACATTGTTGAGGTCAGGATCAATACAAGAAGCCCCCTGGTGCATGGATATGACCATTAGAAATACAAAAACACGTTCTAAGGGAGGTCCAAATCCTGGCTACACCAGCCTTCTTCAAGCTCATGCTTTCGCCAGCACAGCGAAAGCAGCACGCAACAGAAGCGAAAGCAGCACGCAACAGAAGCAAAAGCACAACTCCATTTTCCAACAAGTCACGAAGCCTTCTAAGAGACCGGCAAAAATTGCCAAGGCTGACTGTATTTCAAGTCATCCCAGCGGGGTATTGGGTAAAGTTTTCAACCAGCAAAGATCACGTCTCGGATGAGCCTCATAGACTACGATATTGCCTCTGCGAAAGAATGCCGGCGAAGGTAGCGACGTCTCCCGTGCTTTTATCTGGACATGGAACGACAGGGTGGTATCAAGCTTTAAACTGCCATGTAATCAGCCTTTTGGCACTGACGGCTGCATGGTGAGTCTATGGAACAGGCGAGTGATATGCACAAAAAGGTTTATTCATTGTTCTCTCTTCGCTCAAAGAACAAAGAGTGGGCTGCTTTCGTAATTTTGGGGGGAGAGACTTATGGGTATCCTGGTAGCAAAGGGGGGGAGTTATAACGCTCAATCTCCAAGAACATATTTGAGTTCGGGATCGATTCGACGAGCCCCCTACGAGGTTGGGTAGGATAATGAAGAGTGCAAGGACACTGCAAACATATTCTGAGAGAGGTCCAATGCAAGCTATGCTGCCCTTTTCATGACCCCGGCGTTCTCTCTAGGTTCTTTCCAACAAAGCAGAAGCAGCACACAAAAGAAACATAAGCACATCTCCCTCTATCAACACGGTTGTGAGTCTCCTAACCCATAGAACCCAACGCTCCTTGCAGGTCAGTCGAAGCCTCGACCTCTCTCATCAGCCCAACCTTTTACAACACATTGTGGTGAACTTTATCTCCGTCATGTTAATGAGAGCGGTTGAAAAGCACCAAAACCGCGCTTCCGACAGCCGAAGCAGCATGACGAGGTGGCCGAGTGGTTAAGGCGATGGACTGCTAATCCATTGTGCTCTGCACGCGTGGGTTCGAATCCCATCCTCGTCGTTTGATGGCTTTAGTGTTTCGAGAGAGCCAAGTGCGCATGGCAAAGCCGTTCAAAGTACCTCGCTGCCAACTTTAAAGACCTCATCCTTAAAATAGCTGCAGAAACACACCACAGCCCAGCTTCGGGCAGACGTGCAGGCGAGTGACGAGGTGGCCGAGTGGTTAAGGCGATGGACTGCTAATCCATTGTGCTCTGCACGCGTGGGTTCGAATCCCATCCTCGTCGTTTGATGTCTTTAGCGTTCAAGAGAGCCAAGTGCGCCTGCCATAGCACTTTGCTGCCAACTATAACGTCATCATACTAAAAATAGCTGCCGAAAAACACCACCGGCAGGCGAGTGGCTGAGTGGTTAAGGCGATGGACTGCTAATCCGTTGTGCTCTGCGCGCGTATGGGTTCGAGTCTCACCCTTGGTGTTTAGTTTCACAGAGAGCCTAGTGAACAGGTCAACCGCAGGGGTGCCGCTCATGGCCAGCTTTAGCTGAATTGCATTTTAATTATAGCTGCAGGAAAAAGCTCATGTTCATTTCTGAAAACATTGTTGAGGTCAGGATCAATACAAGAAGCCCCCTGGTGCATGGATATGACCATTAGAAATACAAAAACACGTTCTAAGGGAGGTCCAAATCCTGGCTACACCAGCCTTCTTCAAGCTCATGCTTTCGCCAGCACAGCGAAAGCAGCACGCAACAGAAGCAAAAGCACAACTCCATTTTCCAACAAGTCACGAAGCCTCCTAAGAGACCGGCAAAAATTGCCAAGGCTGACTGTATTTCAAGTCATCCCAGCGGGGTATTGGGTAAAGTTTTCAACCAGCAAAGATCACGTCTCGGATGAGCCTCATAGACTACGATATTGCCTCTGCGAAAGAATGCCGGCGAAGGTAGCGACGTCTCCCGTGCTTTTATCTGGACATGGAACGACAGGGTGGTATCAAGCTTTAAACTGCCATGTAATCAGCCTTTTGGCACTGACGGCTGCATGGTGAGTCTACGGAACAGGCGAGTGATATGCACAAAAAGGTTTATTCATTGTTCTCTCTTCGCTCAAAGAACAAAGAGTGGGCTGCTTTCGTAATTTTGGGGGGAGAGACTTATGGGTATCCTGGTAGCAAAGGGGGGGAGTTATAACGCTCAATCTCCAAGAACATATTTGAGTTCGGGATCGATTCGACGAGCCCCCTACGAGGTTGGGTAGGATAATGAAGAGTGCAAGGACACTGCAAACATATTCTGAGAGAGGTCCAATGCAAGCTATGCTGCCCTTTTCATGACCCCGGCGTTCTCTCTAGGTTCTTTCCAACAAAGCAGAAGCAGCACACAAAAGAAACATAAGCACATCTCCCTCTATCAACACGGTTGTGAGTCTCCTAACCCATAGAACCCAACGCTCCTTGCTGGTCAGTCGAAGGGTTACCTCTCTCATCAGCCCAACCTTTTACAACACATTGTGGTGAACTTTATCTCCGTCATGTTAATGAGAGCGGTTGAAAAGCACCAAAACAGCGCTTCCGACAGCCGAAGCGGCATGACGAGGTGACCGAGTGGTTAAGGCGATGGACTGCTAATCCATTGTGCTCTGCACGCGTGGGTTCGAATCCCATCCTCGTCGTTTGATGGCTTTAGTGTTTCGAGAGAGCCAAGTGCGCATGGCAAAGCCGTTCAAAGTACCTCGCTGCCAACTTTAAAGACCTCATCCTTAAAATAGCTGAAGAAACACACCACAGCCCAGCTTCGGGCAGACGTGCAGGCGAGTGACGAGGTGGCCGAGTGGTTAAGGCGATGGACTGCTAATCCATTGTACTCTGCACGCGTGGGTTCGAATCCCATCCTCGTCGTTTGATGTCTTTAGCGTTCAAGAGAGCCAAGTGCGCCTGCCATAGCACTTTGCTGCCAACTATAACGTCATCATACTAAAAATAGCTGCCGAAAAACACCACCGGCAGGCGAGTGGCTGAGTGGTTAAGGCGATGGACTGCTAATCCGTTGTGCTCTGCGCGCGTATGGGTTCGAGTCTCACCCTTGGTGTTTAGTTTCACAGAGAGCCTAGTGAACAGGTCAACCGCAGGGGTGCCGCTCATGGCCAGCTTTAGCTGAATTGCATTTTAATTATAGCTGCAGGAAAAAGCTCATGTTCATTTCTGAAAACATTGTTGAGGTCAGGATCAATACAAGAAGCCCCCTGGTGCATGGATATGACCATTAGAAATACAAAAACACGTTCTAAGGGAGGTCCAAATCCTGGCTACACCAGCCTTCTTCAAGCTCATGCTTTCGCCAGCACAGCGAAAGCAGCACGCAACAGAAGCGAAAGCAGCACGCAACAGAAGCAAAAGCACAACTCCATTTTCCAACAAGTCACGAAGCCTCCTAAGAGACCGGCAAAAATTGCCAAGGCTGACTGTATTTCAAGTCATCCCAGCGGGGTATTGGGTAAAGTTTTCAACCAGCAAAGATCACGTCTCGGATGAGCCTCATAGACTACGATATTGCCTCTGCGAAAGAATGCCGGCGAAGGTAGCGACGTCTCCCGTGCTTTTATCTGGACATGGAACGACAGGGTGGTATCAAGCTTTAAACTGCCATGTAATCAGCCTTTTGGCACTGACGGCTGCATGGTGAGTCTACGGAACAGGCGAGTGATATGCACAAAAAGGTTTATTCATTGTTCTCTCTTCGCTCAAAGAACAAAGAGTGGGCTGCTTTCGTAATTTTGGGGGGAGAGACTTATGGGTATCCTGGTAGCAAAGGGGGGGGGAGTTATAACGCTCAATCTCCAAGAACATATTTGAGTTCGGGATCGATTCGACGAGCCCCCTACAAGGTTGGGTAGGATAATGAAGAGTGCAAGGACACTGCAAACATATTCTGAGAGAGGTCCAATGCAAGCTATGCTGCCCTTTTCATGACCCCGGCGTTCTCTCTAGGTTCTTTCCAACAAAGCAGAAGCAGCACACAAAAGAAACATAAGCACATCTCCCTCTATCAACACGGTTGTGAGTCTCCTAACCCATAGAACCCAACGCTCCTTGCAGGTCAGTCGAAGCCTCGACCTCTCTCATCAGCCCAACCTTTTACAACACATTGTGGTGAACTTTATCTCCGTCATGTTAATGAGAGCGGTTGAAAAGCACCAAAACAGCGCTTCCGACAGCCGAAGCGGCATGACGAGGTGGCCGAGTGGTTAAGGCGATGGACTGCTAATCCATTGTGCTCTGCACGCGTGGGTTCGAATCCCATCCTCGTCGTTTGATGGCTTTAGTGTTTCGAGAGAGCCAAGTGCGCATGGCAAAGCCGTTCAAAGTACCTCGCTGCCAACTTTAAAGACCTCATCCTTAAAATAGCTGCAGAAACACACCACAGCCCAGCTTCGGGCAGACGTGCAGGCGAGTGACGAGGTGACCGAGTGGTTAAGGCGATGGACTGCTAATCCATTGTGCTCTGCACGCGTGGGTTCGAATCCCATCCTCGTCGTTTGATGGCTTTAGTGTTTCGAGAGAGCCAAGTGCGCATGGCAAAGCCGTTCAAAGTACCTCGCTGCCAACTTTAAAGACCTCATCCTTAAAATAGCTGCAGAAACACACCACAGCCCAGCTTCGGGCAGACGTGCAGGCGAGTGACGAGGTGGCCGAGTGGTTAAGGCGATGGACTGCTAATCCATTGTGCTCTGCACGCGTGGGTTCGAATCCCATCCTCGTCGTTTGATGTCTTTAGCGTTCAAGAGAGCCAAGTGCGCCTGCCATAGCACTTTGCTGCCAACTATAACGTCATCATACTAAAAATAGCTGCCGAAAAACACCACCGGCAGGCGAGTGGCTGAGTGGTTAAGGCGATGGACTGCTAATCCGTTGTGCTCTGCGCGCGTATGGGTTCGAGTCTCACCCTTGGTGTTTAGTTTCACAGAGAGCCTAGTGAACAGGTCAACCGCAGGGGTGCCGCTCATGGCCAGCTTTAGCTGAATTGCATTTTAATTATAGCTGCAGGAAAAAGCTCATGTTCATTTCTGAAAACATTGTTGAGGTCAGGATCAATACAAGAAGCCCCCTGGTGCATGGATATGACCATTAGAAATACAAAAACACGTTCTAAGGGAGGTCCAAATCCTGGCTACACCAGCCTTCTTCAAGCTCATGCTTTCGCCAGCACAGCGAAAGCAGCACGCAACAGAAGCAAAAGCACAACTCCATTTTCCAACAAGTCACGAAGCCTCCTAAGAGACCGGCAAAAATTGCCAAGGCTGACTGTATTTCAAGTCATCCCAGCGGGGTATTGGGTAAAGTTTTCAACCAGCAAAGATCACGTCTCGGATGAGCCTCATAGACTACGATATTGCCTCTGCGAAAGAATGCCGGCGAAGGTAGCGACGTCTCCCGTGCTTTTATCTGGACATGGAACGACAGGGTGGTATCAAGCTTTAAACTGCCATGTAATCAGCCTTTTGGCACTGACGGCTGCATGGTGAGTCTACGGAACAGGCGAGTGATATGCACAAAAAGGTTTATTCATTGTTCTCTCTTCGCTCAAAGAACAAAGAGTGGGCTGCTTTCGTAATTTTGGGGGGAGAGACTTATGGGTATCCTGGTAGCAAAGGGGGGGAGTTATAACGCTCAATCTCCAAGAACATATTTGAGTTCGGGATCGATTCGACGAGCCCCCTACGAGGTTGGGTAGGATAATGAAGAGTGCAAGGACACTGCAAACATATTCTGAGAGAGGTCCAATGCAAGCTATGCTGCCCTTTTCATGACCCCGGCGTTCTCTCTAGGTTCTTTCCAACAAAGCAGAAGCAGCACACAAAAGAAACATAAGCACATCTCCCTCTATCAACACGGTTGTGAGTCTCCTAACCCATAGAACCCAACGCTCCTTGCTGGTCAGTCGAAGGGTTACCTCTCTCATCAGCCCAACCTTTTACAACACATTGTGGTGAACTTTATCTCCGTCATGTTAATGAGAGCGGTTGAAAAGCACCAAAACAGCGCTTCCGACAGCCGAAGCGGCATGACGAGGTGACCGAGTGGTTAAGGCGATGGACTGCTAATCCATTGTGCTCTGCACGCGTGGGTTCGAATCCCATCCTCGTCGTTTGATGGCTTTAGTGTTTCGAGAGAGCCAAGTGCGCATGGCAAAGCCGTTCAAAGTACCTCGCTGCCAACTTTAAAGACCTCATCCTTAAAATAGCTGAAGAAACACACCACAGCCCAGCTTCGGGCAGACGTGCAGGCGAGTGACGAGGTGGCCGAGTGGTTAAGGCGATGGACTGCTAATCCATTGTACTCTGCACGCGTGGGTTCGAATCCCATCCTCGTCGTTTGATGTCTTTAGCGTTCAAGAGAGCCAAGTGCGCCTGCCATAGCACTTTGCTGCCAACTATAACGTCATCATACTAAAAATAGCTGCCGAAAAACACCACCGGCAGGCGAGTGGCTGAGTGGTTAAGGCGATGGACTGCTAATCCGTTGTGCTCTGCGCGCGTATGGGTTCGAGTCTCACCCTTGGTGTTTAGTTTCACAGAGAGCCTAGTGAACAGGTCAACCGCAGGGGTGCCGCTCATGGCCAGCTTTAGCTGAATTGCATTTTAATTATAGCTGCAGGAAAAAGCTCATGTTCATTTCTGAAAACATTGTTGAGGTCAGGATCAATACAAGAAGCCCCCTGGTGCATGGATATGACCATTAGAAATACAAAAACACGTTCTAAGGGAGGTCCAAATCCTGGCTACACCAGCCTTCTTCAAGCTCATGCTTTCGCCAGCACAGCGAAAGCAGCACGCAACAGAAGCGAAAGCAGCACGCAACAGAAGCAAAAGCACAACTCCATTTTCCAACAAGTCACGAAGCCTCCTAAGAGACCGGCAAAAATTGCCAAGGCTGACTGTATTTCAAGTCATCCCAGCGGGGTATTGGGTAAAGTTTTCAACCAGCAAAGATCACGTCTCGGATGAGCCTCATAGACTACGATATTGCCTCTGCGAAAGAATGCCGGCGAAGGTAGCGACGTCTCCCGTGCTTTTATCTGGACATGGAACGACAGGGTGGTATCAAGCTTTAAACTGCCATGTAATCAGCCTTTTGGCACTGACGGCTGCATGGTGAGTCTACGGAACAGGCGAGTGATATGCACAAAAAGGTTTATTCATTGTTCTCTCTTCGCTCAAAGAACAAAGAGTGGGCTGCTTTCGTAATTTTGGGGGGAGAGACTTATGGGTATCCTGGTAGCAAAGGGGGGGGGAGTTATAACGCTCAATCTCCAAGAACATATTTGAGTTCGGGATCGATTCGACGAGCCCCCTACGAGGTTGGGTAGGATAATGAAGAGTGCAAGGACACTGCAAACATATTCTGAGAGAGGTCCAATGCAAGCTATGCTGCCCTTTTCATGACCCCGGCGTTCTCTCTAGGTTCTTTCCAACAAAGCAGAAGCAGCACACAAAAGAAACATAAGCACATCTCCCTCTATCAACACGGTTGTGAGTCTCCTAACCCATAGAACCCAACGCTCCTTGCAGGTCAGTCGAAGCCTCGACCTCTCTCATCAGCCCAACCTTTTACAACACATTGTGGTGAACTTTATCTCCGTCATGTTAATGAGAGCGGTTGAAAAGCACCAAAACAGCGCTTCCGACAGCCGAAGCGGCATGACGAGGTGGCCGAGTGGTTAAGGCGATGGACTGCTAATCCATTGTGCTCTGCACGCGTGGGTTCGAATCCCATCCTCGTCGTTTGATGGCTTTAGTGTTTCGAGAGAGCCAAGTGCGCATGGCAAAGCCGTTCAAAGTACCTCGCTGCCAACTTTAAAGACCTCATCCTTAAAATAGCTGCAGAAACACACCACAGCCCAGCTTCGGGCAGACGTGCAGGCGAGTGACGAGGTGACCGAGTGGTTAAGGCGATGGACTGCTAATCCATTGTGCTCTGCACGCGTGGGTTCGAATCCCATCCTCGTCGTTTGATGGCTTTAGTGTTTCGAGAGAGCCAAGTGCGCATGGCAAAGCCGTTCAAAGTACCTCGCTGCCAACTTTAAAGTCCTCATCCTTAAAATAGCTGCAGAAACACACCACAGCCCAGCTTCGGGCAGACGTGCAGGCGAGTGACGAGGTGGTCGAGTGGTTAAGGCGATGGACTGCTAATCCATTGTGCTCTGCACGCGTGGGTTCGAATCCCACATTGTCGTTTGATGTATTTAGCGTTCAAGAGAGTCAAGTGCGCCTGCCATAGCACTTTGCTGCCAACAATAACGTCATCATACTAAAAATAGCTGCGGATAAACACCACCGGCAGGCGAGTGGCTGAGTGGTTAAGGCGATGGACTGCTAATCTGTTGTGCTCTGCGCGCGTATGGGTTCGAGTCTCACCCTTGGTGTTTAGTTTCACAGAGAGCCTAGTGAACAGGTCAACCGCAGGGGTGCCGCTCATGGCCAGCTTTAGCTGAATTGCATTTTAATTATAGCTGCAGGAAAAAGCTCATGTTCATTTCTGAAAACATTGTTGAGGTCAGGATCAATACAAGAAGCCCCCTGGTGCATGGATATGATCATTAGAAATACAAAAACACGTTCTAAGGGAGGTCCAAATCCTGGCTACACCAGCCTTCTTCAAGCTCATGCTTTCGCCAGCACAGCGAAAGCAGCACGCAACAGAAGCAAAACTCCATTTTCCAACAAGTCACGAAGCCTCCTAAGAGACCGGCAAAAATTGCCAAGGCTGACTGTATTTCAAGTCATCCCAGCGGGGTATTGGGTAAAGTTTTCAACCAGCAAAGATCACGTCTCGGATGAGCCTCATAGACTACGATATTGCCTCTGCGAAAGAATGCCGGCGAAGGTAGCGACGTCTCCCGTGCTTTTATCTGGACATGGAACGACAGGGTGGTATCAAGCTTTAAACTGCCATGTAATCAGCCTTTTGGCACTGACGGCTGCATGGTGAGTCTACGGAACAGGCGAGTGATATGCACAAAAAGGTTTATTCATTGTTCTCTCTTCGCTCAAAGAACAAAGAGTGGGCTGCTTTCGTAATTTTGGGGGGAGAGACTTATGGGTATCCTGGTAGCAAAGGGGGGGAGTTATAACGCTCAATCTCCAAGAACATATTTGAGTTCGGGATCGATTCGACGAGCCCCCTACGAGGTTGGGTAGGATAATGAAGAGTGCAAGGACACTGCAAACATATTCTGAGAGAGGTCCAATGCAAGCTATGCTGCCCTTTTCATGACCCCGGCGTTCTCTCTAGGTTCTTTCCAACAAAGCAGAAGCAGCACACAAAAGAAACATAAGCACATCTCCCTCTATCAACACGGTTGTGAGTCTCCTAACCCATAGAACCCAACGCTCCTTGCAGGTCAGTCGAAGCCTCGACCTCTCTCATCAGCCCAACCTTTTACAACACATTGTGGTGAACTTTATCTCCGTCATGTTAATGAGAGCGGTTGAAAAGCACCAAAACAGCGCTTCCGACAGCCGAAGCGGCATGACGAGGTGGCCGAGTGGTTAAGGCGATGGACTGCTAATCCATTGTGCTCTGCACGCGTGGGTTCGAATCCCATCCTTGTCGTTTGATGGCTTTAGTGTTTCGAGAGAGCCAAGTGCAAAAAAAAAGAAAAAGAATTATTACGCAATTGATACTTCCAATAATTGATTATGCTGATACTATATACGGGAATACTACTGATTCAAATCTTCGTCCTATCTCTGTACTTTATAATAGTCTTTGTAGATTTGTGCTCAGATGTCCTTATAGAACTCATCATTGCCAAATGTATGAGTCTTTGTGCTGGCTGGCTCCCAAGTCAAGAAGGCAATTTCACTGGTTACTACTTATTTTTAAGTGTATTCATTTGCATTTTCCTCCATATTTGAAATGTTACCTAATTTCTTTTAATACACAGTACAATTTAAGGCATACGGAGCAGCTCTTCTTTTATGTACCCAGAATTTGCAAAGAAGTAGGTCGTCGTGCGTTTAAATTTAAAGCTCCATCAGACTGGAACAATCTTCCCTGCTCGCTCAGGTCTATAACTACCTTTTATGTTTTCAAATCATCTCTTCTTACTTATTTTCAAACACCGTGTTCCTGTTTCTGATCTCTCTTTCTTTTAATTTTAATTTTATTTATTATTTTTGTTTATATTGTACATGTTTGCATTTATGTACCTGTATGCGTATAGTGAAGTGTGTAAGCATATTTATACCTTGTTTTTGTATTTCCATGTTCACAGATGGCTCACTGATTTTCTTTGATTATAGTATGGGATAAAAGGGAAGGGATTAGGTTTGTGTGTATGTGAATGTTACTGTATTTAAATGTTTGTTATAGTCTTGTGTTGTATTTACTTTAATTATGATTTTCCATTTTGATGCTGGTTTCTTTGTAATGTAAAGGACCCCCTCGAAAATGAGATGGTGCATCTCAAGGGATTATCCTTGAAAATAAAGAATAAAGAATAAAGAAGTGCGCATGGCAAAGCCGTTCAAAGTACCTCGCTGCCAACTTTAAAGACCTCATCCTTAAAATAGCTGCAGAAACACACCACAGCCCAGCTTCGGGCAGACGTGCAGGCGAGTGACGAGGTGGCCGAGTGGTTAAGGCGATGGACTGCTAATCCATTGTGCTCTGTACGCGTGGGTTCGAATCCCATCCTCGTCGTTTGATGGCTTTAGTGTTTCGAGAGAGCCAAGTGCGCATGGCAAAGCCGTTCAAAGTACCTCGCTGCCAACTTTAAAGTCCTCATCCTTAAAATAGCTGCAGAAACACACCACAGCCCAGCTTCGGGCAGACGTGCAGGCGAGTGACGAGGTGGCCGAGTGGTTAAGGCGATGGACTGCTAATCCATTGTGCTCTGCACGCGTGGGTTCGAATCCCATCCTCGTCGTTTGATGTATTTAGCGTTCAAGAGAGTCAAGTGCGCCTGCCATAGCACTTTGCTGCCAACAATAACGTCATCATACTAAAAATAGCTGCGGATAAACACCACCGGCAGGCGAGTGGCTGAGTGGTTAAGGCGATGGACTGCTAATCTGTTGTGCTCTGTGGCGTGTGGGTTCGAGTCTCACCCTTGGTGTTTAGTTTCACAGAGAGCCTAGTGAACAGGTCAACCGCAAGGGTGCCGCTCATGGCCAGCTTTAGCTGAATTGCATTTTAATTATAGCTGCAGGAAAAAGCTCATGTTCATTTCTGAAAACATTGTTGAGGTCAGGATCAATACAAGAAGCCCCCTGGTGCATGGATATGACCATTAGAAATACAAAAACACGTTCTAAGGGAGGTCCAAATCCTGGCTACACCAGCCTTCTTCAAGCTCATGCTTTCGCCAGCACAGCGAAAGCAGCACGCAACAGAAGCAAAAGCACAACTCCATTTTCCAACAAGTCACGAAGCCTCCTAAGAGACCGGCAAAAATTGCCAAGGCTGACTGTATTTCAAGTCATCCCAGCGGGGTATTGGGTAAAGTTTTCAACCAGCAAAGATCACGTCTCGGATGAGCCTCATAGACTACGATATTGCCTCTGCGAAAGAATGCCGGCGAAGGTAGCGACGTCTCCCGTGCTTTTATCTGGACATGGAACGACAGGGTGGTATCAAGCTTTAAACTGCCATGTAATCAGCCTTTTGGCACTGACGGCTGCATGGTGAGTCTACGGAACAGGCGAGTGATATGCACAAAAAGGTTTATTCATTGTTCTCTCTTCGCTCAAAGAACAAAGAGTGGGCTGCTTTCGTAATTTTGGGGGAAGAGACTTATGGGTATCCTGGTAGCAAAGGGATACCCAGTTATAACGCTCAATCTCCAAGAACATATTTGAGTTCGGGATCGATTCGACGAGCCCCCTACGAGGTTGGGTAGGATAATGAAGAGTGCAAGGACACTGCAAACATATTCTGAGAGAGGTCCAATGCAAGCTATGCTGCCCTTTTCATGACCCCGGCGTTCTCTCTAGGTTCTTTCCAACAAAGCAGAAGCAGCACACAAAAGAAACATAAGCACATCTCCCTCTATCAACACGGTTGTGAGTCTCCTAACCCATAGAACCCAACGCTCCTTGCTGGTCAGTCGAAGGGTTACCTCTCTCATCAGCCCAACCTTTTACAACACATTGTGGTGAACTTTATCTCCGTCATGTTAATGAGAGCGGTTGAAAAGCAACAAAACAGCGCTTCCGACAGCCGAAGCGGCATGACGAGGTGGCCGAGTGGTTAAGGCGATGGACTGCTAATCCATTGTGCTCTGCACGCGTGGGTTCGAATCCCATCCTCGTCGTTTGATGGCTTTAGTGTTTCGAGAGAGCCAAGTGCAAAAAAAAAGAAAAAGAATCATTACGCATTTGATACTTCCAATAATTGATTATGCTGATACTATATACGGGAATACTACTGATTCAAATCTTCGTCCTATCTCTGTACTTTATTATAGTCTTTGTAGATTTGTGCTCAGATGTCCTTATAGAACTCATCATTGCCAAATGTATGAGTCTTTGTGCTGGCTGGCTCCCAAGTCAAGAAGGCAATTTCACTGGTTACTACTTATTTTTAAGTGTATTCATTTGCATTTTCCTCCATATTTGAAATGTTACCTAATTTCTTTTAATACACAGTACAATTTAAGGCATACGGAGCAGCTCTTCTTTTATGTACCCAGAATTTGCAAAGAAGTAGGTCGTCGTGCGTTTAAATTTAAAGCTCCATCAGACTGGAACAATCTTCCCTGCTCGCTCAGGTCTATAACTACCTTTTATGTTTTCAAATCATCTCTTCTTACTTATTTTCAAACACCGTGTTCCTGTTTCTGATCTCTCTTTCTTTTAATTTTAATTTTATTTATTATTTTTGTTTATATTGTACATGTTTGCATTTATGTACCTGTATGCGTATAGTGAAGTGTGTAAGCATATTTATACCTTGTTTTTGTATTTCCATGTTCACAGATGGCTCACTGATTTTCTTTGATTATAGTATGGGATAAAAGGGAAGGGATTAGGTTTGTGGGAGCATTGTTAGTGCGTGCGTGTATGTGAATGTTACTGTATTTAAATGTTTGTTATAGTCTTGTGTTGTATTTACTTTAATTATGATTTTCCATTTTGATGCTGGTTTCTTTGTAATGTAAAGGACCCCCTCGAAAATGAGATGGTGCATCTCAAGGGATTATCCTTGAAAATAAAGAATAAAGAATAAAGAAGTGCGCATGGCAAAGCCGTTCAAAGTACCTCGCTGCCAACTTTAAAGACCTCATCCTTAAAATAGCTGCAGAAACACACCACAGCCCAGCTTCGGGCAGACGTGCAGGCGAGTGACGAGGTGGCCGAGTGGTTAAGGCGATGGACTGCTAATCCATTGTGCTCTGCACGCGTGGGTTCGAATCCCATCCTCATCGTTTGATGTCTTTAGCGTTCAAGAGAGCCAAGTGCGCCTGCCATAGCACTTTGCTGCCAACTATAACGTCATCATACTAAAAATAGCTGCCGAAAAACACCACCGGCAGGCGAGTGGCTGAGTGGTTAAGGCGATGGACTGCTAATCCGTTGTGCTCTGCGCGCGTATGGGTTCGAGTCTCACCCTTGGTGTTTAGTTTCACAGAGAGCCTAGTGAACAGGTCAACCGCAGGGGTGCCGCTCATGGCCAGCTTTAGCTGAATTGCATTTTAATTATAGCTGCAGGAAAAAGCTCATGTTCATTTCTGAAAACATTGTTGAGGTCAGGATCAATACAAGAAGCCCCCTGGTGCATGGATATGACCATTAGAAATACAAAAACACGTTCTAAGGGAGGTCCAAATCCTGGCTACACCAGCCTTCTTCAAGCTCATGCTTTCGCCAGCACAGCGAAAGCAGCACGCAACAGAAGCGAAAGCAGCACGCAACAGAAGCAAAAGCACAACTCCATTTTCCAAAAAATCACGAAGCCTCCTAAGAGACCGGCAAAAATTGCCAAGGCTGACTGTATTTCAAGTCATCCCAGCGGGGTATTGGGTAAAGTTTTCAACCAGCAAAGATCACGTCTCAGATGAGCCTCATAGACTACGATATTGCCTCTGCGAAAGAATGCCGGCGAAGGTAGCGACGTCTCCCGTGCTTTTATCTGGACATGGAACGACAGGGTGGTATCAAGCTTTAACCTGCCATGTAATCAGCCTTTTGGCACTGACGGCTGCATGGTGAGTCTACGGAACAGGCGAGTGATATGCACAAAAAGGTTTATTCATTGTTCTCTCTTCGCTCAAAGAACAAAGAGTGGGCTGCTTTCGTAATTTTGGGGGGAGAGACTTATGGGTATCCTGGTAGCAAAGGGGGGGAGTTATAACGCTCAATCTCCAAGAACATATTTGAGTTCGGGATCGATTCGACGAGCCCCCTACGAGGTTGGGTAGGATAATGAAGAGTGCAAGGACACTGCAAACATATTCTGAGAGAGGTCCAATGCAAGCTATGCTGCCCTTTTCTTGACCCCGGCGTTCTCTCTAGGTTCTTTCCAACAAAGCAGAAGCAGCACACAAAAGAAACATAAGCACATCTCCCTCTATCAACACGGTTGTGAGTCTCCTAACCCATAGAACCCAACGCTCCTTGCAGGTCAGTCGAAGCCTCGACCTCTCTCATCAGCCCAACCTTTTACAACACATTGTGGTGAACTTTATCTCCGTCATGTTAATGAGAGCGGTTGAAAAGCACCAAAACAGCGCTTCCGACAGCCGAAGCGGCATGACGAGGTGGCCGAGTGGTTAAGGCGATGGACTGCTAATCCATTGTGCTCTGCACGCGTGGGTTCGAATCCCATCTTCGTCGTTTGATGGCTTTATTGTTTCGAGAGAGCCAAGTGCGCATGGCAAAGCCGTTCAAAGTACCTCGCTGCCAACTTTAAAGACCTCATCCTTAAAATAGCTGCAGAAACACACCACAGCCCAGCTTCGGGCAGACGTGCAGGCGAGTGACGAGGTGGCCGAGTGGTTAAGGCGATGGACTGCTAATCCATTGTGCTCTGCACGCGTGGGTTCGAATCCCATCCTCGTCGTTTGATGGCTTTAGTGTTTCGAGAGAGCCAAGTGCGCATGGCAAAGCCGTTCAAAGTACCTCGCTGCCAACTTTAAAGACCTCATCCTTAAAATAGCTGCAGAAACACACCACAGCCCAGCTTCGGGCAGACGTGCAGGCGAGTGACGAGGTGACCGAGTGGTTAAGGCGATGGACTGCTAATCCATTGTGCTCTGCACGCGTGGGTTCGAATCCCATCCTCGTCGTTTGATGGCTTTAGTGTTTCGAGAGAGCCAAGTGCGCATGGCAAAGCCGTTCAAAGTACCTCGCTGCCAACTTTAAAGTCCTCATCCTTAAAATAGCTGCAGAAACACACCACAGCCCAGCTTCGGGCAGACGTGCAGGCGAGTGACGAGGTGGTCGAGTGGTTAAGGCGATGGACTGCTAATCCATTGTGCTCTGCACGCGTGGGTTCGAATCCCACATTGTCGTTTGATGTATTTAGCGTTCAAGAGAGTCAAGTGCGCCTGCCATAGCACTTTGCTGCCAACAATAACGTCATCATACTAAAAATAGCTGCGGATAAACACCACCGGCAGGCGAGTGGCTGAGTGGTTAAGGCGATGGACTGCTAATCTGTTGTGCTCTGCGCGCGTATGGGTTCGAGTCTCACCCTTGGTGTTTAGTTTCACAGAGAGCCTAGTGAACAGGTCAACCGCAGGGGTGCCGCTCATGGCCAGCTTTAGCTGAATTGCATTTTAATTATAGCTGCAGGAAAAAGCTCATGTTCATTTCTGAAAACATTGTTGAGGTCAGGATCAATACAAGAAGCCCCCTGGTGCATGGATATGATCATTAGAAATACAAAAACACGTTCTAAGGGAGGTCCAAATCCTGGCTACACCAGCCTTCTTCAAGCTCATGCTTTCGCCAGCACAGCGAAAGCAGCACGCAACAGAAGCAAAACTCCATTTTCCAACAAGTCACGAAGCCTCCTAAGAGACCGGCAAAAATTGCCAAGGCTGACTGTATTTCAAGTCATCCCAGCGGGGTATTGGGTAAAGTTTTCAACCAGCAAAGATCACGTCTCGGATGAGCCTCATAGACTACGATATTGCCTCTGCGAAAGAATGCCGGCGAAGGTAGCGACGTCTCCCGTGCTTTTATCTGGACATGGAACGACAGGGTGGTATCAAGCTTTAAACTGCCATGTAATCAGCCTTTTGGCACTGACGGCTGCATGGTGAGTCTACGGAACAGGCGAGTGATATGCACAAAAAGGTTTATTCATTGTTCTCTCTTCGCTCAAAGAACAAAGAGTGGGCTGCTTTCGTAATTTTGGGGGGAGAGACTTATGGGTATCCTGGTAGCAAAGGGGGGGAGTTATAACGCTCAATCTCCAAGAACATATTTGAGTTCGGGATCGATTCGACGAGCCCCCTACGAGGTTGGGTAGGATAATGAAGAGTGCAAGGACACTGCAAACATATTCTGAGAGAGGTCCAATGCAAGCTATGCTGCCCTTTTCATGACCCCGGCGTTCTCTCTAGGTTCTTTCCAACAAAGCAGAAGCAGCACACAAAAGAAACATAAGCACATCTCCCTCTATCAACACGGTTGTGAGTCTCCTAACCCATAGAACCCAACGCTCCTTGCAGGTCAGTCGAAGCCTCGACCTCTCTCATCAGCCCAACCTTTTACAACACATTGTGGTGAACTTTATCTCCGTCATGTTAATGAGAGCGGTTGAAAAGCACCAAAACAGCGCTTCCGACAGCCGAAGCGGCATGACGAGGTGGCCGAGTGGTTAAGGCGATGGACTGCTAATCCATTGTGCTCTGCACGCGTGGGTTCGAATCCCATCCTTGTCGTTTGATGGCTTTAGTGTTTCGAGAGAGCCAAGTGCAAAAAAAAAGAAAAAGAATTATTACGCAATTGATACTTCCAATAATTGATTATGCTGATACTATATACGGGAATACTACTGATTCAAATCTTCGTCCTATCTCTGTACTTTATAATAGTCTTTGTAGATTTGTGCTCAGATGTCCTTATAGAACTCATCATTGCCAAATGTATGAGTCTTTGTGCTGGCTGGCTCCCAAGTCAAGAAGGCAATTTCACTGGTTACTACTTATTTTTAAGTGTATTCATTTGCATTTTCCTCCATATTTGAAATGTTACCTAATTTCTTTTAATACACAGTACAATTTAAGGCATACGGAGCAGCTCTTCTTTTATGTACCCAGAATTTGCAAAGAAGTAGGTCGTCGTGCGTTTAAATTTAAAGCTCCATCAGACTGGAACAATCTTCCCTGCTCGCTCAGGTCTATAACTACCTTTTATGTTTTCAAATCATCTCTTCTTACTTATTTTCAAACACCGTGTTCCTGTTTCTGATCTCTCTTTCTTTTAATTTTAATTTTATTTATTATTTTTGTTTATATTGTACATGTTTGCATTTATGTACCTGTATGCGTATAGTGAAGTGTGTAAGCATATTTATACCTTGTTTTTGTATTTCCATGTTCACAGATGGCTCACTGATTTTCTTTGATTATAGTATGGGATAAAAGGGAAGGGATTAGGTTTGTGTGTATGTGAATGTTACTGTATTTAAATGTTTGTTATAGTCTTGTGTTGTATTTACTTTAATTATGATTTTCCATTTTGATGCTGGTTTCTTTGTAATGTAAAGGACCCCCTCGAAAATGAGATGGTGCATCTCAAGGGATTATCCTTGAAAATAAAGAATAAAGAATAAAGAAGTGCGCATGGCAAAGCCGTTCAAAGTACCTCGCTGCCAACTTTAAAGACCTCATCCTTAAAATAGCTGCAGAAACACACCACAGCCCAGCTTCGGGCAGACGTGCAGGCGAGTGACGAGGTGGCCGAGTGGTTAAGGCGATGGACTGCTAATCCATTGTGCTCTGTACGCGTGGGTTCGAATCCCATCCTCGTCGTTTGATGGCTTTAGTGTTTCGAGAGAGCCAAGTGCGCATGGCAAAGCCGTTCAAAGTACCTCGCTGCCAACTTTAAAGTCCTCATCCTTAAAATAGCTGCAGAAACACACCACAGCCCAGCTTCGGGCAGACGTGCAGGCGAGTGACGAGGTGGCCGAGTGGTTAAGGCGATGGACTGCTAATCCATTGTGCTCTGCACGCGTGGGTTCGAATCCCATCCTCGTCGTTTGATGTATTTAGCGTTCAAGAGAGTCAAGTGCGCCTGCCATAGCACTTTGCTGCCAACAATAACGTCATCATACTAAAAATAGCTGCGGATAAACACCACCGGCAGGCGAGTGGCTGAGTGGTTAAGGCGATGGACTGCTAATCTGTTGTGCTCTGTGGCGTGTGGGTTCGAGTCTCACCCTTGGTGTTTAGTTTCACAGAGAGCCTAGTGAACAGGTCAACCGCAAGGGTGCCGCTCATGGCCAGCTTTAGCTGAATTGCATTTTAATTATAGCTGCAGGAAAAAGCTCATGTTCATTTCTGAAAACATTGTTGAGGTCAGGATCAATACAAGAAGCCCCCTGGTGCATGGATATGACCATTAGAAATACAAAAACACGTTCTAAGGGAGGTCCAAATCCTGGCTACACCAGCCTTCTTCAAGCTCATGCTTTCGCCAGCACAGCGAAAGCAGCACGCAACAGAAGCAAAAGCACAACTCCATTTTCCAACAAGTCACGAAGCCTCCTAAGAGACCGGCAAAAATTGCCAAGGCTGACTGTATTTCAAGTCATCCCAGCGGGGTATTGGGTAAAGTTTTCAACCAGCAAAGATCACGTCTCGGATGAGCCTCATAGACTACGATATTGCCTCTGCGAAAGAATGCCGGCGAAGGTAGCGACGTCTCCCGTGCTTTTATCTGGACATGGAACGACAGGGTGGTATCAAGCTTTAAACTGCCATGTAATCAGCCTTTTGGCACTGACGGCTGCATGGTGAGTCTACGGAACAGGCGAGTGATATGCACAAAAAGGTTTATTCATTGTTCTCTCTTCGCTCAAAGAACAAAGAGTGGGCTGCTTTCGTAATTTTGGGGGAAGAGACTTATGGGTATCCTGGTAGCAAAGGGATACCCAGTTATAACGCTCAATCTCCAAGAACATATTTGAGTTCGGGATCGATTCGACGAGCCCCCTACGAGGTTGGGTAGGATAATGAAGAGTGCAAGGACACTGCAAACATATTCTGAGAGAGGTCCAATGCAAGCTATGCTGCCCTTTTCATGACCCCGGCGTTCTCTCTAGGTTCTTTCCAACAAAGCAGAAGCAGCACACAAAAGAAACATAAGCACATCTCCCTCTATCAACACGGTTGTGAGTCTCCTAACCCATAGAACCCAACGCTCCTTGCTGGTCAGTCGAAGGGTTACCTCTCTCATCAGCCCAACCTTTTACAACACATTGTGGTGAACTTTATCTCCGTCATGTTAATGAGAGCGGTTGAAAAGCAACAAAACAGCGCTTCCGACAGCCGAAGCGGCATGACGAGGTGGCCGAGTGGTTAAGGCGATGGACTGCTAATCCATTGTGCTCTGCACGCGTGGGTTCGAATCCCATCCTCGTCGTTTGATGGCTTTAGTGTTTCGAGAGAGCCAAGTGCAAAAAAAAAGAAAAAGAATCATTACGCATTTGATACTTCCAATAATTGATTATGCTGATACTATATACGGGAATACTACTGATTCAAATCTTCGTCCTATCTCTGTACTTTATTATAGTCTTTGTAGATTTGTGCTCAGATGTCCTTATAGAACTCATCATTGCCAAATGTATGAGTCTTTGTGCTGGCTGGCTCCCAAGTCAAGAAGGCAATTTCACTGGTTACTACTTATTTTTAAGTGTATTCATTTGCATTTTCCTCCATATTTGAAATGTTACCTAATTTCTTTTAATACACAGTACAATTTAAGGCATACGGAGCAGCTCTTCTTTTATGTACCCAGAATTTGCAAAGAAGTAGGTCGTCGTGCGTTTAAATTTAAAGCTCCATCAGACTGGAACAATCTTCCCTGCTCGCTCAGGTCTATAACTACCTTTTATGTTTTCAAATCATCTCTTCTTACTTATTTTCAAACACCGTGTTCCTGTTTCTGATCTCTCTTTCTTTTAATTTTAATTTTATTTATTATTTTTGTTTATATTGTACATGTTTGCATTTATGTACCTGTATGCGTATAGTGAAGTGTGTAAGCATATTTATACCTTGTTTTTGTATTTCCATGTTCACAGATGGCTCACTGATTTTCTTTGATTATAGTATGGGATAAAAGGGAAGGGATTAGGTTTGTGGGAGCATTGTTAGTGCGTGCGTGTATGTGAATGTTACTGTATTTAAATGTTTGTTATAGTCTTGTGTTGTATTTACTTTAATTATGATTTTCCATTTTGATGCTGGTTTCTTTGTAATGTAAAGGACCCCCTCGAAAATGAGATGGTGCATCTCAAGGGATTATCCTTGAAAATAAAGAATAAAGAATAAAGAAGTGCGCATGGCAAAGCCGTTCAAAGTACCTCGCTGCCAACTTTAAAGACCTCATCCTTAAAATAGCTGCAGAAACACACCACAGCCCAGCTTCGGGCAGACGTGCAGGCGAGTGACGAGGTGGCCGAGTGGTTAAGGCGATGGACTGCTAATCCATTGTGCTCTGCACGCGTGGGTTCGAATCCCATCCTCATCGTTTGATGTCTTTAGCGTTCAAGAGAGCCAAGTGCGCCTGCCATAGCACTTTGCTGCCAACTATAACGTCATCATACTAAAAATAGCTGCCGAAAAACACCACCGGCAGGCGAGTGGCTGAGTGGTTAAGGCGATGGACTGCTAATCCGTTGTGCTCTGCGCGCGTATGGGTTCGAGTCTCACCCTTGGTGTTTAGTTTCACAGAGAGCCTAGTGAACAGGTCAACCGCAGGGGTGCCGCTCATGGCCAGCTTTAGCTGAATTGCATTTTAATTATAGCTGCAGGAAAAAGCTCATGTTCATTTCTGAAAACATTGTTGAGGTCAGGATCAATACAAGAAGCCCCCTGGTGCATGGATATGACCATTAGAAATACAAAAACACGTTCTAAGGGAGGTCCAAATCCTGGCTACACCAGCCTTCTTCAAGCTCATGCTTTCGCCAGCACAGCGAAAGCAGCACGCAACAGAAGCGAAAGCAGCACGCAACAGAAGCAAAAGCACAACTCCATTTTCCAAAAAATCACGAAGCCTCCTAAGAGACCGGCAAAAATTGCCAAGGCTGACTGTATTTCAAGTCATCCCAGCGGGGTATTGGGTAAAGTTTTCAACCAGCAAAGATCACGTCTCAGATGAGCCTCATAGACTACGATATTGCCTCTGCGAAAGAATGCCGGCGAAGGTAGCGACGTCTCCCGTGCTTTTATCTGGACATGGAACGACAGGGTGGTATCAAGCTTTAACCTGCCATGTAATCAGCCTTTTGGCACTGACGGCTGCATGGTGAGTCTACGGAACAGGCGAGTGATATGCACAAAAAGGTTTATTCATTGTTCTCTCTTCGCTCAAAGAACAAAGAGTGGGCTGCTTTCGTAATTTTGGGGGGAGAGACTTATGGGTATCCTGGTAGCAAAGGGGGGGAGTTATAACGCTCAATCTCCAAGAACATATTTGAGTTCGGGATCGATTCGACGAGCCCCCTACGAGGTTGGGTAGGATAATGAAGAGTGCAAGGACACTGCAAACATATTCTGAGAGAGGTCCAATGCAAGCTATGCTGCCCTTTTCTTGACCCCGGCGTTCTCTCTAGGTTCTTTCCAACAAAGCAGAAGCAGCACACAAAAGAAACATAAGCACATCTCCCTCTATCAACACGGTTGTGAGTCTCCTAACCCATAGAACCCAACGCTCCTTGCAGGTCAGTCGAAGCCTCGACCTCTCTCATCAGCCCAACCTTTTACAACACATTGTGGTGAACTTTATCTCCGTCATGTTAATGAGAGCGGTTGAAAAGCACCAAAACAGCGCTTCCGACAGCCGAAGCGGCATGACGAGGTGGCCGAGTGGTTAAGGCGATGGACTGCTAATCCATTGTGCTCTGCACGCGTGGGTTCGAATCCCATCTTCGTCGTTTGATGGCTTTATTGTTTCGAGAGAGCCAAGTGCGCATGGCAAAGCCGTTCAAAGTACCTCGCTGCCAACTTTAAAGACCTCATCCTTAAAATAGCTGCAGAAACACACCACAGCCCAGCTTCGGGCAGACGTGCAGGCGAGTGACGAGGTGGCCGAGTGGTTAAGGCGATGGACTGCTAATCCATTGTGCTCTGCACGCGTGGGTTCGAATCCCATCCTCGTCGTTTGATGGCTTTAGTGTTTCGAGAGAGCCAAGTGCGCATGGCAAAGCCGTTCAAAGTACCTCGCTGCCAACTTTAAAGACCTCATCCTTAAAATAGCTGCAGAAACACACCACAGCCCAGCTTCGGGCAGACGTGCAGGCGAGTGACGAGGTGGCCGAGTGGTTAAGGCGATGGACTGCTAATCCATTGTGCTCTGCACGCGTGGGTTCGAATCCCATCCTCGTCGTTTGATGGCTTTAGTGTTTCGAGAGAGCCAAGTGCGCATGGCAAAGCCGTTCAAAGTACCTCGCTGCCAACTTTAAAGTCCTCATCCTTAAAATAGCTGCAGAAACACACCACAGCCCAGCTTCGGGCAGACGTGCAGGGGAGTGACGAGGTGGCCGAGTGGTTAAGGCGATGGACTGCTAATCCATTGTGCTCTGCACGCGTGGGTTCGAATCCCATCCTCGTCGTTTGATGTATTTAGCGTTCAAGAGAGTCAAGTGCGCCTGCCATAGCACTTTGCTGCCAACAATAACGTCATCATACTAAAAATAGCTGCGGATAAACACCACCGGCAGGCGAGTGGCTGAGTGGTTAAGGCGATGGACTGCTAATCTGTTGTGCTCTGCGCGCGTATGGGTTCGAGTCTCACCCTTGGTGTTTAGTTTCACAGAGAGCCTAGTGAACAGGTCAACCGCAGGGGTGCCGCTCATGGCGAGCTTTAGCTGAATTGCATTTTAATTATAGCTGCAGAAAAAAGCTCATGTTCATTTCTGAAAACATTGTTGAGGTCAGGATCAATACAAGAAGCCCCCTGGTGCATGGATATGACCATTAGAAATACAAAAACACGTTCTAAGGGAGGTCCAAATCCTGGCTACACCAGCCTTCTTCAAGCTCATGCTTTCGCCAGCACAGCGAAAGCAGCACGCAACAGAAGCAAAAGCACAACTCCATTTTCCAACAAGTCACGAAGCCTCCTAAGAGACCGGCAAAAATTGCCAAGGCTGACTGTATTTCAAGTCATCCCAGCGGGGTATTGGGTAAAGTTTTCAACCAGCAAAGATCACGTCTCGGATGAGCCTCATAGACTACGATATTGCCTCTGCGAAAGAATGCCGGCGAAGGTAGCGACGTCTCCCGTGCTTTTATCTGGACATGGAACGACAGGGTGGTATCAAGCTTTAAACTGCCATGTAATCAGCCTTTTGGCACTGACGGCTGCATGGTGAGTCTACGGAACAGGCGAGTGATATGCACAAAAAGGTTTATTCATTGTTCTCTCTTCGCTCAAAGAACAAAGAGTGGGCTGCTTTCGTAATTTTGGGGGGAGAGACTTATGGGTATCCTGGTAGCAAAGGGGGGGAGTTATAACGCTCAATCTCCAAGAACATATTTGAGTTCGGGATCGATTCGATGAGCCCCCTACGAGGTTGGGTAGGATAATGAAGAGTGCAAGGACACTGCAAACATATTCTGAGAGAGGTCCAATGCAAGCTATGCTGCCCTTTTCATGACCCCGGCGTTCTCTCTAGGTTCTTTCCAACAAAGCAGAAGCAGCACACAAAAGAAACATAAGCACATCTCCCTCTATCAACACGGTTGTGAGTCTCCTAACCCATAGAACCCAACGCTCCTTGCTGGTCAGTCGAAGGGTTACCTCTCTCATCAGCCCAACCTTTTACAACACATTGTGGTGAACTTTATCTCCGTCATGTTAATGAGAGCGGTTGAAAAGCACCAAAACAGCGCTTCCGACAGGCGAAGCGGCATGACGAGGTGGCCGAGTGGTTAAGGCGATGGACTGCTAATCCATTGTGCTCTGCACGCGTGGGTTCGAATCCCATCCTCGTCGTTTGATGGCTTTAGTGTTTCGAGAGAGCCAAGTGCGCATGGCAAAGCCGTTCAAAGTACCTCGCTGCCAACTTTAAAGACCTCATCCTTAAAATAGCTGCAGAAACACACCACAGCCCAGCTTCGGGCAGACGTGCAGGCGAGTGACGAGGTGGCCGAGTGGTTAAGGCGATGGACTGCTAATCCATTGTGCTCTGCACGCGTGGGTTCGAATCCCATCCTCGTCGTTTGATGGCTTTAGTGTTTCGAGAGAGCCAAGTGCGCATGGCAAAGCCGTTCAAAGTACCTCGCTGCCAACTTTAAAGTCCTCATCCTTAAAATAGCTGCAGAAACACACCACAGCCCAGCTTCGGGCAGACGTGCAGGTGATTGACGAGGTGGCCGAGTGGTTAAGGCGATGGACTGCTAATCCATTGTGCTCTGCACGCGTGGGTTCGAATCCCATCCTCGTCGTTTGATGGCTTTAGTGTTTCGAGAGAGCCAAGTGCGCATGGCAAAGCCGTTCAAAGTACCTCGCTGCCAACTTTAAAGTCCTCATCCTTAAAATAGCTGCAGAAACACACCACAGCCCAGCTTCGGGCAGACGTGCAGGCGAGTGACGAGGTGGCCGAGTGGTTAAGGCGATGGACTGCTAATCCATTGTGCTCTGCACGCGTGGGTTCGAATCCCATCCTCGTCGTTTGATGTATTTAGCGTTCAAGAGAGTCAAGTGCGCCTGCCATAGCACTTTGCTGCCAACAATAACGTCATCATACTAAAAATAGCTGCGGATAAACACCACCGGCAGGCGAGTGGCTGAGTGGTTAAGGCGATGGACTGCTAATCTGTTGTGCTCTGCGCGCGTATGGGTTCGAGTCTCACCCTTGGTGTTTAGTTTCACAGAGAGCCTAGTGAACAGGTCAACCGCAGGGGTGCCGCTCATGGCCAGCTTTAGCTGAATTGCATTTTAATTATAGCTGCAGGAAAAAGCTCATGTTCATTTCTGAAAACATTGTTGAGGTCAGGATCAATACAAGAAGCCCCCTGGTGCATGGATATGACCACTAGAAATACAAAAACACGTTCTAAGGGAGGTCCAAATCCTGGCTACACCAGCCTTCTTCAAGCTCATGCTTTCGCCAGCACAGCGAAAGCAGCACGCAACAGAAGCAAAAGCACAACTCCATTTTCCAACAAGTCACGAAGCCTCCTAAGAGACCGGCAAAAATTGCCAAGGCTGACTGTATTTCAAGTCATCCCAGCGGGGTATTGTGTAAAGTTTTCAAACAGCAAAGATCACGTCTCGGATGAGCCTCATAGACTACGATATTGCCTCTGCGAAAGTTGTAAGGGAGGTCCAAATCCTGGCTACACCAGCCTTCTTCAAGCTCATGCTTTCGCCAGCACAGCGAAAGCAGCACGCAACAGAAGCGAAAGCAGCACGCAACAGAAGCAAAAGCACAACTCCATTTTCCAACAAGTCACGAAGCCTCCTAAGAGACCGGCAAAAATTGCCAAGGCTGACTGTATTTCAAGTCATCCCAGCGGGGTATTGGGTAAAGTTTTCAACCAGCAAAGATCACGTCTCGGATGAGCCTCATAGACTACGATATTGCCTCTGCGAAAGAATGCCGGCGAAGGTAGCGACGTCTCCCGTGCTTTTATCTGGACATGGAACGACAGGGTGGTATCAAGCTTTAAACTGCCATGTAATCAGCCTTTTGGCACTGACGGCTGCATGGTGAGTCTACGGAACAGGCGAGTGATATGCACAAAAAGGTTTATTCATTGTTCTCTCTTCGCTCAAAGAACAAAGAGTGGGCTGCTTTCGTAATTTTGGGGGGAGAGACTTATGGGTATCCTGGTAGCAAAGGGGGGGGGAGTTATAACGCTCAATCTCCAAGAACATATTTGAGTTCGGGATCGATTCGACGAGCCCCCTACGAGGTTGGGTAGGATAATGAAGAGTGCAAGGACACTGCAAACATATTCTGAGAGAGGTCCAATGCAAGCTATGCTGCCCTTTTCATGACCCCGGCGTTCTCTCTAGGTTCTTTCCAACAAAGCAGAAGCAGCACACAAAATAAACATAAGCACATCTCCCTCTATCAACACGGTTGTGAGTCTCCTAACCCATAGAACCCAACGCTCCTTGCAGGTCAGTCGAAGCCTCGACCTCTCTCATCAGCCCAACCTTTTACAACACATTGTGGTGAACTTTATCTCCGTCATGTTAATGAGAGCGGTTGAAAAGCACCAAAACAGCGCTTCCGACAGCCGAAGCGGCATGACGAGGTGGCCGAGTGGTTAAGGCGATGGACTGCTAATCCATTGTGCTCTGCACGCGTGGGTTCGAATCCCATCCTTGTCGTTTGATGGCTTTAGTGTTTCGAGAGAGCCAAGTGCAAAAAAAAAGAAAAAGAATTATTACGCAATTGATACTTCCAATAATTGATTATGCTGATACTATATACGGGAATACTACTGATTCAAATCTTCGTCCTATCTCTGTACTTTATAATAGTCTTTGTAGATTTGTGCTCAGATGTCCTTATAGAACTCATCATTGCCAAATGTATGAGTCTTTGTGCTGGCTGGCTCCCAAGTCAAGAAGGCAATTTCACTGGTTACTACTTATTTTTAAGTGTATTCATTTGCATTTTCCTCCATATTTGAAATGTTACCTAATTTCTTTTAATACACAGTACAATTTAAGGCATACGGAGCAGCTCTTCTTTTATGTACCCAGAATTTGCAAAGAAGTAGGTCGTCGTGCGTTTAAATTTAAAGCTCCATCAGACTGGAACAATCTTCCCTGCTCGCTCAGGTCTATAACTACCTTTTATGTTTTCAAATCATCTCTTCTTACTTATTTTCAAACACCGTGTTCCTGTTTCTGATCTCTCTTTCTTTTAATTTTAATTTAATTTATTATTTTTGTTTATATTGTACATGTTTGCATTTATGTACCTGTATGCGTATAGTGAAGTGTGTAAGCATATTTATACCTTGTTTTTGTATTTCCATGTTCACAGATGGCTCACTGATTTTCTTTGATTATAGTATGGGATAAAAGGGAAGGGATTAGGTTTGTGTGTATGTGAATGTTACTGTATTAAAATGTTTGTTATAGTCTTGTGTTGTATTTACTTTAATTATGATTTTCCATTTTGATGCTGGTTTCTTTGTAATGTAAAGGACCCCCTCGAAAATGAGATGGTGCATCTCAAGGGATTATCCTTGAAAATAAAGAATAAAGAATAAAGAAGTGCGCATGGCAAAGCCGTTCAAAGTACCTCGCTGCCAACTTTAAAGACCTCATCCTTAAAATAGCTGCAGAAACACACCACAGCCCAGCTTCGGGCAGACGTGCAGGCGAGTGACGAGGTGGCCGAGTGGTTAAGGCGATGGACTGCTAATCCATTGTGCTCTGCACGCGTGGGTTCGAATCCCATCCTCGTCGTTTGATGGCTTTAGTGTTTCGAGAGAGCCAAGTGCGCATGGCAAAGCCGTTCAAAGTACCTCGCTGCCAACTTTAAAGTCCTCATCCTTAAAATAGCTGCAGAAACACACCACAGCCCAGCTTCGGGCAGACGTGCAGGCGAGTGACGAGGTGGCCGAGTGGTTAAGGCGATGGACTGCTAATCCATTGTGCTCTGCACGCGTGGGTTCGAATCCCATCCTCGTCGTTTGATGGCTTTAGTGTTTCGAGAGAGCCAAGTGCGCATGGCAAAGCCGTTCAAAGTACCTCGCTGCCAACTTTAAAGTCCTCATCCTTAAAATAGCTGCAGAAACACACCACAGCCCAGCTTCGGGCAGACGTGCAGGCGAGTGACGAGGTGGCCGAGTGGTTAAGGCGATGGACTGCTAATCCATTGTGCTCTGCACGCGTGGGTTCGAATCCCATCCTCGTCGTTTGATGTATTTAGCGTTCAAGAGAGTCAAGTGCGCCTGCCATAGCACTTTGCTGCCAACAATAACGTCATCATACTAAAAATAGCTGCGGATAAACACCACCGGCAGGCGAGTGGCTGAGTGGTTAAGGCGATGGACTGCTAATCTGTTGTGCTCTGTGGCGTATGGGTTCGAGTCTCACCCTTGGTGTTTAGTTTCACAGAGAGCCTAGTGAACAGGTCAACCGCAAGGGTGCCGCTCATGGCCAGCTTTAGCTGAATTGCATTTTAATTATAGCTGCAGGAAAAAGCTCATGTTCATTTCTGAAAACATTGTTGAGGTCAGGATCAATACAAGAAGCCCCCTGGTGCATGGATATGACCATTAGAAATACAAAAACACGTTCTAAGGAAGGTCCAAATCCTGGCTACACCAGCCTTCTTCAAGCTCATGCTTTCGCCAGCACAGCGAAAGCAGCACGCAACAGAAGCAAAAGCACAACTCCATTTTCCAACAAGTCACGAAGCCTCCTAAGAGACCGGCAAAAATTGCCAAGGCTGACTGTATTTCAAGTCATCCCAGCGGGGTATTGGGTAAAGTTTTCAACCAGCAAAGATCATGTCTCGGATGAGCCTCATAGACTACGATATTGCCTCTGCGAAAGAATGCCGGCGAAGGTAGCGACGTCTCCCGTGCTTTTATCTGGACATGGAACGACAGGGTGGTATCAAGCTTTAAACTGCCATGTAATCAGCCTTTTGGCACTGACGGCTGCATGGTGAGTCTACGGAACAGGCGAGTGATATGCACAAAAAGGTTTATTCATTGTTCTCTCTTCGCTCAAAGAACAAAGAGTGGGCTGCTTTCGTAATTTTGGGGGAAGAGACTTATGGGTATCCTGGTAGCAAAGGGATACCCAGTTATAACGCTCAATCTCCAAGAACATATTTGAGTTCGGGATCGATTCGACGAGCCCCCTACGAGGTTGGGTAGGATAATGAAGAGTGCAAGGACACTGCAAACATATTCTGAGAGAGGTCCAATGCAAGCTATGCTGCCCTTTTCATGACCCCGGCGTTCTCTCTAGGTTCTTTCCAACAAAGCAGAAGCAGCACACAAAAGAAACATAAGCACATCTCCCTCTATCAACACGGTTGTGAGTCTCCTAACCCATAGAACCCAACGCTCCTTGCTGGTCAGTCGAAGGGTTACCTCTCTCATCAGCCCAACCTTTTACAACACATTGTGGTGAACTTTATCTCCGTCATGTTAATGAGAGCGGTTGAAAAGCAACAAAACAGCGCTTCCGACAGCCGAAGCGGCATGACGAGGTGGCCGAGTGGTTAAGGCGATGGACTGCTAATCCATTGTGCTCTGCACGCGTGGGTTCGAATCCCATCCTCGTCGTTTGATGGCTTTAGTGTTTCGAGAGAGCCAAGTGCAAAAAAAAAGAAAAAGAATCATTACGCATTTGATACTTCCAATAATTGATTATGCTGATACTATATACGGGAATACTACTGATTCAAATCTTCGTCCTATCTCTGTACTTTATTATAGTCTTTGTAGATTTGTGCTCAGATGTCCTTATAGAACTCATCATTGCCAAATGTATGAGTCTTTGTGCTGGCTGGCTCCCAAGTCAAGAAGGCAATTTCACTGGTTACTACTTATTTTTAAGTGTATTCATTTGCATTTTCCTCCATATTTGAAATGTTACCTAATTTCTTTTAATACACAGTACAATTTAAGGCATACGGAGCAGCTCTTCTTTTATGTACCCAGAATTTGCAAAGAAGTAGGTCGTCGTGCGTTTAAATTTAAAGCTCCATCAGACTGGAACAATCTTCCCTGCTCGCTCAGGTCTATAACTACCTTTTATGTTTTCAAATCATCTCTTCTTACTTATTTTCAAACACCGTGTTCCTGTTTCTGATCTCTCTTTCTTTTAATTTTAATTTAATTTATTATTTTTGTTTATATTGTACATGTTTGCATTTATGTACCTGTATGCGTATAGTGAAGTGTGTAAGCATATTTATACCTTGTTTTTGTATTTCCATGTTCACAGATGGCTCACTGATTTTCTTTGATTATAGTATGGGATAAAAGGGAAGGGATTAGGTTTGTGTGTATGTGAATGTTACTGTATTAAAATGTTTGTTATAGTCTTGTGTTGTATTTACTTTAATTATGATTTTCCATTTTGATGCTGGTTTCTTTGTAATGTAAAGGACCCCCTCGAAAATGAGATGGTGCATCTCAAGGGATTATCCTTGAAAATAAAGAATAAAGAATAAAGAAGTGCGCATGGCAAAGCCGTTCAAAGTACCTCGCTGCCAACTTTAAAGACCTCATCCTTAAAATAGCTGCAGAAACACACCACAGCCCAGCTTCGGGCAGACGTGCAGGCGAGTGACGAGGTGGCCGAGTGGTTAAGGCGATGGACTGCTAATCCATTGTGCTCTGCACGCGTGGGTTCGAATCCCATCCTCGTCGTTTGATGGCTTTAGTGTTTCGAGAGAGCCAAGTGCGCATGGCAAAGCCGTTCAAAGTACCTCGCTGCCAACTTTAAAGTCCTCATCCTTAAAATAGCTGCAGAAACACACCACAGCCCAGCTTCGGGCAGACGTGCAGGCGAGTGACGAGGTGGCCGAGTGGTTAAGGCGATGGACTGCTAATCCATTGTGCTCTGCACGCGTGGGTTCGAATCCCATCCTCGTCGTTTGATGGCTTTAGTGTTTCGAGAGAGCCAAGTGCGCATGGCAAAGCCGTTCAAAGTACCTCGCTGCCAACTTTAAAGTCCTCATCCTTAAAATAGCTGCAGAAACACACCACAGCCCAGCTTCGGGCAGACGTGCAGGCGAGTGACGAGGTGGCCGAGTGGTTAAGGCGATGGACTGCTAATCCATTGTGCTCTGCACGCGTGGGTTCGAATCCCATCCTCGTCGTTTGATGTATTTAGCGTTCAAGAGAGTCAAGTGCGCCTGCCATAGCACTTTGCTGCCAACAATAACGTCATCATACTAAAAATAGCTGCGGATAAACACCACCGGCAGGCGAGTGGCTGAGTGGTTAAGGCGATGGACTGCTAATCTGTTGTGCTCTGTGGCGTATGGGTTCGAGTCTCACCCTTGGTGTTTAGTTTCACAGAGAGCCTAGTGAACAGGTCAACCGCAAGGGTGCCGCTCATGGCCAGCTTTAGCTGAATTGCATTTTAATTATAGCTGCAGGAAAAAGCTCATGTTCATTTCTGAAAACATTGTTGAGGTCAGGATCAATACAAGAAGCCCCCTGGTGCATGGATATGACCATTAGAAATACAAAAACACGTTCTAAGGAAGGTCCAAATCCTGGCTACACCAGCCTTCTTCAAGCTCATGCTTTCGCCAGCACAGCGAAAGCAGCACGCAACAGAAGCAAAAGCACAACTCCATTTTCCAACAAGTCACGAAGCCTCCTAAGAGACCGGCAAAAATTGCCAAGGCTGACTGTATTTCAAGTCATCCCAGCGGGGTATTGGGTAAAGTTTTCAACCAGCAAAGATCATGTCTCGGATGAGCCTCATAGACTACGATATTGCCTCTGCGAAAGAATGCCGGCGAAGGTAGCGACGTCTCCCGTGCTTTTATCTGGACATGGAACGACAGGGTGGTATCAAGCTTTAAACTGCCATGTAATCAGCCTTTTGGCACTGACGGCTGCATGGTGAGTCTACGGAACAGGCGAGTGATATGCACAAAAAGGTTTATTCATTGTTCTCTCTTCGCTCAAAGAACAAAGAGTGGGCTGCTTTCGTAATTTTGGGGGAAGAGACTTATGGGTATCCTGGTAGCAAAGGGATACCCAGTTATAACGCTCAATCTCCAAGAACATATTTGAGTTCGGGATCGATTCGACGAGCCCCCTACGAGGTTGGGTAGGATAATGAAGAGTGCAAGGACACTGCAAACATATTCTGAGAGAGGTCCAATGCAAGCTATGCTGCCCTTTTCATGACCCCGGCGTTCTCTCTAGGTTCTTTCCAACAAAGCAGAAGCAGCACACAAAAGAAACATAAGCACATCTCCCTCTATCAACACGGTTGTGAGTCTCCTAACCCATAGAACCCAACGCTCCTTGCTGGTCAGTCGAAGGGTTACCTCTCTCATCAGCCCAACCTTTTACAACACATTGTGGTGAACTTTATCTCCGTCATGTTAATGAGAGCGGTTGAAAAGCAACAAAACAGCGCTTCCGACAGCCGAAGCGGCATGACGAGGTGGCCGAGTGGTTAAGGCGATGGACTGCTAATCCATTGTGCTCTGCACGCGTGGGTTCGAATCCCATCCTCGTCGTTTGATGGCTTTAGTGTTTCGAGAGAGCCAAGTGCAAAAAAAAAGAAAAAGAATCATTACGCATTTGATACTTCCAATAATTGATTATGCTGATACTATATACGGGAATACTACTGATTCAAATCTTCGTCCTATCTCTGTACTTTATTATAGTCTTTGTAGATTTGTGCTCAGATGTCCTTATAGAACTCATCATTGCCAAATGTATGAGTCTTTGTGCTGGCTGGCTCCCAAGTCAAGAAGGCAATTTCACTGGTTACTACTTATTTTTAAGTGTATTCATTTGCATTTTCCTCCATATTTGAAATGTTACCTAATTTCTTTTAATACACAGTACAATTTAAGGCATACGGAGCAGCTCTTCTTTTATGTACCCAGAATTTGCAAAGAAGTAGGTCGTCGTGCGTTTAAATTTAAAGCTCCATCAGACTGGAACAATCTTCCCTGCTCGCTCAGGTCTATAACTACCTTTTATGTTTTCAAATCATCTCTTCTTACTTATTTTCAAACACCGTGTTCCTGTTTCTGATCTCTCTTTCTTTTAATTTTAATTTTATTTATTATTTTTGTTTATATTGTACATGTTTGCATTTATGTACCTGTATGCGTATAGTGAAGTGTGTAAGCATATTTATACCTTGTTTTTGTATTTCCATGTTCACAGATGGCTCACTGATTTTCTTTGATTATAGTATGGGATAAAAGGGAAGGGATTAGGTTTGTGGGAGCATTGTTAGTGCGTGCGTGTATGTGAATGTTACTGTATTTAAATGTTTGTTATAGTCTTGTGTTGTATTTACTTTAATTATGATTTTCCATTTTGATGCTGGTTTCTTTGTAATGTAAAGGACCCCCTCGAAAATGAGATGGTGCATCTCAAGGGATTATCCTTGAAAATAAAGAATAAAGAATAAAGAAGTGCGCATGGCAAAGCCGTTCAAAGTACCTCGCTGCCAACTTTAAAGACCTCATCCTTAAAATAGCTGCAGAAACACACCACAGCCCAGCTTCGGGCAGACGTGCAGGCGAGTGACGAGGTGGCCGAGTGGTTAAGGCGATGGACTGCTAATCCATTGTGCTCTGCACGCGTGGGTTCGAATCCCATCCTCATCGTTTGATGTCTTTAGCGTTCAAGAGAGCCAAGTGCGCCTGCCATAGCACTTTGCTGCCAACTATAACGTCATCATACTAAAAATAGCTGCCGAAAAACACCACCGGCATGCGAGTGGCTGAGTGGTTAAGGCGATGGACTGCTAATCCGTTGTGCTCTGCGCGCGTATGGGTTCGAGTCTCACCCTTGGTGTTTAGTTTCACAGAGAGCCTAGTGAACAGGTCAACCGCAGGGGTGCCGCTCATGGCCAGCTTTAGCTGAATTGCATTTTAATTATAGCTGCAGGAAAAAGCTCATGTTCATTTCTGAAAACATTGTTGAGGTCAGGATCAATACAAGAAGCCCCCTGGTGCATGGATATGACCATTAGAAATACAAAAACACGTTCTAAGGGAGGTCCAAATCCTGGCTACACCAGCCTTCTTCAAGCTCATGCTTTCGCCAGCACAGCGAAAGCAGCACGCAACAGAAGCGAAAGCAGCACGCAACAGAAGCAAAAGCACAACTCCATTTTCCAAAAAATCACGAAGCCTCCTAAGAGACCGGCAAAAATTGCCAAGGCTGACTGTATTTCAAGTCATCCCAGCGGGGTATTGGGTAAAGTTTTCAACCAGCAAAGATCACGTCTCAGATGAGCCTCATAGACTATGATATTGCCTCTGCGAAAGAATGCCGGCGAAGGTAGCGACGTCTCCCGTGCTTTTATCTGGACATGGAACGACAGGGTGGTATCAAGCTTTAACCTGCCATGTAATCAGCCTTTTGGCACTGACGGCTGCATGGTGAGTCTACGGAACAGGCGAGTGATATGCACAAAAAGGTTTATTCATTGTTCTCTCTTCGCTCAAAGAACAAAGAGTGGGCTGCTTTCGTAATTTTGGGGGGAGAGACTTATGGGTATCCTGGTAGCAAAGGGGGGGAGTTATAACGCTCAATCTCCAAGAACATATTTGAGTTCGGGATCGATTCGACGAGCCCCCTACGAGGTTGGGTAGGATAATGAAGAGTGCAAGGACACTGCAAACATATTCTGAGAGAGGTCCAATGCAAGCTATGCTGCCCTTTTCATGACCCCGGCGTTCTCTCTAGGTTCTTTCCAACAAAGCAGAAGCAGCACACAAAAGAAACATAAGCACATCTCCCTCTATCAACACGGTTGTGAGTCTCCTAACCCATAGAACCCAACGCTCCTTGCAGGTCAGTCGAAGCCTCGACCTCTCTCATCAGCCCAACCTTTTACAACACATTGTGGTGAACTTTATCTCCGTCATGTTAATGAGAGCGGTTGAAAAGCACCAAAACAGCGCTTCCGACAGCCGAAGCGGCATGACGAGGTGGCCGAGTGGTTAAGGCGATGGACTGCTAATCCATTGTGCTCTGCACGCGTGGGTTCGAATCCCATCTTCGTCGTTTGATGGCTTTATTGTTTCGAGAGAGCCAAGTGCGCATGGCAAAGCCGTTCAAAGTACCTCGCTGCCAACTTTAAAGACCTCATCCTTAAAATAGCTGCAGAAACACACCACAGCCCAGCTTCGGGCAGACGTGCAGGCGAGTGACGAGGTGGCCGAGTGGTTAAGGCGATGGACTGCTAATCCATTGTGCTCTGCACGCGTGGGTTCGAATCCCATCCTCGTCGTTTGATGGCTTTAGTGTTTCGAGAGAGCCAAGTGCGCATGGCAAAGCCGTTCAAAGTACCTCGCTGCCAACTTTAAAGACCTCATCCTTAAAATAGCTGCAGAAACACACCACAGCCCAGCTTCGGGCAGACGTGCAGGCGAGTGACGAGGTGGCCGAGTGGTTAAGGCGATGGACTGCTAATCCATTGTGCTCTGCACGCGTGGGTTCGAATCCCATCCTCGTCGTTTGATGGCTTTAGTGTTTCGAGAGAGCCAAGTGCGCATGGCAAAGCCGTTCAAAGTACCTCGCTGCCAACTTTAAAGTCCTCATCCTTAAAATAGCTGCAGAAACACACCACAGCCCAGCTTCGGGCAGACGTGCAGGGGAGTGACGAGGTGGCCGAGTGGTTAAGGCGATGGACTGCTAATCCATTGTGCTCTGCACGCGTGGGTTCGAATCCCATCCTCGTCGTTTGATGTATTTAGCGTTCAAGAGAGTCAAGTGCGCCTGCCATAGCACTTTGCTGCCAACAATAACGTCATCATACTAAAAATAGCTGCGGATAAACACCACCGGCAGGCGAGTGGCTGAGTGGTTAAGGCGATGGACTGCTAATCTGTTGTGCTCTGCGCGCGTATGGGTTCGAGTCTCACCCTTGGTGTTTAGTTTCACAGAGAGCCTAGTGAACAGGTCAACCGCAGGGGTGCCGCTCATGGCGAGCTTTAGCTGAATTGCATTTTAATTATAGCTGCAGAAAAAAGCTCATGTTCATTTCTGAAAACATTGTTGAGGTCAGGATCAATACAAGAAGCCCCCTGGTGCATGGATATGACCATTAGAAATACAAAAACACGTTCTAAGGGAGGTCCAAATCCTGGCTACACCAGCCTTCTTCAAGCTCATGCTTTCGCCAGCACAGCGAAAGCAGCACGCAACAGAAGCAAAAGCACAACTCCATTTTCCAACAAGTCACGAAGCCTCCTAAGAGACCGGCAAAAATTGCCAAGGCTGACTGTATTTCAAGTCATCCCAGCGGGGTATTGGGTAAAGTTTTCAACCAGCAAAGATCACGTCTCGGATGAGCCTCATAGACTACGATATTGCCTCTGCGAAAGAATGCCGGCGAAGGTAGCGACGTCTCCCGTGCTTTTATCTGGACATGGAACGACAGGGTGGTATCAAGCTTTAAACTGCCATGTAATCAGCCTTTTGGCACTGACGGCTGCATGGTGAGTCTACGGAACAGGCGAGTGATATGCACAAAAAGGTTTATTCATTGTTCTCTCTTCGCTCAAAGAACAAAGAGTGGGCTGCTTTCGTAATTTTGGGGGGAGAGACTTATGGGTATCCTGGTAGCAAAGGGGGGGAGTTATAACGCTCAATCTCCAAGAACATATTTGAGTTCGGGATCGATTCGATGAGCCCCCTACGAGGTTGGGTAGGATAATGAAGAGTGCAAGGACACTGCAAACATATTCTGAGAGAGGTCCAATGCAAGCTATGCTGCCCTTTTCATGACCCCGGCGTTCTCTCTAGGTTCTTTCCAACAAAGCAGAAGCAGCACACAAAAGAAACATAAGCACATCTCCCTCTATCAACACGGTTGTGAGTCTCCTAACCCATAGAACCCAACGCTCCTTGGTGGTCAGTCGAAGGGTTACCTCTCTCATCAGCCCAACCTTTTACAACACATTGTGGTGAACTTTATCTCCGTCATGTTAATGAGAGCGGTTGAAAAGCACCAAAACAGCGCTTCCGACAGGCGAAGCGGCATGACGAGGTGGCCGAGTGGTTAAGGCGATGGACTGCTAATCCATTGTGCTCTGCACGCGTGGGTTCGAATCCCATCCTCGTCGTTTGATGGCTTTAGTGTTTCGAGAGAGCCAAGTGCGCATGGCAAAGCCGTTCAAAGTACCTCGCTGCCAACTTTAAAGACCTCATCCTTAAAATAGCTGCAGAAACACACCACAGCCCAGCTTCGGGCAGACGTGCAGGCGAGTGACGAGGTGGCCGAGTGGTTAAGGCGATGGACTGCTAATCCATTGTGCTCTGCACGCGTGGGTTCGAATCCCATCCTCGTCGTTTGATGGCTTTAGTGTTTCGAGAGAGCCAAGTGCGCATGGCAAAGCCGTTCAAAGTACCTCGCTGCCAACTTTAAAGACCTCATCCTTAAAATAGCTGCAGAAACACACCACAGCCCAGCTTCGGGCAGACGTGCAGGCGAGTGACGAGGTGGCCGAGTGGTTAAGGCGATGGACTGCTAATCCATTGTGCTCTGCACGCGTGGGTTCGAATCCCATCCTCTTCGTTTGATGGCTTTAGTGTTTCGAGAGAGCCAAGTGCGCATGGCAAAGCCGTTCAAAGTACCTCGCTGCCAACTTTAAAGACCTCATCCTTAAAAAAGCTGCAGAAACACACCACAGCCCAGCTTCGGGCAGACGTGCAGGCGAGTGACGAGGTGGCCGAGTGGTTAAGGCGATGGACTGCTAATCCATTGTGCTCTGCACGCGTGGGTTCGAATCCCATCCTCGTCGTTTGATGGCTTTAGTGTTTCGAGAGAGCCAAGTGCGCATGGCAAAGCCGTTCAAAGTACCTCGCTGCCAACTTTAAAGTCCTCATCCTTAAAATAGCTGCAGAAACACACCACAGCCCAGCTTCGGGCAGACGTGCAGGCGAGGTGGCCGAGTGGTTAAGGCGATGGACTGCTAATCCATTGTGCTCTGCACGCGTGGGTTCGAATCCCATCCTCGTCGTTTGATGGCTTTAGTGTTTCGAGAGAGCCAAGTGCGCATGGCAAAGCCGTTCAAAGTACCTCGCTGCCAACTTTAAAGTCCTCATCCTTAAAATAGCTGCAGAAACACACCACAGCCCAGCTTCGGGCAGACGTGCAGGCGAGTGACGAGGTGGCCGAGTGGTTAAGGCGATGGACTGCTAATCCATTGTGCTCTGCACGCGTGGGTTCGAATCCCATCCTCGTCGTTTGATGGCTTTAGTGTTTCGAGAGAGCCAAGTGCGCATGGCAAAGCCGTTCAAAGTACCTCGCTGCCAACTTTAAAGTCCTCATCCTTAAAATAGCTGCAGAAACACACCACAGCCCAGCTTCGGGCAGACGTGCAGGCGAGTGACGAGGTGGCCGAGTGGTTAAGGCGATGGACTGCTAATCCATTGTGCTCTGCACGCGTGGGTTCGAATCCCATCCTCGTCGTTTGATGTATTTAGCGTTCAAGAGAGTCAAGTGCGCCTGCCATAGCACTTTGCTGCCAACAATAACGTCATCATACTAAAAATAGCTGCGGATAAACACCACCGGCAGGCGAGTGGCTGAGTGGTTAAGGCGATGGACTGCTAATCTGTTGTGCTCTGCGCGCGTATGGGTTCGAGTCTCACCCTTGGTGTTTAGTTTCACAGAGAGCCTAGTGAACAGGTCAACCGCAGGGGTGCCGCTCATGGCCAGCTTTAGCTGAATTGCATTTTAATTATAGCTGCAGGAAAAAGCTCATGTTCATTTCTGAAAACATTGTTGAGGTCAGGATCAATACAAGAAGCCCCCTGGTGCATGGATATGACCACTAGAAATACAAAAACACGTTCTAAGGGAGGTCCAAATCCTGGCTACACCAGCCTTCTTCAAGCTCATGCTTTCGCCAGCACAGCGAAAGCAGCACGCAACAGAAGCAAAAGCACAACTCCATTTTCCAACAAGTCACGAAGCCTCCTAAGAGACCGGCAAAAATTGCCAAGGCTGACTGTATTTCAAGTCATCCCAGCGGGGTATTGTGTAAAGTTTTCAACCAGCAAAGATCACGTCTCGGATGAGCCTCATAGACTACGATATTGCCTCTGCGAAAGAATGCCGGCGAAGGTAGCGACGTCTCCCGTGCTTTTATCTGGACATGGAACGACAGGGTGGTATCAAGCTTTAAACTGCCATGTAATCAGCCTTTTGGCACTGACGGCTGCATGGTGAGTCTACGGAACAGGCGAGTGATATGCACAAAAAGGTTTATTCATTGTTCTCTCTTCGCTCAAAGAACAAAGAGTGGGCTGCTTTCGTAATTTTGGGGGGAGAGACTTATGGGTATCCTGGTAGCAAAGGGGGGGAGTTATAACGCTCAATCTCCAAGAACATATTTGAGTTCGGGATCGATTCGACGAGCCCCCTACGAGGTTGGGTAGGATAATGAAGAGTGCAAGGACACTGCAAACATATTCTGAGAGAGGTCCAATGCAAGCTATGCTGCCCTTTTCATGACCCCGGCGTTCTCTCTAGGTTCTTTCCAACAAAGCAGAAGCAGCACACAAAAGAAACATAAGCACATCTCCCTCTATCAACACGGTTGTGAGTCTCCTAACCCATAGAACCCAACGCTCCTTGCTGGTCAGTCGAAGGGTTACCTCTCTCATCAGCCCAACCTTTTACAACACATTGTGGTGAACTTTATCTCCGTCATGTTAATGAGAGCGGTTGAAAAGCAACAAAACAGCGCTTCCGACAGCCGAAGCGGCATGACGAGGTGGCCGAGTGGTTAAGGCGATGGACTGCTAATCCATTGTGCTCTGCACGCGTGGGTTCGAATCCCATCCTCGTCGTTTGATGGCTTTAGTGTTTCGAGAGAGCCAAGTGCGCATGGCAAAGCCGTTCAAAGTACCTCGCTGCCAACTTTAAAGACCTCATCCTTAAAATAGCTGCAGAAACACACCACAGCCCAGCTTCGGGCAGACGTGCAGGCGAGTGACGAGGTGGCCGAGTGGTTAAGGCGATGGACTGCTAATCCATTGTGCTCTGCACGCGTGGGTTCGAATCCCATCCTCGTCGTTTGATGGCTTTAGTGTTTCGAGAGAGCCAAGTGCGCATGGCAAAGCCGTTCAAAGTACCTCGCTGCCAACTTTAAAGACCTCATCCTTAAAATAGCTGCAGAAACACACCACAGCCCAGCTTCGGACAAACGTGCAGGCGAGTGACGAGGTGGCCGAGTGGTTAAGGCGATGGACTGCTAATCCATTGTGCTCTGCACGCGTGGGTTCGAATCCCATCCTCGTCGTTTGATGGCTTTAGTGTTTCGAGAGAGCCAAGTGCGCATGGCAAAGCCGTTCAAAGTACCTCGCTGCCAACTTTAAAGTCCTCATCCTTAAAATAGCTGCAGAAACACACCACAGCCCAGCTTCGGGCAGACGTGCAGGCGAGGTGGCCGAGTGGTTAAGGCGATGGACTGCTAATCCATTGTGCTCTGCACGCGTGGGTTCGAATCCCATCCTCGTCGTTTGATGGCTTTAGTGTTTCGAGAGAGCCAAGTGCGCATGGCAAAGCCGTTCAAAGTACCTCGCTGCCAACTTTAAAGTCCTCATCCTTAAAATAGCTGCAGAAACACACCACAGCCCAGCTTCGGGCAGACGTGCAGGCGAGTGACGAGGTGGCCGAGTGGTTAAGGCGATGGACTGCTAATCCATTGTGCTCTGCACGCGTGGGTTCGAATCCCATCCTCGTCGTTTGATGGCTTTAGTGTTTCGAGAGAGCCAAGTGCGCATGGCAAAGCCGTTCAAAGTACCTCGCTGCCAACTTTAAAGACCTCATCCTTAAAATAGCTGCAGAAACACACCACAGCCCAGCTTCGGGCAGACGTGCAGGCGAGTGACGAGGTGGCCGAGTGGTTAAGGCGATGGACTGCTAATCCATTGTGCTCTGCACGCGTTTGATGTCTTTAGCGTTCAAGAGAGCCAAGTGCGCCTGCCATAGCACTTTGCTGCCAACTATAACGTCATCATACTAAAAATAGCTGTCGAAAAACACCACCGGCAGGCGAGTGGCTGAGTGTTTAAGGCGATGGACTGCTATGCACAACTCCATTTTCCAACAAGTCACGAAGCCTCCTAAGAGACCGGCAAAAATTGCCAAGGCTGACTGTATTTCAAGTCATCCCAGCGGGGTATTGGGTAAAGTTTTCAACCAGCAAAGATCACGTCTCGGATGAGCCTCATAGACTACGATATTGCCTCTGCGAAAGAATGCCGGCGAAGGTAGCGACGTCTCCCGTGCTTTTATCTGGACATGGAACGACAGGGTGGTATCAAGCTTTAAACTGCCATGTAATCAGCCTTTTGGCACTGACAGCTGCATGGTGAGTCTACGGAACAGGCGAGTGATATGCACAAAAAGGTTTATTCATTGTTCTCTCTTCGCTCAAAGAACAAAGAGTGGGCTGCTTTCGTAATTTTGGGGGGAGAGACTTATGGGTATCCTGGTAGCAAAGGGGGGGAGTTATAACGCTCAATCTCCAAGAACATATTTGAGTTCGGGATCGATTCGACGAGCCCCCTACGAGGTTGGGTAGGATAATGAAGAGTGCAAGGACACTGCAAACATATTCTGAGAGAGGTCCAATGCAAGCTATGCTGCCCTTTTCATGACCCCGGCGTTCTCTCTAGGTTCTTTCCAACAAAGCAGAAGCAGCACACAAAAGAAACATAAGCACATCTCCCTCTATCAACACGGTTGTGAGTCTCCTAACCCATAGAACCCAACTCTCCTTGCAGGTCAGTCGAAGCCTCGACCTCTCTCATCAGCCCAACCTTTTACAACACATTGTGGTGAACTTTATCTCCGTCATGTTAATGAGAGCGGTTGAAAAGCACCAAAACAGCGCTTCCGACAGCCGAAGCGGCATGACGAGGTGGCCGAGTGGTTAAGGCGATGGACTGCTAATCCATTGTGCTCTGCACGCGTGGGTTCGAATCCCATCCTCGTCGTTTGATGGCTTTAGTGTTTCGAGAGAGCCAAGTGCGCATGGCAAAGCCGTTCAAAGTACCTCGCTGCCAACTTTAAAGACCTCATCCTTAAAATAGCTGCAGAAACACACCACAGCCCAGCTTCGGGCAGACGTGCAGGCGAGTGACGAGGTGACCGAGTGGTTAAGGCGATGGACTGCTAATCCATTGTGCTCTGCACGCGTGGGTTCGAATCCCATCCTCGTCGTTTGATGGCTTTAGTGTTTCGAGAGAGCCAAGTGCGCATGGCAAAGCCGTTCAAAGTACCTCGCTGCCAACTTTAAAGTCCTCATCCTTAAAATAGCTGCAGAAACACACCACAGCCCAGCTTCGGGCAGACGTGCAGGCGAGTGACGAGGTGGTCGAGTGGTTAAGGCGATGGACTGCTAATCCATTGTGCTCTGCACGCGTGGGTTCGAATCCCACATTGTCGTTTGATGTATTTAGCGTTCAAGAGAGTCAAGTGCGCCTGCCATAGCACTTTGCTGCCAACAATAACGTCATCATACTAAAAATAGCTGCGGATAAACACCACCGGCAGGCGAGTGGCTGAGTGGTTAAGGCGATGGACTGCTAATCTGTTGTGCTCTGCGCGCGTATGGGTTCGAGTCTCACCCTTGGTGTTTAGTTTCACAGAGAGCCTAGTGAACAGGTCAACCGCAGGGGTGCCGCTCATGGCCAGCTTTAGCTGAATTGCATTTTAATTATAGCTGCAGGAAAAAGCTCATGTTCATTTCTGAAAACATTGTTGAGGTCAGGATCAATACAAGAAGCCCCCTGGTGCATGGATATGATCATTAGAAATACAAAAACACGTTCTAAGGGAGGTCCAAATCCTGGCTACACCAGCCTTCTTCAAGCTCATGCTTTCGCCAGCACAGCGAAAGCAGCACGCAACAGAAGCAAAAGCACAACTCCATTTTCCAACAAGTCACGAAGCCTCCTAAGAGACCGGCAAAAATTGCCAAGGCTGACTGTATTTCAAGTCATCCCAGCGGGGTATTGGGTAAAGTTTTCAACCAGCAAAGATCACGTCTCGGATGAGCCTCATAGACTACGATATTGCCTCTGCGAAAGAATGCCGGCGAAGGTAGCGACGTCTCCCGTGCTTTTATCTGGACATGGAACGACAGGGTGGTATCAAGCTTTAAACTGCCATGTAATCAGCCTTTTGGCACTGACGGCTGCATGGTGAGTCTACGGAACAGGCGAGTGATATGCACAAAAAGGTTTATTCATTGTTCTCTCTTCGCTCAAAGAACAAAGAGTGGGCTGCTTTCGTAATTTTGGGGGGAGAGACTTATGGGTATCCTGGTAGCAAAGGGGGGGAGTTATAACGCTCAATCTCCAAGAACATATTTGAGTTCGGGATCGATTCGACGAGCCCCCTACGAGGTTGGGTAGGATAATGAAGAGTGCAAGGACACTGCAAACATATTCTGAGAGAGGTCCAATGCAAGCTATGCTGCCCTTTTCATGACCCCGGCGTTCTCTCTAGGTTCTTTCCAACAAAGCAGAAGCAGCACACAAAATAAACATAAGCACATCTCCCTCTATCAACACGGTTGTGAGTCTCCTAACCCATAGAACCCAACGCTCCTTGCAGGTCAGTCGAAGCCTCGACCTCTCTCATCAGCCCAACCTTTTACAACACATTGTGGTGAACTTTATCTCCGTCATGTTAATGAGAGCGGTTGAAAAGCACCAAAACAGCGCTTCCGACAGCCGAAGCGGCATGACGAGGTGGCCGAGTGGTTAAGGCGATGGACTGCTAATCTATTGTGCTCTGCACGCGTGGGTTCGAATCCCATCCTTGTCGTTTGATGGCTTTAGTGTTTCGAGAGAGCCAAGTGCAAAAAAAAAGAAAAAGAATTATTACGCAATTGATACTTCCAATAATTGATTATGCTGATACTATATACGGGAATACTACTGATTCAAATCTTCGTCCTATCTCTGTACTTTATAATAGTCTTTGTAGATTTGTGCTCAGATGTCCTTATAGAACTCATCATTGCCAAATGTATGAGTCTTTGTGCTGGCTGGCTCCCAAGTCAAGAAGGCAATTTCACTGGTTACTACTTATTTTTAAGTGTATTCATTTGCATTTTCCTCCATATTTGAAATGTTACCTAATTTCTTTTAATACACAGTACAATTTAAGGCATACGGAGCAGCTCTTCTTTTATGTACCCAGAATTTGCAAAGAAGTAGGTCGTCGTGCGTTTAAATTTAAAGCTCCATCAGACTGGAACAATCTTCCCTGCTCGCTCAGGTCTATAACTACCTTTTATGTTTTCAAATCATCTCTTCTTACTTATTTTCAAACACCGTGTTCCTGTTTCTGATCTCTCTTTCTTTTAATTTTAATTTTATTTATTATTTTTGTTTATATTGTACATGTTTGCATTTATGTACCTGTATGCGTATAGTGAAGTGTGTAAGCATATTTATACCTTGTTTTTGTATTTCCATGTTCACAGATGGCTCACTGATTTTCTTTGATTATAGTATGGGATAAAAGGGAAGGGATTAGGTTTGTGTGTATGTGAATGTTACTGTATTAAAATGTTTGTTATAGTCTTGTGTTGTATTTACTTTAATTATGATTTTCCATTTTGATGCTGGTTTCTTTGTAATGTAAAGGACCCCCTCGAAAATGAGATGGTGCATCTCAAGGGATTATCCTTGAAAATAAAGAATAAAGAATAAAGAAGTGCGCATGGCAAAGCCGTTCAAAGTACCTCGCTGCCAACTTTAAAGACCTCATCCTTAAAATAGCTGCAGAAACACACCACAGCCCAGCTTCGGGCAGACGTGCAGGCGAGTGACGAGGTGGCCGAGTGGTTAAGGCGATGGACTGCTAATCCATTGTGCTCTGCACGCGTGGGTTCGAATCCCATCCTCGTCGTTTGATGGCTTTAGTGTTTCGAGAGAGCCAAGTGCGCATGGCAAAGCCGTTCAAAGTACCTCGCTGCCAACTTTAAAGTCCTCATCCTTAAAATAGCTGCAGAAACACACCACAGCCCAGCTTCGGGCAGACGTGCAGGCGAGTGACGAGGTGGCCGAGTGGTTAAGGCGATGGACTGCTAATCCATTGTGCTCTGCACGCGTGGGTTCGAATCCCATCCTCGTCGTTTGATGGCTTTAGTGTTTCGAGAGAGCCAAGTGCGCATGGCAAAGCCGTTCAAAGTACCTCGCTGCCAACTTTAAAGTCCTCATCCTTAAAATAGCTGCAGAAACACACCACAGCCCAGCTTCGGGCAGACGTGCAGGCGAGTGACGAGGTGGCCGAGTGGTTAAGGCGATGGACTGCTAATCCATTGTGCTCTGCACGCGTGGGTTCGAATCCCATCCTCGTCGTTTGATGTATTTAGCGTTCAAGAGAGTCAAGTGCGCCTGCCATAGCACTTTGCTGCCAACAATAACGTCATCATACTAAAAATAGCTGCGGATAAACACCACCGGCAGGCGAGTGGCTGAGTGGTTAAGGCGATGGACTGCTAATCTGTTGTGCTCTGTGGCGTATGGGTTCGAGTCTCACCCTTGGTGTTTAGTTTCACAGAGAGCCTAGTGAACAGGTCAACCGCAAGGGTGCCGCTCATGGCCAGCTTTAGCTGAATTGCATTTTAATTATAGCTGCAGGAAAAAGCTCATGTTCATTTCTGAAAACATTGTTGAGGTCAGGATCAATACAAGAAGCCCCCTGGTGCATGGATATGACCATTAGAAATACAAAAACACGTTCTAAGGGAGGTCCAAATCCTGGCTACACCAGCCTTCTTCAAGCTCATGCTTTCGCCAGCACAGCGAAAGCAGCACGCAACAGAAGCAAAAGCACAACTCCATTTTCCAACAAGTCACGAAGCCTCCTAAGAGACCGGCAAAAATTGCCAAGGCTGACTGTATTTCAAGTCATCCCAGCGGGGTATTGGGTAAAGTTTTCAACCAGCAAAGATCATGTCTCGGATGAGCCTCATAGACTACGATATTGCCTCTGCGAAAGAATGCCGGCGAAGGTAGCGACGTCTCCCGTGCTTTTATCTGGACATGGAACGACAGGGTGGTATCAAGCTTTAAACTGCCATGTAATCAGCCTTTTGGCACTGACGGCTGCATGGTGAGTCTACGGAACAGGCGAGTGATATGCACAAAAAGGTTTATTCATTGTTCTCTCTTCGCTCAAAGAACAAAGAGTGGGCTGCTTTCGTAATTTTGGGGGAAGAGACTTATGGGTATCCTGGTAGCAAAGGGATACCCAGTTATAACGCTCAATCTCCAAGAACATATTTGAGTTCGGGATCGATTCGACGAGCCCCCTACGAGGTTGGGTAGGATAATGAAGAGTGCAAGGACACTGCAAACATATTCTGAGAGAGGTCCAATGCAAGCTATGCTGCCCTTTTCATGACCCCGGCGTTCTCTCTAGGTTCTTTCCAACAAAGCAGAAGCAGCACACAAAAGAAACATAAGCACATCTCCCTCTATCAACACGGTTGTGAGTCTCCTAACCCATAGAACCCAACGCTCCTTGCTGGTCAGTCGAAGGGTTACCTCTCTCATCAGCCCAACCTTTTACAACACATTGTGGTGAACTTTATCTCCGTCATGTTAATGAGAGCGGTTGAAAAGCAACAAAACAGCGCTTCCGACAGCCGAAGCGGCATGACGAGGTGGCCGAGTGGTTAAGGCGATGGACTGCTAATCCATTGTGCTCTGCACGCGTGGGTTCGAATCCCATCCTCGTCGTTTGATGGCTTTAGTGTTTCGAGAGAGCCAAGTGCAAAAAAAAAGAAAAAGAATCATTACGCATTTGATACTTCCAATAATTGATTATGCTGATACTATATACGGGAATACTACTGATTCAAATCTTCGTCCTATCTCTGTACTTTATTATAGTCTTTGTAGATTTGTGCTCAGATGTCCTTATAGAACTCATCATTGCCAAATGTATGAGTCTTTGTGCTGGCTGGCTCCCAAGTCAAGAAGGCAATTTCACTGGTTACTACTTATTTTTAAGTGTATTCATTTGCATTTTCCTCCATATTTGAAATGTTACCTAATTTCTTTTAATACACAGTACAATTTAAGGCATACGGAGCAGCTCTTCTTTTATGTACCCAGAATTTGCAAAGAAGTAGGTCGTCGTGCGTTTAAATTTAAAGCTCCATCAGACTGGAACAATCTTCCCTGCTCGCTCAGGTCTATAACTACCTTTTATGTTTTCAAATCATCTCTTCTTACTTATTTTCAAACACCGTGTTCCTGTTTCTGATCTCTCTTTCTTTTAATTTTAATTTTATTTATTATTTTTGTTTATATTGTACATGTTTGCATTTATGTACCTGTATGCGTATAGTGAAGTGTGTAAGCATATTTATACCTTGTTTTTGTATTTCCATGTTCACAGATGGCTCACTGATTTTCTTTGATTATAGTATGGGATAAAAGGGAAGGGATTAGGTTTGTGGGAGCATTGTTAGTGCGTGCGTGTATGTGAATGTTACTGTATTTAAATGTTTGTTATAGTCTTGTGTTGTATTTACTTTAATTATGATTTTCCATTTTGATGCTGGTTTCTTTGTAATGTAAAGGACCCCCTCGAAAATGAGATGGTGCATCTCAAGGGATTATCCTTGAAAATAAAGAATAAAGAATAAAGAAGTGCGCATGGCAAAGCCGTTCAAAGTACCTCGCTGCCAACTTTAAAGACCTCATCCTTAAAATAGCTGCAGAAACACACCACAGCCCAGCTTCGGGCAGACGTGCAGGCGAGTGACGAGGTGGCCGAGTGGTTAAGGCGATGGACTGCTAATCCATTGTGCTCTGCACGCGTGGGTTCGAATCCCATCCTCATCGTTTGATGTCTTTAGCGTTCAAGAGAGCCAAGTGCGCCTGCCATAGCACTTTGCTGCCAACTATAACGTCATCATACTAAAAATAGCTGCCGAAAAACACCACCGGCATGCGAGTGGCTGAGTGGTTAAGGCGATGGACTGCTAATCCGTTGTGCTCTGCGCGCGTATGGGTTCGAGTCTCACCCTTGGTGTTTAGTTTCACAGAGAGCCTAGTGAACAGGTCAACCGCAGGGGTGCCGCTCATGGCCAGCTTTAGCTGAATTGCATTTTAATTATAGCTGCAGGAAAAAGCTCATGTTCATTTCTGAAAACATTGTTGAGGTCAGGATCAATACAAGAAGCCCCCTGGTGCATGGATATGACCATTAGAAATACAAAAACACGTTCTAAGGGAGGTCCAAATCCTGGCTACACCAGCCTTCTTCAAGCTCATGCTTTCGCCAGCACAGCGAAAGCAGCACGCAACAGAAGCGAAAGCAGCACGCAACAGAAGCAAAAGCACAACTCCATTTTCCAAAAAATCACGAAGCCTCCTAAGAGACCGGCAAAAATTGCCAAGGCTGACTGTATTTCAAGTCATCCCAGCGGGGTATTGGGTAAAGTTTTCAACCAGCAAAGATCACGTCTCAGATGAGCCTCATAGACTATGATATTGCCTCTGCGAAAGAATGCCGGCGAAGGTAGCGACGTCTCCCGTGCTTTTATCTGGACATGGAACGACAGGGTGGTATCAAGCTTTAACCTGCCATGTAATCAGCCTTTTGGCACTGACGGCTGCATGGTGAGTCTACGGAACAGGCGAGTGATATGCACAAAAAGGTTTATTCATTGTTCTCTCTTCGCTCAAAGAACAAAGAGTGGGCTGCTTTCGTAATTTTGGGGGGAGAGACTTATGGGTATCCTGGTAGCAAAGGGGGGGAGTTATAACGCTCAATCTCCAAGAACATATTTGAGTTCGGGATCGATTCGACGAGCCCCCTACGAGGTTGGGTAGGATAATGAAGAGTGCAAGGACACTGCAAACATATTCTGAGAGAGGTCCAATGCAAGCTATGCTGCCCTTTTCATGACCCCGGCGTTCTCTCTAGGTTCTTTCCAACAAAGCAGAAGCAGCACACAAAAGAAACATAAGCACATCTCCCTCTATCAACACGGTTGTGAGTCTCCTAACCCATAGAACCCAACGCTCCTTGCAGGTCAGTCGAAGCCTCGACCTCTCTCATCAGCCCAACCTTTTACAACACATTGTGGTGAACTTTATCTCTGTCATGTTAATGAGAGCGGTTGAAAAGCACCAAAACAGCGCTTCCGACAGCCGAAGCGGCATGACGAGGTGGCCGAGTGGTTAAGGCGATGGACTGCTAATCCATTGTGCTCTGCACGCGTGGGTTCGAATCCCATCTTCGTCGTTTGATGGCTTTATTGTTTCGAGAGAGCCAAGTGCGCATGGCAAAGCCGTTCAAAGTACCTCGCTGCCAACTTTAAAGACCTCATCCTTAAAATAGCTGCAGAAACACACCACAGCCCAGCTTCGGGCAGACGTGCAGGCGAGTGACGAGGTGGCCGAGTGGTTAAGGCGATGGACTGCTAATCCATTGTGCTCTGCACGCGTGGGTTCGAATCCCATCCTCGTCGTTTGATGGCTTTAGTGTTTCGAGAGAGCCAAGTGCGCATGGCAAAGCCGTTCAAAGTACCTCGCTGCCAACTTTAAAGACCTCATCCTTAAAATAGCTGCAGAAACACACCACAGCCCAGCTTCGGGCAGACGTGCAGGCGAGTGACGAGGTGGCCGAGTGGTTAAGGCGATGGACTGCTAATCCATTGTGCTCTGCACGCGTGGGTTCGAATCCCATCCTCGTCGTTTGATGGCTTTAGTGTTTCGAGAGAGCCAAGTGCGCATGGCAAAGCCGTTCAAAGTACCTCGCTGCCAACTTTAAAGTCCTCATCCTTAAAATAGCTGCAGAAACACACCACAGCCCAGCTTCGGGCAGACGTGCAGGGGAGTGACGAGGTGGCCGAGTGGTTAAGGCGATGGACTGCTAATCCATTGTGCTCTGCACGCGTGGGTTCGAATCCCATCCTCGTCGTTTGATGTATTTAGCGTTCAAGAGAGTCAAGTGCGCCTGCCATAGCACTTTGCTGCCAACAATAACGTCATCATACTAAAAATAGCTGCGGATAAACACCACCGGCAGGCGAGTGGCTGAGTGGTTAAGGCGATGGACTGCTAATCTGTTGTGCTCTGCGCGCGTATGGGTTCGAGTCTCACCCTTGGTGTTTAGTTTCACAGAGAGCCTAGTGAACAGGTCAACCGCAGGGGTGCCGCTCATGGCGAGCTTTAGCTGAATTGCATTTTAATTATAGCTGCAGAAAAAAGCTCATGTTCATTTCTGAAAACATTGTTGAGGTCAGGATCAATACAAGAAGCCCCCTGGTGCATGGATATGACCATTAGAAATACAAAAACACGTTCTAAGGGAGGTCCAAATCCTGGCTACACCAGCCTTCTTCAAGCTCATGCTTTCGCCAGCACAGCGAAAGCAGCACGCAACAGAAGCAAAAGCACAACTCCATTTTCCAACAAGTCACGAAGCCTCCTAAGAGACCGGCAAAAATTGCCAAGGCTGACTGTATTTCAAGTCATCCCAGCGGGGTATTGGGTAAAGTTTTCAACCAGCAAAGATCACGTCTCGGATGAGCCTCATAGACTACGATATTGCCTCTGCGAAAGAATGCCGGCGAAGGTAGCGACGTCTCCCGTGCTTTTATCTGGACATGGAACGACAGGGTGGTATCAAGCTTTAAACTGCCATGTAATCAGCCTTTTGGCACTGACGGCTGCATGGTGAGTCTACGGAACAGGCGAGTGATATGCACAAAAAGGTTTATTCATTGTTCTCTCTTCGCTCAAAGAACAAAGAGTGGGCTGCTTTCGTAATTTTGGGGGGAGAGACTTATGGGTATCCTGGTAGCAAAGGGGGGGAGTTATAACGCTCAATCTCCAAGAACATATTTGAGTTCGGGATCGATTCGATGAGCCCCCTACGAGGTTGGGTAGGATAATGAAGAGTGCAAGGACACTGCAAACATATTCTGAGAGAGGTCCAATGCAAGCTATGCTGCCCTTTTCATGACCCCGGCGTTCTCTCTAGGTTCTTTCCAACAAAGCAGAAGCAGCACACAAAAGAAACATAAGCACATCTCCCTCTATCAACACGGTTGTGAGTCTCCTAACCCATAGAACCCAACGCTCCTTGCTGGTCAGTCGAAGGGTTACCTCTCTCATCAGCCCAACCTTTTACAACACATTGTGGTGAACTTTATCTCCGTCATGTTAATGAGAGCGGTTGAAAAGCACCAAAACAGCGCTTCCGACAGGCGAAGCGGCATGACGAGGTGGCCGAGTGGTTAAGGCGATGGACTGCTAATCCATTGTGCTCTGCAGGCGTGGGTTCGAATCCCATCCTCGTCGTTTGATGGCTTTAGTGTTTCGAGAGAGCCAAGTGCGCATGGCAAAGCCGTTCAAAGTACCTCGCTGCCAACTTTAAAGACCTCATCCTTAAAATAGCTGCAGAAACACACCACAGCCCAGCTTCGGGCAGACGTGCAGGCGAGTGACGAGGTGGCCGAGTGGTTAAGGCGATGGACTGCTAATCCATTGTGCTCTGCACGCGTGGGTTCGAATCCCATCCTCGTCGTTTGATGGCTTTAGTGTTTCGAGAGAGCCAAGTGCGCATGGCAAAGCCGTTCAAAGTACCTCGCTGCCAACTTTAAAGACCTCATCCTTAAAATAGCTGCAGAAACACACCACAGCCCAGCTTCGGGCAGACGTGCAGGCGAGTGACGAGGTGGCCGAGTGGTTAAGGCGATGGACTGCTAATCCATTGTGCTCTGCACGCGTGGGTTCGAATCCCATCCTCGTCGTTTGATGGCTTTAGTGTTTCGAGAGAGCCAAGTGCGCATGGCAAAGCCGTTCAAAGTACCTCGCTGCCAACTTTAAAGACCTCATCCTTAAAAAAGCTGCAGAAACACACCACAGCCCAGCTTCGGGCAGACGTGCAGGCGAGTGACGAGGTGGCCGAGTGGTTAAGGCGATGGACTGCTAATCCATTGTGCTCTGCACGCGTGGGTTCGAATCCCATCCTCGTCGTTTGATGGCTTTAGTGTTTCGAGAGAGCCAAGTGCGCATGGCAAAGCCGTTCAAAGTACCTCGCTGCCAACTTTAAAGTCCTCATCCTTAAAATAGCTGCAGAAACACACCACAGCCCAGCTTCGGGCAGACGTGCAGGCGATTGACGAGGTGGCCGAGTGGTTAAGGCGATGGACTGCTAATCCATTGTGCTCTGCACGCGTGGGTTCGAATCCCATCCTCGTCGTTTGATGGCTTTAGTGTTTCGAGAGAGCCAAGTGCGCATGGCAAAGCCGTTCAAAGTACCTCGCTGCCAACTTCAAAGTCCTCATCCTTAAAATAGCTGCAGAAACACACCACAGCCCAGCTTCGGGCAGACGTGCAGGCGAGTGACGAGGTGGCCGAGTGGTTAAGGCGATGGACTGCTAATCCATTGTGCTCTGCACGCGTGGGTTCGAATCCCATCCTCGTCGTTTGATGTATTTAGCGTTCAAGAGAGTCAAGTGCGCCTGCCATAGCACTTTGCTGCCAACAATAACGTCATCATACTAAAAATAGCTGCGGATAAACACCACCGGCAGGCGAGTGGCTGAGTGGTTAAGGCGATGGACTGCTAATCTGTTGTGCTCTGCGCGCGTATGGGTTCGAGTCTCACCCTTGGTGTTTAGTTTCACAGAGAGCCTAGTGAACAGGTCAACCGCAGGGGTGCCGCTCATGGCCAGCTTTAGCTGAATTGCATTTTAATTATAGCTGCAGGAAAAAGCTCATGTTCATTTCTGAAAACATTGTTGAGGTCAGGATCAATACAAGAAGCCCCCTGGTGCATGGATATGACCACTAGAAATACAAAAACACGTTCTAAGGGAGGTCCAAATCCTGGCTACACCAGCCTTCTTCAAGCTCATGCTTTCGCCAGCACAGCGAAAGCAGCACGCAACAGAAGCAAAAGCACAACTCCATTTTCCAACAAGTCACGAAGCCTCCTAAGAGACCGGCAAAAATTGCCAAGGCTGACTGTATTTCAAGTCATCCCAGCGGGGTATTGGGTAAAGTTTTCAACCAGCAAAGATCACGTCTCGGATGAGCCTCATAGACTACGATATTGCCTCTGCGAAAGAATGCCGGCGAAGGTAGCGACGTCTCCCGTGCTTTTATCTGGACATGGAACGACAGGGTGGTATCAAGCTTTAAACTGCCATGTAATCAGCCTTTTGGCACTGACGGCTGCATGGTGAGTCTACGGAACAGGCGAGTGATATGCACAAAAAGGTTTATTCATTGTTCTCTCTTCGCTCAAAGAACAAAGAGTGGGCTGCTTTCGTAATTTTGGGGGGAGAGACTTATGGGTATCCTGGTAGCAAAGGGGGGGAGTTATAACGCTCAATCTCCAAGAACATATTTGAGTTCGGGATCGATTCGACGAGCCCCCTACGAGGTTGGGTAGGATAATGAAGAGTGCAAGGACACTGCAAACATATTCTGAGAGAGGTCCAATGCAAGCTATGCTGCCCTTTTCATGACCCCGGCGTTCTCTCTAGGTTCTTTCCAACAAAGCAGAAGCAGCACACAAAAGAAACATAAGCACATCTCCCTCTATCAACACGGTTGTGAGTCTCCTAACCCATAGAACCCAACGCTCCTTGCTGGTCAGTCGAAGGGTTACCTCTCTCATCAGCCCAACCTTTTACAACACATTGTGGTGAACTTTATCTCCGTCATGTTAATGAGAGCGGTTGAAAAGCAACAAAACAGCGCTTCCGACAGCCGAAGCGGCATGACGAGGTGGCCGAGTGGTTAAGGCGATGGACATCTAATCCATTGTGCTCTGCACGCGTGGGTTCGAATCCCATCCTCGTCGTTTGATGGCTTTAGTGTTTCGAGAGAGCCAAGTGCGCATGGCAAAGCCGTTCAAAGTACCTCGCTGCCAACTTTAAAGACCTCATCCTTAAAATAGCTGCAGAAACACACCACAGCCCAGCTTCGGGCAGACGTGCAGGCGAGTGACGAGGTGGCCGAGTGGTTAAGGCGATGGACTGCTAATCCATTGTGCTCTGCACGCGTGGGTTCGAATCCCATCCTCGTCGTTTGATGGCTTTAGTGTTTCGAGAGAGCCAAGTGCGCATGGCAAAGCCGTTCAAAGTACCTCGCTGCCAACTTTAAAGACCTCATCCTTAAAATAGCTGCAGAAACACACCACAGCCCAGCTTCGGACAAACGTGCAGGCGAGTGACGAGGTGGCCGAGTGGTTAAGGCGATGGACTGCTAATCCATTGTGCTCTGCACGCGTGGGTTCGAATCCCATCCTCGTCGTTTGATGGCTTTAGTGTTTCGAGAGAGCCAAGTGCGCATGGCAAAGCCGTTCAAAGTACCTCGCTGCCAACTTTAAAGACCTCATCCTTAAAATAGCTGCAGAAACACACCACAGCCCAGCTTCGGGCAGACGTGCAGGCGAGTGACGAGGTGGCCGAGTGGTTAAGGCGATGGACTGCTAATCCATTGTGCTCTGCACGCGTGGGTTCGAATCCCATCCTCGTCGTTTGATGGCTTTAGTGTTTCGAGAGAGCCAAGTGCGCATGGCAAAGCCGTTCAAAGTACCTCGCTGCCAACTTTAAAGTCCTCATCCTTAAAATAGCTGCAGAAACACACCACAGCCCAGCTTCGGGCAGACGTGCAGGCGAGGTGGCCGAGTGGTTAAGGCGATGGACTGCTAATCCATTGTGCTCTGCACGCGTGGGTTCGAATCCCATCCTCGTCGTTTGATGGCTTTAGTGTTTCGAGAGAGCCAAGTGCGCATGGCAAAGCCGTTCAAAGTACCTCGCTGCCAACTTTAAAGTCCTCATCCTTAAAATAGCTGCAGAAACACACCACAGCCCAGCTTCGGGCAGACGTGCAGGCGAGTGACGAGGTGGCCGAGTGGTTAAGGCGATGGACTGCTAATCCATTGTGCTCTGCACGCGTGGGTTCGAATCCCATCCTCGTCGTTTGATGGCTTTAGTGTTTCGAGAGAGCCAAGTGCGCATGGCAAAGCCGTTCAAAGTACCTCGCTGCCAACTTTAAAGTCCTCATCCTTAAAATAGCTGCAGAAACACACCACAGCCCAGCTTCGGGCAGACGTGCAGGCGAGTGACGAGGTGGCCGAGTGGTTAAGGCGATGGACTGCTAATCCATTGTGCTCTGCACGCGTGGGTTCGAATCCCATCCTCGTCGTTTGATGTATTTAGCGTTCAAGAGAGTCAAGTGCGCCTGCCATAGCACTTTGCTGCCAACAATAACGTCATCATACTAAAAATAGCTGCGGATAAACACCACCGGCAGGCGAGTGGCTGAGTGGTTAAGGCGATGGACTGCTAATCTGTTGTGCTCTGCGCGCGTATGGGTTCGAGTCTCACCCTTGGTGTTTAGTTTCACAGAGAGCCTAGTGAACAGGTCAACCGCAGGGGTGCCGCTCATGGCCAGCTTTAGCTGAATTGCATTTTAATTATAGCTGCAGGAAAAAGCTCATGTTCATTTCTGAAAACATTGTTGAGGTCAGGATCAATACAAGAAGCCCCCTGGTGCATGGATATGACCACTAGAAATACAAAAACACGTTCTAAGGGAGGTCCAAATCCTGGCTACACCAGCCTTCTTCAAGCTCATGCTTTCGCCAGCACAGCGAAAGCAGCACGCAACAGAAGCAAAAGCACAACTCCATTTTCCAACAAGTCACGAAGCCTCCTAAGAGACCGGCAAAAATTGCCAAGGCTGACTGTATTTCAAGTCATCCCAGCGGGGTATTGTGTAAAGTTTTCAACCAGCAAAGATCACGTCTCGGATGAGCCTCATAGACTACGATATTGCCTCTGCGAAAGAATGCCGGCGAAGGTAGCGACGTCTCCCGTGCTTTTATCTGGACATGGAACGACAGGGTGGTATCAAGCTTTAAACTGCCATGTAATCAGCCTTTTGGCACTGACGGCTGCATGGTGAGTCTACGGAACAGGCGAGTGATATGCACAAAAAGGTTTATTCATTGTTCTCTCTTCGCTCAAAGAACAAAGAGTGGGCTGCTTTCGTAATTTTGGGGGGAGAGACTTATGGGTATCCTGGTAGCAAAGGGGGGGAGTTATAACGCTCAATCTCCAAGAACATATTTGAGTTCGGGATCGATTCGACGAGCCCCCTACGAGGTTGGGTAGGATAATGAAGAGTGCAAGGACACTGCAAACATATTCTGAGAGAGGTCCAATGCAAGCTATGCTGCCCTTTTCATGACCCCGGCGTTCTCTCTAGGTTCTTTCCAACAAAGCAGAAGCAGCACACAAAAGAAACATAAGCACATCTCCCTCTATCAACACGGTTGTGAGTCTCCTAACCCATAGAACCCAACGCTCCTTGCTGGTCAGTCGAAGGGTTACCTCTCTCATCAGCCCAACCTTTTACAACACATTGTGGTGAACTTTATCTCCGTCATGTTAATGAGAGCGGTTGAAAAGCAACAAAACAGCGCTTCCGACAGCCGAAGCGGCATGACGAGGTGGCCGAGTGGTTAAGGCGATGGACTGCTAATCCATTGTGCTCTGCACGCGTGGGTTCGAATCCCATCCTCGTCGTTTGATGGCTTTAGTGTTTCGAGAGAGCCAAGTGCGCATGGCAAAGCCGTTCAAAGTACCTCGCTGCCAACTTTAAAGACCTCATCCTTAAAATAGCTGCAGAAACACACCACAGCCCAGCTTCGGGCAGACGTGCAGGCGAGTGACGAGGTGGCCGAGTGGTTAAGGCGATGGACTGCTAATCCATTGTGCTCTGCACGCGTGGGTTCGAATCCCATCCTCGTCGTTTGATGGCTTTAGTGTTTCGAGAGAGCCAAGTGCGCATGGCAAAGCCGTTCAAAGTACCTCGCTGCCAACTTTAAAGACCTCATCCTTAAAATAGCTGCAGAAACACACCACAGCCCAGCTTCGGACAAACGTGCAGGCGAGTGACGAGGTGGCCGAGTGGTTAAGGCGATGGACTGCTAATCCATTGTGCTCTGCACGCGTGGGTTCGAATCCCATCCTCGTCGTTTGATGGCTTTAGTGTTTCGAGAGAGCCAAGTGCGCATGGCAAAGCCGTTCAAAGTACCTCGCTGCCAACTTTAAAGACCTCATCCTTAAAATAGCTGCAGAAACACACCACAGCCCAGCTTCGGGCAGATGTGCAGGCGAGTGACGAGGTGGCCGAGTGGTTAAGGCGATGGACTGCTAATCCATTGTGCTCTGCACGCGTGGGTTCGAATCCCATCCTCGTCGTTTGATGGCTTTAGTGTTTCGAGAGAGCCAAGTGCGCATGGCAAAGCCGTTCAAAGTACCTCGCTGCCAACTTTAAAGTCCTCATCCTTAAAATAGCTGCAGAAACACACCACAGCCCAGCTTCGGGCAGACGTGCAGGCGAGGTGGCCGAGTGGTTAAGGCGATGGACTGCTAATCCATTGTGCTCTGCACGCGTGGGTTCGAATCCCATCCTCGTCGTTTGATGGCTTTAGTGTTTCGAGAGAGCCAAGTGCGCATGGCAAAGCCGTTCAAAGTACCTCGCTGCCAACTTTAAAGTCCTCATCCTTAAAATAGCTGCAGAAACACACCACAGCCCAGCTTCGGGCAGACGTGCAGGCGAGTGACGAGGTGGCCGAGTGGTTAAGGCGATGGACTGCTAATCCATTGTGCTCTGCACGCGTGGGTTCGAATCCCATCCTCGTCGTTTGATGGCTTTAGTGTTTCGAGAGAGCCAAGTGCGCATGGCAAAGCCGTTCAAAGTACCTCGCTGCCAACTTTAAAGACCTCATCCTTAAAATAGCTGCAGAAACACACCACAGCCCAGCTTCGGGCAGACGTGCAGGCGAGTGACGAGGTGGCCGAGTGGTTAAGGCGATGGACTGCTAATCCATTGTGCTCTGCACGCGTTTGATGTCTTTAGCGTTCAAGAGAGCCAAGTGCGCCTGCCATAGCACTTTGCTGCCAACTATAACGTCATCATACTAAAAATAGCTGTCGAAAAACACCACCGGCAGGCGAGTGGCTGAGTGTTTAAGGCGATGGACTGCTATGCACAACTCCATTTTCCAACAAGTCACGAAGCCTCCTAAGAGACCGGCAAAAATTGCCAAGGCTGACTGTATTTCAAGTCATCCCAGCGGGGTATTGGGTAAAGTTTTCAACCAGCAAAGATCACGTCTCGGATGAGCCTCATAGACTACGATATTGCCTCTGCGAAAGAATGCCGGCGAAGGTAGCGACGTCTCCCGTGCTTTTATCTGGACATGGAACGACAGGGTGGTATCAAGCTTTAAACTGCCATGTAATCAGCCTTTTGGCACTGACGGCTGCATGGTGAGTCTACGGAACAGGCGAGTGATATGCACAAAAAGGTTTATTCATTGTTCTCTCTTCGCTCAAAGAACAAAGAGTGGGCTGCTTTCGTAATTTTGGGGGGAGAGACTTATGGGTATCCTGGTAGCAAAGGGGGGGAGTTATAACGCTCAATCTCCAAGAACATATTTGAGTTCGGGATCGATTCGACGAGCCCCCTACGAGGTTGGGTAGGATAATGAAGAGTGCAAGGACACTGCAAACATATTCTGAGAGAGGTCCAATGCAAGCTATGCTGCCCTTTTCATGACCCCGGCGTTCTCTCTAGGTTCTTTCCAACAAAGCAGAAGCAGCACACAAAAGAAACATAAGCACATCTCCCTCTATCAACACGGTTGTGAGTCTCCTAACCCATAGAACCCAACGCTCCTTGCAGGTCAGTCGAAGCCTCGACCTCTCTCATCAGCCCAACCTTTTACAACACATTGTGGTGAACTTTATCTCCGTCATGTTAATGAGAGCGGTTGAAAAGCACCAAAACAGCGCTTCCGACAGCCAAAGCGGCATGACGAGGTGGCCGAGTGGTTAAGGCGATGGACTGCTAATCCATTGTGCTCTGCACGCGTGGGTTCGAATCCCATCCTTGTCGTTTGATGGCTTTAGTGTTTCGAGAGAGCCAAGTGCAAAAAAAAAGAAAAAGAATTATTACGCAATTGATACTTCCAATAATTGATTATGCTGATACTATATACGGGAATACTACTGATTCAAATCTTCGTCCTATCTCTGTACTTTATAATAGTCTTTGTAGATTTGTGCTCAGATGTCCTTATAGAACTCATCATTGCCAAATGTATGAGTCTTTGTGCTGGCTGGCTCCCAAGTCAAGAAGGCAATTTCACTGGTTACTACTTATTTTTAAGTGTATTCATTTGCATTTTCCTCCATATTTGAAATGTTACCTAATTTCTTTTAATACACAGTACAATTTAAGGCATACGGAGCAGCTCTTCTTTTATGTACCCAGAATTTGCAAAGAAGTAGGTCGTCGTGCGTTTAAATTTAAAGCTCCATCAGACTGGAACAATCTTCCCTGCTCGCTCAGGTCTATAACTACCTTTTATGTTTTCAAATCATCTCTTCTTACTTATTTTCAAACACCGTGTTCCTGTTTCTGATCTCTCTTTCTTTTAATTTTAATTTTATTTATTATTTTTGTTTATATTGTACATGTTTGCATTTATGTACCTGTATGCGTATAGTGAAGTGTGTAAGCATATTTATACCTTGTTTTTGTATTTCCATGTTCACAGATGGCTCACTGATTTTCTTTGATTATAGTATGGGATAAAAGGGAAGGGATTAGGTTTGTGTGTATGTGAATGTTACTGTATTTAAATGTTTGTTATAGTCTTGTGTTGTATTTACTTTAATTATGATTTTCCATTTTGATGCTGGTTTCTTTGTAATGTAAAGGACCCCCTCGGAAATGAGATGGTGCATCTCAAGGGATTATCCTTGAAAATAAAGAATAAAGAATAAAGAAGTGCGCATGGCAAAGCCGTTCAAAGTACCTCGCTGCCAACTTTAAAGACCTCATCCTTAAAATAGCTGCAGAAACACACCACAGCCCAGCTTCGGGCAGACGTGCAGGCGAGTGACGAGGTGGCCGAGTGGTTAAGGCGATGGACTGCTAATCCATTGTGCTCTGCACGCGTGGGTTCGAATCCCATCCTCGTCGTTTGATGGCTTTAGTGTTTCGAGAGAGCCAAGTGCGCATGGCAAAGCCGTTCAAAGTACCTCGCTGCCAACTTTAAAGACCTCATCCTTAAAATAGCTGCAGAAACACACCACAGCCCAGCTTCGGGCAGACGAGGTGGCCGAGTGGTTAAGGCGATGGACTGCTAATCCATTTTGCTCTGCACGCGTGGGTTCGAATCCCATCCTCGTCGTTTGATGGCTTTAGTGTTTCGAGAGAGCCAAGTGCGCATGGCAAAGCCGTTCAAAGTACCTCGCTGCCAACTTTAAAGACCTCATCCTTAAAATAGCTCCAGAAACACACCACAGCCCAGCTTCGGGCAGACGTGCAGGCGAGTGACGAGGTGGCCGAGTGGTTAAGGCGATGGACTGCTAATCCATTGTGCTCTGCCCGCGTGGGTTCGAATCCCATCCTCGTCGTTTGATGGCTTTAGTGTTTCGAGAGAGCCAAGTGCGCATGGCAAAGCCGTTCAAAGTACCTCGCTGCCAACTTTAAAGACCTCATCCTTAAAATAGCTGCAGAAACACACCACAGCCCAGCTTCGGGCAGACGAGGTGGCCGAGTGGTTAAGGCGATGGACTGCTAATCCATTGTGCTCTGCACGCGTGGGTTCGAATCCCATCCTCGTCGTTTGATGGCTTTAGTGTTTCGAGAGAGCCAAGTGCGCATGGCAAAGCCGTTCAAAGTACCTCGCTGCCAACTTTAAAGACCTCATCCTTAAAATAGCTGCAGAAACACACCACAGCCCAGCTTCGGGCAGACGTGCAGGCGAGTGACGAGGTGGCCGAGTGGTTAAGGCGATGGACTGCTAATCCATTGTGCTCTGCACGCGTGGGTTCGAATCCCATCCTCGTCGTTTGATGGCTTTAGTGTTTCGAGAGAGCCAAGTGCGCATGGCAAAGCCGTTCAAAGTACCTCGCTGCCAACTTTAAAGACCTCATCCTTAAAATAGCTGCAGAAACACACCACAGCCCAGCTTCGGGCAGACGTGCAGGCGAGTGACGAGGTGGCCGAGTGGTTAAGGCGATGGACTGCTAATCCATTGTGCTCTGCACGCGTGGGTTCGAATCCCATCCTCGTCGTTTGATGTATTTAGCGTTCAAGAGAGTCAAGTGCGCCTGCCATAGCACTTTGCTGCCAACAATAACGTCATCATACTAAAAATAGCTGCGGATAAACACCACCGGCAGGCGAGTGGCTGAGTGGTTAAGGCGATGGACTGCTAATCTGTTGTGCTCTGCGCGCGTATGGGTTCGAGTCTCACCCTTGGTGTTTAGTTTCACAGAGAGCCTAGTGAACAGGTCAACCGCAGGGGTGCCGCTCATGGCCAGCTTTAGCTGAATTGCATTTTAATTATAGCTGCAGGAAAAAGCTCATGTTCATTTCTGAAAACATTGTTGAGGTCAGGATCAATACAAGAAGCCCCCTGGTGCATGGATATGACCATTAGAAATACAAAAACACGTTCTAAGGGAGGTCCAAATCCTGGCTACACCAGCCTTCTTCAAGCTCATGCTTTCGCCAACACAGCGAAAGCAGCACGCAACAGAAGCAAAAGCACAACTCCATTTTCCAACAAGTCACGAAACCTCCTAAGAGACCGGCAAAAATTGCCAAGGCTGACTGTATTTCAAGTCATCCCAGCGGGGTATTGGGTAAAGTTTTCAACCAGCAAAGATCACGTCTCGGATGAGCCTCATAGACTACGATATTGCCTCTGCGAAAGAATGCCGGCGAAGGTAGCGACGTCTCCCGTGCTTTTATCTGGACATGGAACGACAGGGTGGTATCAAGCTTTAAACTGCCATGTAATCAGCCTTTTGGCACTGACGGCTGCATGGTGAGTCTACGGAACAGGCGAGTGATATGCACAAAAAGGTTTATTCATTGTTCTCTCTTCGCTCAAAGAACAAAGAGTGGGCTGCTTTCGTAATTTTGGGGGGAGAGACTTATGGGTATCCTGGTAGCAAAGGGATACCCAGTTATAACGCTCAATCTCCAAGAACATATTTGAGTTCGGGATCGATTCGACGAGCCCCCTACGAGGTTGGGTAGGATAATGAAGAGTGCAAGGACACTGCAAACATATTCTGAGAGAGGTCCAATGCAAGCTATGCTGCCCTTTTCATGACCCCGGCGTTCTCTCTAGGTTCTTTCCAACAAAGCAGAAGCAGCACACAAAAGAAACATAAGCACATCTCCCTCTATCAACACGGTTGTGAGTCTCCTAACCCATAGAACCCAACGCTCCTTGCTGGTCAGTCGAAGGGTTACCTCTCTCATCAGCCCAACCTTTTACAACACATTGTGGTGAACTTTATCTCCGTCATGTTAATGAGAGCGGTTGAAAAGCAACAAAACAGCGCTTCCGACAGCCGAAGCGGCATGACGAGGTGGCCGAGTGGTTAAGGCGATGGACTGCTAATCCATTGTGCTCTGCACGCGTGGGTTCGAATCCCATCCTCGTCGTTTGATGGCTTTAGTGTTTCGAGAGAGCCAAGTGCAAAAAAAAAGAAAAAGAATCATTACGCATTTGATACTTCCAATAATTGATTATGCTGATACTATATACGGGAATACTACTGATTCAAATGTTCGTCCTATCTCTGTACTTTATAATAGTCTTTGTAGATTTGTGCTCAGATGTCCTTATAGAACTCATCATTGCCAAATGTATGAGTCTTTGTGCTGGCTGGCTCCCAAGTCAAGAAGGCAATTTCACTGGTTACTACTTATTTTTAAGTGTATTCATTTGCATTTTCCTCCATATTTGAAATGTTACCTAATTTCTTTTAATACACAGTACAATTTAAGGCATACGGAGCAGCTCTTCTTTTATGTACCCAGAATTTGCAAAGAAGTAGGTCGTCGTGCGTTTAAATTTAAAGCTCCATCAGACTGGAACAATCTTCCCTGCTCGCTCAGGTCTATAACTACCTTTTATGTTTTCAAATCATCTCTTCTTACTTATTTTCAAACACCGTGTTCCTGTTTCTGATCTCTCTTTCTTTTAATTTTAATTTTATTTATTATTTTTGTTTATATTGTACATGTTTGCATTTATGTACCTGTATGCGTATAGTGAAGTGTGTAAGCATATTTATACCTTGTTTTTGTATTTCCATGTTCACAGATGGCTCACTGATTTTCTTTGATTATAGTATGGGATAAAAGGGAAGGGATTAGGTTTGTGGGAGCATTGTTAGTGCGTGCGTGTATGTGAATGTTACTGTATTTAAATGTTTGTTATAGTCTTGTGTTGTATTTACTTTAATTATGATTTTCCATTTTGATGCTGGTTTCTTTGTAATGTAAAGGACCCCCTCGAAAATGAGATGGTGCATCTCAAGGGATTATCCTTGAAAATAAAGAATAAAGAATAAAGAAGTGCGCATGGCAAAGCCGTTCAAAGTACCTCGCTGCCAACTTTAAAGACCTCATCCTTAAAATAGCTGCAGAAACACACCACAGCCCAGCTTCGGGCAGACGTGCAGGCGAGTGACGAGGTGGCCGAGTGGTTAAGGCGATGGACTGCTAATCCATTGTGCTCTGCACGCGTGGGTTCGAATCCCATCCTCATCGTTTGATGTCTTTAGCGTTCAAGAGAGCCAAGTGCGCCTGCCATAGCACTTTGCTGCCAACTATAACGTCATCATACTAAAAATAGCTGCCGAAAAACACCACCGGCAGGCGAGTGGCTGAGTGGTTAAGGCGATGGACTGCTAATCCGTTGTGCTCTGCGCGCGTATGGGTTCGAGTCTCACCCTTGGTGTTTAGTTTCACAGAGAGCCTAGTGAACAGGTCAACCGCAGGGGTGCCGCTCATGGCCAGCTTTAGCTGAATTGCATTTTAATTATAGCTGCAGGAAAAAGCTCATGTTCATTTCTGAAAACATTGTTGAGGTCAGGATCAATACAAGAAGCCCCCTGGTGCATGGATATGACCATTAGAAATACAAAAACACGTTCTAAGGGAGGTCCAAATCCTGGCTACACCAGCCTTCTTCAAGCTCATGCTTTCGCCAGCACAGCGAAAGCAGCACGCAACAGAAGCGAAAGCAGCACGCAACAGAAGCAAAAGCACAACTCCATTTTCCAACAAATCACGAAGCCTCCTAAGAGACCGGCAAAAATTGCCAAGGCTGACTGTATTTCAAGTCATCCCAGCGGGGTATTGGGTAAAGTTTTCAACCAGCAAAGATCACGTCTCAGATGAGCCTCATAGACTACGATATTGCCTCTGCGAAAGAATGCCGGCGAAGGTAGCGACGTCTCCCGTGCTTTTATCTGGACATGGAACGACAGGGTGGTATCAAGCTTTAACCTGCCATGTAATCAGCCTTTTGGCACTGACGGCTGCATGGTGAGTCTACGGAACAGGCGAGTGATATGCACAAAAAGGTTTATTCATTGTTCTCTCTTCGCTCAAAGAACAAAGAGTGGGCTGCTTTCGTAATTTTGGGGGGAGAGACTTATGGGTATCCTGGTAGCAAAGGGGGGGAGTTATAACGCTCAATCTCCAAGAACATATTTGAGTTCGGGATCGATTCGACGAGCCCCCTACGAGGTTGGGTAGGATAATGAAGAGTGCAAGGACACTGCAAACATATTCTGAGAGAGGTCCAATGCAAGCTATGCTGCCCTTTTCATGACCCCGGCGTTCTCTCTAGGTTCTTTCCAACAAAGCAGAAGCAGCACACAAAAGAAACATAAGCACATCTCCCTCTATCAACACGGTTGTGAGTCTCCTAACCCATAGAACCCAACGCTCCTTGCAGGTCAGTCGAAGCCTCGACCTCTCTCATCAGCCCAACCTTTTACAACACATTGTGGTGAACTTTATCTCCGTCATGTTAATGAGAGCGGTTGAAAAGCACCAAAACAGCGCTTCCGACAGCCGAAGCGGCATGACGAGGTGGCCGAGTGGTTAAGGCGATGGACTGCTAATCCATTGTGCTCTGCACGCGTGGGTTCGAATCCCATCTTCGTCGTTTGATGGCTTTATTGTTTCGAGAGAGCCAAGTGCGCATGGCAAAGCCGTTCAAAGTACCTCGCTGCCAACTTTAAAGACCTCATCCTTAAAATAGCTGCAGAAACACACCACAGCCCAGCTTCGGGCAGACGTGCAGGCGAGTGACGAGGTGGCCGAGTGGTTAAGGCGATGGACTGCTAATCCATTGTGCTCTGCACGCGTGGGTTCGAATCCCATCCTCGTCGTTTGATGGCTTTAGTGTTTCGAGAGAGCCAAGTGCGCATGGCAAAGCCGTTCAAAGTACCTCGCTGCCAACTTTAAAGACCTCATCCTTAAAATAGCTGCAGAAACACACCACAGCCCAGCTTCGGGCAGACGTGCAGGCGAGTGACGAGGTGGCCGAGTGGTTAAGGCGATGGACTGCTAATCCATTGTGCTCTGCACGCGTGGGTTCGAATCCCATCCTCGTCGTTTGATGGCTTTAGTGTTTCGAGAGAGCCAAGTGCGCATGGCAAAGCCGTTCAAAGTACCTCGCTGCCAACTTTAAAGTCCTCATCCTTAAAATAGCTGCAGAAACACACCACAGCCCAGCTTCGGGCAGACGTGCAGGCGAGTGACGAGGTGGCCGAGTGGTTAAGGCGATGGACTGCTAATCCATTGTGCTCTGCACGCGTGGGTTCGAATCCCATCCTCGTCGTTTGATGTATTTAGCGTTCAAGAGAGTCAAGTGCGCCTGCCATAGCACTTTGCTGCCAACAATAACGTCATCATACTAAAAATAGCTGCGGATAAACACCACCGGCAGGCGAGTGGCTGAGTGGTTAAGGCGATGGACTGCTAATCTGTTGTGCTCTGCGCGCGTATGGGTTCGAGTCTCACCCTTGGTGTTTAGTTTCACAGAGAGCCTAGTGAACAGGTCAACCGCAGGGGTGCCGCTCATGGACAGCTTTAGCTGAATTGCATTTTAATTATAGCTGCAGGAAAAAGCTCATGTTCATTTCTGAAAACATTGTTGAGGTCAGGATCAATACAAGAAGCCCCCTGGTGCATGGATATGACCACTAGAAATACAAAAACACGTTCTAAGGGAGGCCCAAATCCTGGCTACACCAGCCTTCTTCAAGCTCATGCTTTCGCCAGCACAGCGAAAGCAGCACGCAACAGAAGCAAAAGCACAACTCCATTTTCCAACAAGTCACGAAGCCTCCTAAGAGACCGGCAAAAATTGCCAAGGCTGACTGTATTTCAAGTCATCCCAGCGGGGTATTGGGTAAAGTTTTCAACCAGCAAAGATCACGTCTCGGATGAGCCTCATAGACTACGATATTGCCTCTGCGAAAGAATGCCGGCGAAGGTAGCGACGTCTCCCGTGCTTTTATCTGGACATGGAACGACAGGGTGGTATCAAGCTTTAAACTGCCATGTAATCAGCCTTTTGGCACTGACGGCTGCATGGTGAGTCTACGGAACAGGCGAGTGATATGCACAAAAAGGTTTATTCATTGTTCTCTCTTCGCTCAAAGAACAAAGAGTGGGCTGCTTTCGTAATTTTGGGGGGAGAGACTTATGGGTATCCTGGTAGCAAAGGGGGGGAGTTATAACGCTCAATCTCCAAGAACATATTTGAGTTCGGGATCGATTCGACGAGCCCCCTACGAGGTTGGGTAGGATAATGAAGAGTGCAAGGACACTGCAAACATATTCTGAGAGAGGTCCAATGCAAGCTATGCTGCCCTTTTCATGACCCCGGCGTTCTCTCTAGGTTCTTTCCAACAAAGCAGAAGCAGCACACAAAAGAAACATAAGCACATCTCCCTCTATCAACACGGTTGTGAGTCTCCTAACCCATAGAACCCAACGCTCCTTGCTGGTCAGTCGAAGGGTTACCTCTCTCATCAGCCCAACCTTTTACAACACATTGTGGTGAACTTTATCTCCGTCATGTTAATGAGAGCGGTTGAAAAGCAACAAAACAGCGCTTCCGACAGCCGAAGCGGCATGACGAGGTGGCCGAGTGGTTAAGGCGATGGACTGCTAATCCATTGTGCTCTGCACGCGTGGGTTCGAATCCCATCCTCGTCGTTTGATGGCTTTAGTGTTTCGAGAGAGCCAAGTGCGCATGGCAAAGCCGTTCAAAGTACCTCGCTGCCAACTTTAAAGACCTCATCCTTAAAATAGCTGCAGAAACACACCACAGCCCAGCTTCGGGCAGACGTGCAGGCGAGTGACGAGGTGGCCGAGTGGTTAAGGCGATGGACTGCTAATCCATTGTGCTCTGCACGCGTGGGTTCGAATCCCATCCTCGTCGTTTGATGGCTTTAGTGTTTCGAGAGAGCCAAGTGCGCATGGCAAAGCCGTTCAAAGTACCTCGCTGCCAACTTTAAAGTCCTCATCCTTAAAATAGCTGCAGAAACACACCACAGCCCAGCTTCGGGCAGACGTGCAGGCGAGTGACGAGGTGGCCGAGTGGTTAAGGCGATGGACTGCTAATCCATTGTGCTCTGCACGCGTGGGTTCGAATCCCATCCTCGTCGTTTGATGTATTTAGCGTTCAAGAGAGTCAAGTGCGCCTGCCATAGCACTTTGCTGCCAACAATAACGTCATCATACTAAAAATAGCTGCGGATAAACACCACCGGCAGGCGAGTGGCTGAGTGGTTAAGGCGATGGACTGCTAATCTGTTGTGCTCTGCGCGCGTATGGGTTCGAGTCTCACCCTTGGTGTTTAGTTTCACAGAGAGCCTAGTGAACAGGTCAACCGCAGGGGTGCCGCTCATGGACAGCTTTAGCTGAATTGCATTTTAATTATAGCTGCAGGAAAAAGCTCATGTTCATTTCTGAAAACATTGTTGAGGTCAGGATCAATACAAGAAGCCCCCTGGTGCATGGATATGACCACTAGAAATACAAAAACACGTTCTAAGGGAGGCCCAAATCCTGGCTACACCAGCCTTCTTCAAGCTCATGCTTTCGCCAGCACAGCGAAAGCAGCACGCAACAGAAGCAAAAGCACAACTCCATTTTCCAACAAGTCACGAAGCCTCCTAAGAGACCGGCAAAAATTGCCAAGGCTGACTGTATTTCAAGTCATCCCAGCGGGGTATTGGGTAAAGTTTTCAACCAGCAAAGATCACGTCTCGGATGAGCCTCATAGACTACGATATTGCCTCTGCGAAAGAATGCCGGCGAAGGTAGCGACGTCTCCCGTGCTTTTATCTGGACATGGAACGACAGGGTGGTATCAAGCTTTAAACTGCCATGTAATCAGCCTTTTGGCACTGACGGCTGCATGGTGAGTCTACGGAACAGGCGAGTGATATGCACAAAAAGGTTTATTCATTGTTCTCTCTTCGCTCAAAGAACAAAGAGTGGGCTGCTTTCGTAATTTTGGGGGGAGAGACTTATGGGTATCCTGGTAGCAAAGGGGGGGAGTTATAACGCTCAATCTCCAAGAACATATTTGAGTTCGGGATCGATTCGACGAGCCCCCTACGAGGTTGGGTAGGATAATGAAGAGTGCAAGGACACTGCAAACATATTCTGAGAGAGGTCCAATGCAAGCTATGCTGCCCTTTTCATGACCCCGGCGTTCTCTCTAGGTTCTTTCCAACAAAGCAGAAGCAGCACACAAAAGAAACATAAGCACATCTCCCTCTATCAACACGGTTGTGAGTCTCCTAACCCATAGAACCCAACGCTCCTTGCTGGTCAGTCGAAGGGTTACCTCTCTCATCAGCCCAACCTTTTACAACACATTGTGGTGAACTTTATCTCCGTCATGTTAATGAGAGCGGTTGAAAAGCAACAAAACAGCGCTTCCGACAGCCGAAGCGGCATGACGAGGTGGCCGAGTGGTTAAGGCGATGGACTGCTAATCCATTGTGCTCTGCACGCGTGGGTTCGAATCCCATCCTCGTCGTTTGATGGCTTTAGTGTTTCGAGAGAGCCAAGTGCGCATGGCAAAGCCGTTCAAAGTACCTCGCTGCCAACTTTAAAGACCTCATCCTTAAAATAGCTGCAGAAACACACCACAGCCCAGCTTCGGGCAGACGTGCAGGCGAGTGACGAGGTGGCCGAGTGGTTAAGGCGATGGACTGCTAATCCATTGTGCTCTGCACGCGTGGGTTCGAATCCCATCCTCGTCGTTTGATGGCTTTAGTGTTTCGAGAGAGCCAAGTGCGCATGGCAAAGCCGTTCAAAGTACCTCGCTGCCAACTTTAAAGTCCTCATCCTTAAAATAGCTGCAGAAACACACCACAGCCCAGCTTCGGGCAGACGTGCAGGCGAGTGACGAGGTGGCCGAGTGGTTAAGGCGATGGACTGCTAATCCATTGTGCTCTGCACGCGTGGGTTCGAATCCCATCCTCGTCGTTTGATGTATTTAGCGTTCAAGAGAGTCAAGTGCGCCTGCCATAGCACTTTGCTGCCAACAATAACGTCATCATACTAAAAATAGCTGCGGATAAACACCACCGGCAGGCGAGTGGCTGAGTGGTTAAGGCGATGGACTGCTAATCTGTTGTGCTCTGTGGCGTATGGGTTCGAGTCTCACCCTTGGTGTTTAGTTTCACAGAGAGCCTAGTGAACAGGTCAACCGCAAGGGTGCCGCTCATGGCCAGCTTTAGCTGAATTGCATTTTAATTATAGCTGCAGGAAAAAGCTCATGTTCATTTCTGAAAACATTGTTGAGGTCAGGATCAATACAAGAAGCCCCCTGGTGCATGGATATGACCATTAGAAATACAAAAACACGTTCTAAGGGAGGTCCAAATCCTGGCTACACCAGCCTTCTTCAAGCTCATGCTTTCGCCAGCACAGCGAAAGCAGCACGCAACAGAAGCAAAAGCACAACTCCATTTTCCAACAAGTCACGAAGCCTCCTAAGAGACCGGCAAAAATTGCCAAGGCTGACTGTATTTCAAGTCATCCCAGCGGGGTATTGGGTAAAGTTTTCAACCAGCAAAGATCACGTCTCGGATGAGCCTCATAGACTACGATATTGCCTCTGCGAAAGAATGCCGGCGAAGGTAGCGACGTCTCCCGTGCTTTTATCTGGACATGGAACGACAGGGTGGTATCAAGCTTTAAACTGCCATGTAATCAGCCTTTTGGCACTGACGGCTGCATGGTGAGTCTACGGAACAGGCGAGTGATATGCACAAAAAGGTTTATTCATTGTTCTCTCTTCGCTCAAAGAACAAAGAGTGGGCTGCTTTCGTAATTTTGGGGGGAGAGACTTATGGGTATCCTGGTAGCAAAGGGGGGGAGTTATAACGCTCAATCTCCAAGAACATATTTGAGTTCGGGATCGATTCGACGAGCCCCCTACGAGGTTGGGTAGGATAATGAAGAGTGCAAGGACACTGCAAACATATTCTGAGAGAGGTCCAATGCAAGCTATGCTGCCCTTTTCATGACCCCGGCGTTCTCTCTAGGTTCTTTCCAACAAAGCAGAAGCAGCACACAAAAGAAACATAAGCACATCTCCCTCTATCAACACGGTTGTGAGTCTCCTAACCCATAGAACCCAACGCTCCTTGCTGGTCAGTCGAAGGGTTACCTCTCTCATCAGCCCAACCTTTTACAACACATTGTGGTGAACTTTATCTCCGTCATGTTAATGAGAGCGGTTGAAAAGCAACAAAACAGCGCTTCCGACAGCCGAAGCGGCATGACGAGGTGGCCGAGTGGTTAAGGCGATGGACTGCTAATCCATTGTGCTCTGCACGCGTGGGTTCGAATCCCATCCTCGTCGTTTGATGGCTTTAGTGTTTCGAGAGAGCCAAGTGCGCATGGCAAAGCCGTTCAAAGTACCTCGCTGCCAACTTTAAAGACCTCATCCTTAAAATAGCTGCAGAAACACACCACAGCCCAGCTTCGGGCAGACGTGCAGGCGAGTGACGAGGTGGCCGAGTGGTTAAGGCGATGGACTGCTAATCCATTGTGCTCTGCACGCGTGGGTTCGAATCCCATCCTCGTCGTTTGATGGCTTTAGTGTTTCGAGAGAGCCAAGTGCGCATGGCAAAGCCGTTCAAAGTACCTCGCTGCCAACTTTAAAGACCTCGTCCTTAAAATAGCTGCAGAAACACACCACAGCCCAGCTTCGGACAAACGTGCAGGCGAGTGACGAGGTGGCCGAGTGGTTAAGGCGATGGACTGCTAATCCATTGTGCTCTGCACGCGTGGGTTCGAATCCCATCCTCGTCGTTTGATGGCTTTAGTGTTTCGAGAGAGCCAAGTGCGCATGGCAAAGCCGTTCAAAGTACCTCGCTGCCAACTTTAAAGACCTCATCCTTAAAATAGCTGCAGAAACACACCACAGCCCAGCTTCGGGCAGACGTGCAGGCGAGTGACGAGGTGGCCGAGTGGTTAAGGCGATGGACTGCTAATCCATTGTGCTCTGCACGCGTGGGTTCGAATCCCATCCTCGTCGTTTGATGGCTTTAGTGTTTCGAGAGAGCCAAGTGCGCATGGCAAAGCCGTTCAAAGTACCTCGCTGCCAACTTTAAAGACCTCGTCCTTAAAATAGCTGCAGAAACACACCACAGCCCAGCTTCGGACAAACGTGCAGGCGAGTGACGAGGTGGCCGAGTGGTTAAGGCGATGGACTGCTAATCCATTGTGCTCTGCACGCGTGGGTTCGAATCCCATCCTCGTCGTTTGATGGCTTTAGTGTTTCGAGAGAGCCAAGTGCGCATGGCAAAGCCGTTCAAAGTACCTCGCTGCCAACTTTAAAGACCTCATCCTTAAAATAGCTGCAGAAACACACCACAGCCCAGCTTCGGGCAGACGTGCAGGCGAGTGACGAGGTGGCCGAGTGGTAAAGGCGATGGACTGCTAATCCATTGTGCTCTGCACGCGTGGGTTCGAATCCCATCCTCGTCGTTTGATGGCTTTAGTGTTTCGAGAGAGCCAAGTGCGCATGGCAAAGCCGTTCAAAGTACCTCGCTGCCAACTTTAAAGACCTCATCCTTAAAAAAGCTGCAGAAACACACCACAGCCCAGCTTCGGGCAGACGTGCAGGCGAGTGACGAGGTGGCCGAGTGGTTAAGGCGATGGACTGCTAATCCATTGTGCTCTGCACGCGTGGGTTCGAATCCCATCCTCGTCGTTTGATGGCTTTAGTGTTTCGAGAGAGCCAAGTGCGCATGGCAAAGCCGTTCAAAGTACCTCGCTGCCAACTTTAAAGTCCTCATCCTTAAAATAGCTGCAGAAACACACCACAGCCCAGCTTCGGGCAGACTTGCAGGCGAGTGACGAGGTGGCCGAGTGGTTAAGGCGATGGACTGCTAATCCATTGTGCTCTGCACGCGTGGGTTCGAATCCCATCCTCGTCGTTTGATGTATTTAGCGTTCAAGAGAGTCAAGTGCGCCTGCCATAGCACTTTGCTGCCAACAATAACGTCATCATACTAAAAATAGCTGCGGATAAACACCACCGGCAGGCGAGTGGCTGAGTGGTTAAGGCGATGGACTGCTAATCTGTTGTGCTCTGCGCGCGTATGGGTTCGAGTCTCACCCTTGGTGTTTAGTTTCACAGAGAGCCTAGTGAACAGGTCAACCGCAGGGGTGCCGCTCATGGCCAGCTTTAGCTGAATTGCATTTTAATTATAGCTGCAGGAAAAAGCTCATGTTCATTTCTGAAAACATTGTTGAGGTCAGGATCAATACAAGAAGCCCCCTGGTGCATGGATATGACCACTAGAAATACAAAAACACGTTCTAAGGGAGGTCCAAATCCTGGCTACACCAGCCTTCTTCAAGCTCATGCTTTCGCCAGCACAGCGAAAGCAGCACGCAACAGAAGCAAAAGCACAACTCCATTTTCCAACAAGTCACGAAGCCTCCTAAGAGACCGGCAAAAATTGCCAAGGCTGACTGTATTTCAAGTCATCCCAGCGGGGTATTGGGTAAAGTTTTCAACCAGCAAAGATCACGTCTCGGATGAGCCTCATAGACTACGATATTGCCTCTGCGAAAGAATGCCGGCGAAGGTAGCGACGTCTCCCGTGCTTTTATCTGGACATGGAACGACAGGGTGGTATCAAGCTTTAAACTGCCATGTAATCAGCCTTTTGGCACTGACGGCTGCATGGTGAGTCTACGGAACAGGCGAGTGATATGCACAAAAAGGTTTATTCATTGTTCTCTCTTCGCTCAAAGAACAAAGAGTGGGCTGCTTTCGTAATTTTGGGGGGAGAGACTTATGGGTATCCTGGTAGCAAAGGGGGGGAGTTATAACGCTCAATCTCCAAGAACATATTTGAGTTCGGGATCGATTCGACGAGCCCCCTACGAGGTTGGGTAGGATAATGAAGAGTGCAAGGACACTGCAAACATATTCTGAGAGAGGTCCAATGCAAGCTATGCTGCCCTTTTCATGACCCCGGCGTTCTCTCTAGGTTCTTTCCAACAAAGCAGAAGCAGCACACAAAAGAAACATAAGCACATCTCCCTCTATCAACACGGTTGTGAGTCTCCTAACCCATAGAACCCAACGCTCCTTGCAGGTCAGTCGAAGCCTCGACCTCTCTCATCAGCCCAACCTTTTACAACACATTGTGGTCAACTTTATCTCCGTCATGTTAATGAGAGCGGTTGAAAAGCACCAAAACAGCGCTTCCGACAGCCGAAGCGGCATGACGAGGTGGCCGAGTGGTTAAGGCGATGGACTGCTAATCCATTGTGCTCTGCACGCGTGGGTTCGTATCCCATCCTCGTCGTTTGATGGCTTTAGTGTTTCGAGAGAGCCAAGTGCGCATGGCAAAGCCGTTCAAAGTACCTCGCTGCCATCTATTCGGGCAGACGTGCAGGCGAGTGACGAGGTGGCCGAGTGGTTAAGGCGATGGACTGCTAATCCATTGTGCTCTGCACGCGTGGGTTCGAATCCCATCCTCGTCGTTTGATGGCTTTAGTGTTTCGAGAGAGCCAAGTGCGCATGGCAAAGCCGTTCAAAGTACCTCGCTGCCAACTTTAAAGTCCTCATCCTTAAAATAGCTGCAGAAACACACCACAGCCCAGCTTCGGGCACACGTGCAGGCGAGTGACGAGGTGGCCGAGTGGTTAAGGCGATGGACTGCTAATCCATTGTGCTCTGCACGCGTGGGTTCGAATCCCATCCTCGTCGTTTGATGTATTTAGCGTTTAAGAGAGTCAAGTGCGCCTGCCATAGCACTTTGCTGCCAACAATAACGTCATCATACTAAAAATAGCTGCAGATAAACACCACCGGCAGGCGAGTGGCTGAGTGGTTAAGGCGATGGACTGCTAATCTGTTGTGCTCTGCGCGCGTATGGGTTCGAGTCTCACCCTTGGTGTTTAGTTTCACAGAGAGCCTAGTGAACAGGTCAACCGCAAGGGTGCCGCTCATGGCCAGCTTTAGCTGAATTGCATTTTAATTATAGCTGCAGGAAAAAGCTCATGTTCATTTCTGAAAACATTGTTGAGGTCAGGATCAATACAAGAAGCCCCCTGGTGCATGGATATGACCATTAGAAATACAAAAACACGTTCTAAGGGAGGTCCAAATCCTGGCTACACCAGCCTTCTTCAAGCTCATGCTTTCGCCAGCACAGCGAAAGCAGCACGCAACAGAAGCAAAAGCACAACTCCATTTTCCAACAAGTCACGAAGCCTCCTAAGAGACCGGCAAAAATTGCCAAGGCTGACTGTATTTCAAGTCATCCCAGCGGGGTATTGGGTAAAGTTTTCAACCAGCAAAGATCACGTCTCGGATGAGCCTCATAGACTACGATATTGCCTCTGCGAAAGAATGCCGGCGAAGGTAGCGACGTCTCCCGTGCTTTTATCTGGACATGGAACGACAGGGTGGTATCAAGCTTTAAACTGCCATGTAATCAGCCTTTTGGCACTGACGGCTGCATGGTGAGTCTACGGAACAGGCGAGTGATATGCACAAAAAGGTTTATTCATTGTTCTCTCTTCGCTCAAAGAACAAAGAGTGGGCTGCTTTCGTAATTTTGGGGGGAGAGACTTATGGGTATCCTGGTAGCAAAGGGGGGGAGTTATAACGCTCAATCTCCAAGAACATATTTGAGTTCGGGATCGATTCGACGAGCCCCCTACGAGGTTGGGTAGGATAATGAAGAGTGCAAGGACACTGCAAACATATTCTGAGAGAGGTCCAATGCAAGCTATGCTGCCCTTTTCATGACCCCGGCGTTCTCTCTAGGTTCTTTCCAACAAAGCAGAAGCAGCACACAAAAGAAACATAAGCACATCTCCCTCTATCAACACGGTTGTGAGTCTCCTAACCCATAGAACCCAACGCTCCTTGCTGGTCAGTCGAAGGGTTACCTCTCTCATCAGCCCAACCTTTTACAACACATTGTGGTGAACTTTATCTCCGTCATGTTAATGAGAGCGGTTGAAAAGCAACAAAACAGCGCTTCCGACAGCCGAAGCGGCATGACGAGGTGGCCGAGTGGTTAAGGCGATGGACTGCTAATCCATTGTGCTCTGCACGCGTGGGTTCGAATCCCATCCTCGTCGTTTGATGGCTTTAGTGTTTCGAGAGAGCCAAGTGCGCATGGCAAAGCCGTTCAAAGTACCTCGCTGCCAACTTTAAAGACCTCATCCTTAAAATAGCTGCAGAAACACACCACAGCCCAGCTTCGGGCAGACGTGCAGGCGAGTGATGAGGTGGCCGAGTGGTTAAGGCGATGGACTGCTAATCCATTGTGCTCTGCACGCGTGGGTTCGAATCCCATCCTCGTCGTTTGATGGCTTTAGTGTTTCGAGAGAGCCAAGTGCGCATGGCAAAGCCGTTCAAAGTACCTCGCTGCCAACTTTAAAGTCCTCATCCTTAAAATAGCTGCAGAAACACACCACAGCCCAGCTTCGGGCACACGTGCAGGCGAGTGACGAGGTGGCCGAGTGGTTAAGGCGATGGACTGCTAATCCATTGTGCTCTGCACGCGTGGGTTCGAATCCCATCCTCGTCGTTTGATGTATTTAGCGTTTAAGAGAGTCAAGTGCGCCTGCCATAGCACTTTGCTGCCAACAATAACGTCATCATACTAAAAATAGCTGCGGATAAACACCACCGGCAGGCGAGTGGCTGAGTGGTTAAGGCGATGGACTGCTAATCTGTTGTGCTCTGCGCGCGTATGGGTTCGAGTCTCACCCTTGGTGTTTAGTTTCACAGAGAGCCTAGTGAACAGGTCAACCGCAAGGGTGCCGCTCATGGCCAGCTTTAGCTGAATTGCATTTTAATTATAGCTGCAGGAAAAAGCTCATGTTCATTTCTGAAAACATTGTTGAGGTCAGGATCAATACAAGAAGCCCCCTGGTGCATGGATATGACCATTAGAAATACAAAAACACGTTCTAAGGGAGGTCCAAATCCTGGCTACACCAGCCTTCTTCAAGCTCATGCTTTCGCCAGCACAGCGAAAGCAGCACGCAACAGAAGCAAAAGCACAACTCCATTTTCCAACAAGTCACGAAGCCTCCTAAGAGACCGGCAAAAATTGCCAAGGCTGACTGTATTTCAAGTCATCCCAGCGGGTTATTGGGTAAAGTTTTCAACCAGCAAAGATCACGTCTCGGATGAGCCTCATAGACTACGATATTGCCTCTGCGAAAGAATGCCGGCGAAGGTAGCGACGTCTCCCGTGCTTTTATCTGGACATGGAACGACAGGGTGGTATCAAGCTTTAAACTGCCATGTAATCAGCCTTTTGGCACTGACGGCTGCATGGTGAGTCTACGGAACAGGCGAGTGATATGCACAAAAAGGTTTATTCATTGTTCTCTCTTCGCTCAAAGAACAAAGAGTGGGCTGCTTTCGTAATTTTGGGGGGAGAGACTTATGGGTATCCTGGTAGCAAAGGGGGGGAGTTATAACGCTCAATCTCCAAGAACATATTTGAGTTCGGGATCGATTCGACGAGCCCCCTACGAGGTTGGGTAGGATAATGAAGAGTGCAAGGACACTGCAAACATATTCTGAGAGAGGTCCAATGCAAGCTATGCTGCCCTTTTCATGACCCCGGCGTTCTCTCTAGGTTCTTTCCAACAAAGCAGAAGCAGCACACAAAAGAAACATAAGCACATCTCCCTCTATCAACACGGTTGTGAGTCTCCTAACCCATAGAACCCAACGCTCCTTGCAGGTCAGTCGAAGCCTCGACCTCTCTCATCAGCCCAACCTTTTACAACACATTGTGGTGAACTTTATCTCCGTCATGTTAATGAGAGCGGTTGAAAAGCACCAAAACAGCGCTTCCGACAGCCGAAGCGGCATGACGAGGTGGCCGAGTGGTTAAGGCGATGGACTGCTAATCCATTGTGCTCTGCACGCGTGGGTTCGAATCCCATCCTCGTCGTTTGATGGCTTTAGTGTTTCGAGAGAGCCAAGTGCGCATGGCAAAGCCGTTCAAAGTACCTCGCTGCCAACTTTAAAGACCTCATCCTTAAAATAGCTGCAGAAACACACCACAGCCCAGCTTCGGGCAGACGTGCAGGCGAGTGACGAGGTGGCCGAGTGGTTAAGGCGATGGACTGCTAATCCATTGTGCTCTGCACGCGTGGGTTCGAATCCCATCCTCGTCGTTTGATGGCTTTAGTGTTTCGAGAGAGCCAAGTGCGCATGGCAAAGCCGTTCAAAGTACCTCGCTGCCAACTTTAAAGTCCTCATCCTTAAAATAGCTGCAGAAACACACCACAGCCCAGCTTCGGGCAGACGTGCAGGCGAGTGACGAGGTGGCCGAGTGGTTAAGGCGATGGACTGCTAATCCATTGTGCTCTGCACGCGTGGGTTCGAATCCCATCCTCGTCGTTTGATGTATTTAGCGTTCAAGAGAGTCAAGTGCGCCTGCCATAGCACTTTGCTGCCAACAATAACGTCATCATACTAAAAATAGCTGCGGATAAACACCACCGGCAGGCGAGTGGCTGAGTGGTTAAGGCGATGGACTGCTAATCTGTTGTGCTCTGTGGCGTATGGGTTCGAGTCTCACCCTTGGTGTTTAGTTTCACAGAGAGCCTAGTGAACAGGTCAACCGCAAGGGTGCCGCTCATGGCCAGCTTTAGCTGAATTGCATTTTAATTATAGCTGCAGGAAAAAGCTCATGTTCATTTCTGAAAACATTGTTGAGGTCAGGATCAATACAAGAAGCCCCCTGGTGCATGGATATGACCATTAGAAATACAAAAACACGTTCTAAGGGAGGTCCAAATCCTGGCTACACCAGCCTTCTTCAAGCTCATGCTTTCGCCAGCACAGCGAAAGCAGCACGCAACAGAAGCAAAAGCACAACTCCATTTTCCAACAAGTCACGAAGCCTCCTAAGAGACCGGCAAAAATTGCCAAGGCTGACTGTATTTCAAGTCATCCCAGCGGGGTATTGGGTAAAGTTTTCAACCAGCAAAGATCACGTCTCGGATGAGCCTCATAGACTACGATATTGCCTCTGCGAAAGAATGCCGGCGAAGGTAGCGACGTCTCCCGTGCTTTTATCTGGACATGGAACGACAGGGTGGTATCAAGCTTTAAACTGCCATGTAATCAGCCTTTTGGCACTGACGGCTGCATGGTGAGTCTACGGAACAGGCGAGTGATATGCACAAAAAGGTTTATTCATTGTTCTCTCTTCGCTCAAAGAACAAAGAGTGGGCTGCTTTCGTAATTTTGGGGGGAGAGACTTATGGGTATCCTGGTAGCAAAGGGGGGGAGTTATAACGCTCAATCTCCAAGAACATATTTGAGTTCGGGATCGATTCGACGAGCCCCCTACGAGGTTGGGTAGGATAATGAAGAGTGCAAGGACACTGCAAACATATTCTGAGAGAGGTCCAATGCAAGCTATGCTGCCCTTTTCATGACCCCGGCGTTCTCTCTAGGTTCTTTCCAACAAAGCAGAAGCAGCACACAAAAGAAACATAAGCACATCTCCCTCTATCAACACGGTTGTGAGTCTCCTAACCCATAGAACCCAACGCTCCTTGCTGGTCAGTCGAAGGGTTACCTCTCTCATCAGCCCAACCTTTTACAACACATTGTGGTGAACTTTATCTCCGTCATGTTAATGAGAGCGGTTGAAAAGCAACAAAACAGCGCTTCCGACAGCCGAAGCGGCATGACGAGGTGGCCGAGTGGTTAAGGCGATGGACTGCTAATCCATTGTGCTCTGCACGCGTGGGTTCGAATCCCATCCTCGTCGTTTGATGGCTTTAGTGTTTCGAGAGAGCCAAGTGCAAAAAAAAAGAAAAAGAATTATTACGCATTTGATACTTCCAATAATTGATTATGCTGATACTATATACGGGAATACTACTGATTCAAATCTTCGTCCTATCTCTGTACTTTATAATAGTCTTTGTAGATTTGTGCTCAGATGTCCTTATAGAACTCATCATTGCCAAATGTATGAGTCTTCGTGCTGGCTGGCTCCCAAGTCAAGAAGGCAATTTCACTGGTTACTACTTATTTTTAAGTGTATTCATTTGCATTTTCCTCCATATTTGAAATGTTACCTAATTTCTTTTAATACACAGTACAATTTAAGGCATACGGAGCAGCTCTTCTTTTATGTACCCAGAATTTGCAAAGAAGTAGGTCGTCGTGCGTTTAAATTTAAAGCTCCATCAGACTGGAACAATCTTCCCTGCTCGCTCAGGTCTATAACTACCTTTTATGTTTTCAAATCATCTCTTCTTACTTATTTTCAAACACCGTGTTCCTGTTTCTGATCTCTCTTTCTTTTAATTTTAATTTTATTTATTATTTTTGTTTATATTGTACATGTTTGCATTTATGTACCTGTATGCGTATAGTGAAGTGTGTAAGCATATTTATACCTTGTTTTTGTATTTCCATGTTCACAGATGGCTCACTGATTTTCTTTGATTATAGTATGGGATAAAAGGGAAGGGATTAGGTTTGTGGGAGCATTGTTAGTGCGTGCGTGTATGTGAATGTTACTGTATTTAAATGTTTGTTATAGTCTTGTGTTGTATTTACTTTAATTATGATTTTCCATTTTGATGCTGGTTTCTTTGTAATGTAAAGGACCCCCTCGAAAATGAGATGGTGCATCTCAAGGGATTATCCTTGAAAATAAAGAATAAAGAATAAAGAAGTGCGCATGGCAAAGCCGTTCAAAGTACCTCGCTGCCAACTTTAAAGACCTCATCCTTAAAATAGCTGCAGAAACACACCACAGCCCAGCTTCGGGCACACGTGCAGGCGAGTGACGAGGTGGCCGAGTGGTTAAGGCGATGGACTGCTAATCCATTGTGCTCTGCACGCGTGGGTTCGAATCCCATCCTCGTCGTTTGATGTCTTTAGCGTTCAAGAGAGCCAAGTGCGCCTGCCATAGCACTTTGCTGCCAACTATAACGTCATCATACTAAAAATAGCTGCCGAAAAACACCACCGGCAGGCGAGTGGCTGAGTGGTTAAGGCGATGGACTGCTAATCCGTTGTGCTCTGCGCGCGTATGGGTTCGAGTCTCACCCTTGGTGTTTAGTTTCACAGAGAGCCTAGTGAACAGGTCAACCGCAGGGGTGCCGCTCATGGCCAGCTTTAGCTGAATTGCATTTTAATTATAGCTGCAGGAAAAAGCTCATGTTCATTTCTGAAAACATTGTTGAGGTCAGGATCAATACAAGAAGCCCCCTGGTGCATGGATATGACCATTAGAAATACAAAAACACGTTCTAAGGGAGGTCCAAATCCTGGCTACACCAGCCTTCTTCAAGCTCATGCTTTCGCCAGCACAGCGAAAGCAGCACGCAACAGAAGCGAAAGCAGCACGCAACAGAAGCAAAAGCACAACTCCATTTTCCAACAAGTCACGAAGCCTCCTAAGAGACCGGCAAAAATTGCCAAGGCTGACTGTATTTCAAGTCATCCCAGCGGGGTATTGGGTAAAGTTTTCAACCAGCAAAGATCACGTCTCAGATGAGCCTCATAGACTACGATATTGCCTCTGCGAAAGAATGCCGGCGAAGGTAGCGACGTCTCCCGTGCTTTTATCTGGACATGGAACGACAGGGTGGTATCAAGCTTTAACCTGCCATGTAATCAGCCTTTTGGCACTGACGGCTGCATGGTGAGTCTACGGAACAGGCGAGTGATATGCACAAAAAGGTTTATTCATTGTTCTCTCTTCGCTCAAAGAACAAAGAGTGGGCTGCTTTCGTAATTTTGGGGGGAGAGACTTATGGGTATCCTGGTAGCAAAGGGGGGGAGTTATAACGCTCAATCTCCAAGAACATATTTGAGTTCGGGATCGATTCGACGAGCCCCCTACGAGGTTGGGTAGGATAATGAAGAGTGCAAGGACACTGCAAACATATTCTGAGAGAGGTCCAATGCAAGCTATGCTGCCCTTTTCATGACCCCGGCGTTCTCTCTAGGTTCTTTCCAACAAAGCAGAAGCAGCACACAAAAGAAACATAAGCACATCTCCCTCTATCAACACGGTTGTGAGTCTCCTAACCCATAGAACCCAACGCTCCTTGCAGGTCAGTCGAAGCCTCGACCTCTCTCATCAGCCCAACCTTTTAAAACACATTGTGGTGAACTTTATCTCCGTCATGTTAATGAGAGCGGTTGAAAAGCACCAAAACAGCGCTTCCGACAACCGAAGCGGCATGACGAGGTGGCCGAGTGGTTAAGGCGATGGACTGCTAATCCATTGTGCTCTGCACGCGTGGGTTCGAATCCCATCTTCGTCGTTTGATGGCTTTAGTGTTTCGAGAGAGCCAAGTGCGCATGGCAAAGCCGTTCAAAGTACCTCGCTGCCAACTTTAAAGACCTCATCCTTAAAATAGCTGCAGAAACACACCACAGCCCAGCTTCGGGCAGACGTGCAGGCGAGTGACGAGGTGGCCGAGTGGTTAAGGCGATGGACTGCTAATCCATTGTGCTCTGCACGCGTGGGTTCGAATCCCATCCTCGTCGTTTGATGTCTTTAGCGTTCAAGAGAGCCAAGTGCGCCTGCCATAGCACTTTGCTGCCAACTATAACGTCATCATACTAAAAATAGCTGCCGAAAAACACCACCGGCAGGCGAGTGGCTGAGTGGTTAAGGCGATGGACTGCTAATCCGTTGTGCTCTGCGCGCGTATGGGTTCGAGTCTCACCCTTGGTGTTTAGTTTCACAGAGAGCCTAGTGAACAGGTCAACCGCAGGGGTGCCGCTCATGGCCAGCTTTAGCTGAATTGCATTTTAATTATAGCTGCAGGAAAAAGCTCATGTTCATTTCTGAAAACATTGTTGAGGTCAGGATCAATACAAGAAGCCCCCTGGTGCATGGATATGACCATTAGAAATACAAAAACACGTTCTAAGGGAGGTCCAAATCCTGGCTACACCAGCCTTCTTCAAGCTCATGCTTTCGCCAGCACAGCGAAAGCAGCACGCAACAGAAGCAAAAGCACAACTCCATTTTCCAACAAGTCACGAAGCCTCCTAAGAGACCGGCAAAAATTGCCAAGGCTGACTGTATTTCAAGTCATCCCAGCGGGGTATTGGGTAAAGTTTTCAACCAGCAAAGATCACGTCTCGGATGAGCCTCATAGACTACGATATTGCCTCTGCGAAAGAATGCCGGCGAAGGTAGCGACGTCTCCCGTGCTTTTATCTGGACATGGAACGACAGGGTGGTATCAAGCTTTAAACTGCCATGTAATCAGCCTTTTGGCACTGACGGCTGCATGGTGAGTCTACGGAACAGGCGAGTGATATGCACAAAAAGGTTTATTCATTGTTCTCTCTTCGCTCAAAGAACAAAGAGTGGGCTGCTTTCGTAATTTTGGGGGGAGAGACTTATGGGTATCCTGGTAGCAAAGGGGGGGAGTTATAACGCTCAATCTCCAAGAACATATTTGAGTTCGGGATCGATTCGACGAGCCCCCTACGAGGTTGGGTAGGATAATGAAGAGTGCAAGGACACTGCAAACATATTCTGAGAGAGGTCCAATGCAAGCTATGCTGCCCTTTTCATGACCCCGGCGTTCTCTCTAGGTTCTTTCCAACAAAGCAGAAGCAGCACACAAAAGAAACATAAGCACATCTCCCTCTATCAACACGGTTGTGAGTCTCCTAACCCATAGAACCCAACGCTCCTTGCAGGTCAGTCGAAGCCTCGACCTCTCTCATCAGCCCAACCTTTTACAACACATTGTGGTGAACTTTATCTCCGTCATGTTAATGAGAGCGGTTGAAAAGCACCAAAACCGCGCTTCCGACAGCCGAAGCGGCATGACGAGGTGGCCGAGTGGTTAAGGCGATGGACTGCTAATCCATTGTGCTCTGCACGCGTGGGTTCGAATCCCATCCTCGTCGTTTGATGGCTTTAGTGTTTCGAGAGAGCCAAGTGCGCATGGCAAAGCCGTTCAAAGTACCTCGCTGCCAACTTTAAAGACCTCATCGTTAAAATAGCTGCAGAAACACACCACAGCCCAGCTTCGGGCAGACGTGCAGGCGAGTGACGAGGTGGCCGAGTGGTTAAGGCGATGGACTGCTAATCCATTGTGCTCTGCACGCGTGGGTTCGAATCCCATCCTCGTCGTTTGATGTCTTTAGCGTTCAAGAGAGCCAAGTGCGCCTGCCATAGCACTTTGCTGCCAACTATAACGTCATCATACTAAAAATAGCTGCGGATAAACACCACCGGCAGGCGAGTGGCTGAGTGGTTAAGGTGATGGACTGCTAATCTGTTGTGCTCTGCGCGCTATGGGTTCGAGTCTCACCCTTGGTGTTTAGTTTCACAGAGAGCCTAGTGAACAGGTCAACCGCAGGGGTGCCGCTCATGGCCAGCTTTAGCTGAATTGCATTTTAATTATAGCTGCAGGAAAAAGCTCATGTTCATTTCTGAAAACATTGTTGAGGTCAGGATCAATACAAGAAGCCCCCTGGTGCATGGATATGATCATTAGAAATACAAAAACACGTTCTAAGGGAGGTCCAAATCCTGGCTACACCAGCCTTCTTCAAGCTCATGCTTTCGCCAGCACAGCGAAAGCAGCACGCAACAGAAGCAAAAGCACAACTCCATTTTCCAACAAGTCACGAAGCCTCCTAAGAGACCGGCAAAAATTGCCAAGGCTGACTGTATTTCAAGTCATCCCAGCGGGGTATTGGGTAAAGTTTTCAACCAGCAAAGATCACGTCTCGGATGAGCCTCATAGACTACGATATTGCCTCTGCGAAAGAATGCCGGCGAAGGTAGCGACGTCTCCCGTGCTTTTATCTGGACATGGAACGACAGGGTGGTATCAAGCTTTAAACTGCCATGTAATCAGCCTTTTGGCACTGACGGCTGCATGGTGAGTCTACGGAACAGGCGAGTGATATGCACAAAAAGGTTTATTCATTGTTCTCTCTTCGCTCAAAGAACAAAGAGTGGGCTGCTTTCGTAATTTTGGGGGGAGAGACTTATGGGTATCCTGGTAGCAAAGGGGGGGAGTTATAACGCTCAATCTCCAAGAACATATTTGAGTTCGGGATCGATTCGACGAGCCCCCTACGAGGTTGGGTAGGATAATGAAGAGTGCAAGGACACTGCAAACATATTCTGAGAGAGGTCCAATGCAAGCTATGCTGCCCTTTTCATGACCCCGGCGTTCTCTCTAGGTTCTTTCCAACAAAGCAGAAGCAGCACACAAAAGAAACATAAGCACATCTCCCTCTATCAACACGGTTGTGAGTCTCCTAACCCATAGAACCCAACGCTCCTTGCTGGTCAGTCGAAGGGTTACCTCTCTCATCAGCCCAACCTTTTACAACACATTGTGGTGAACTTTATCTCCGTCATGTTAATGAGAGCGGTTGAAAAGCACCAAAACAGCGCTTCCGACAGCCGAAGCGGCATGACGAGGTGACCGAGTGGTTAAGGCGATGGACTGCTAATCCATTGTGCTCTGCACGCGTGGGTTCGAATCCCATCCTCGTCGTTTGATGGCTTTAGTGTTTCGAGAGAGCCAAGTGCGCATGGCAAAGCCGTTCAAAGTACCTCGCTGCCAACTTTAAAGACCTCATCCTTAAAATAGCTGCAGAAACACACCACAGCCCAGCTTCGGGCAGACGTGCAGGCGAGTGACGAGGTGGCCGAGTGGTTAAGGCGATGGACTGCTAATCCATTGTACTCTGCACGCGTGGGTTCGAATCCCATCCTCGTCGTTTGATGTCTTTAGCGTTCAAGAGAGCCAAGTGCGCCTGCCATAGCACTTTGCTGCCAACTATAACGTCATCATACTAAAAATAGCTGCCGAAAAACACCACCAGCAGGCGAGTGGCTGAGTGGTTAAGGCGATGGACTGCTAATCCGTTGTGCTCTGCGCGCATGGGTTCGAGTCTCACCCTTGGTGTTTAGTTTCACAGAGAGCCTAGTGAACAGGTCAACCGCAGGGGTGCCGCTCATGGCCAGCTTTAGCTGAATTGCATTTTAATTATAGCTGCAGGAAAAAGCTCATGTTCATTTCTGAAAACATTGTTGAGGTCAGGATCAATACAAGAAGCCCCCTGGTGCATGGATATGACCATTAGAAATACAAAAACACGTTCTAAGGGAGGTCCAAATCCTGGCTACACCAGCCTTCTTCAAGCTCATGCTTTCGCCAGCACAGCGAAAGCAGCACGAAACAGAAGCGAAAGCAGCACGCAACAGAAGCAAAAGCACAACTCCATTTTCCAACAAGTCACGAAGCCTCCTAAGAGACCGGCAAAAATTGCCAAGGCTGACTGTATTTCAAGTCATCCCAGCGGGGTATTGGGTAAAGTTTTCAACCAGCAAAGATCACGTCTCGGATGAGCCTCATAGACTACGATATTGCCTCTGCGAAAGAATGCCGGCGAAGGTAGCGACGTCTCCCGTGCTTTTATCTGGACATGGAACGACAGGGTGGTATCAAGCTTTAAACTGCCATGTAATCAGCCTTTTGGCACTGACGGCTGCATGGTGAGTCTACGGAACAGGCGAGTGATATGCACAAAAAGGTTTATTCATTGTTCTCTCTTCGCTCAAAGAACAAAGAGTGGGCTGCTTTCGTAATTTTGGGGGGAGAGACTTATGGGTATCCTGGTAGCAAAGGGGGGGAGTTATAACGCTCAATCTCCAAGAACATATTTGAGTTCGGGATCGATTCGACGAGCCCCCTACGAGGTTGGGTAGGATAATGAAGAGTGCAAGGACACTGCAAACATATTCTGAGAGAGGTCCAATGCAAGCTATGCTGCCCTTTTCATGACCCCGGCGTTCTCTCTAGGTTCTTTCCAACAAAGCAGAAGCAGCACACAAAAGAAACATAAGCACATCTCCCTCTATCAACACGGTTGTGAGTCTCCTAACCCATAGAACCCAACGCTCCTTGCTGGTCAGTCGAAGGGTTACCTCTCTCATCAGCCCAACCTTTTACAACACATTGTGGTGAACTTTATCTCCGTCATGTTAATGAGAGCGGTTGAAAAGCACCAAAACAGCGCTTCCGACAGCCGAAGCGGCATGACGAGGTGACCGAGTGGTTAAGGCGATGGACTGCTAATCCATTGTGCTCTGCACGCGTGGGTTCGAATCCCATCCTCGTCGTTTGATGGCTTTAGTGTTTCGAGAGAGCCAAGTGCGCATGGCAAAGCCGTTCAAAGTACCTCGCTGCCAACTTTAAAGACCTCATCCTTAAAATAGCTGCAGAAACACACCACAGCCCAGCTTCGGGCAGACGTGCAGGCGAGTGACGAGGTGGCCGAGTGGTTAAGGCGATGGACTGCTAATCCATTGTACTCTGCACGCGTGGGTTCGAATCCCATCCTCGTCGTTTGATGTCTTTAGCGTTCAAGAGAGCCAAGTGCGCCTGCCATAGCACTTTGCTGCCAACTATAACGTCATCATACTAAAAATAGCTGCCGAAAAACACCACCAGCAGGCGAGTGGCTGAGTGGTTAAGGCGATGGACTGCTAATCCGTTGTGCTCTGCGCGCATGGGTTCGAGTCTCACCCTTGGTGTTTAGTTTCACAGAGAGCCTAGTGAACAGGTCAACCGCAGGGGTGCCGCTCATGGCCAGCTTTAGCTGAATTGCATTTTAATTATAGCTGCAGGAAAAAGCTCATGTTCATTTCTGAAAACATTGTTGAGGTCAGGATCAATACAAGAAGCCCCCTGGTGCATGGATATGACCATTAGAAATACAAAAACACGTTCTAAGGGAGGTCCAAATCCTGGCTACACCAGCCTTCTTCAAGCTCATGCTTTCGCCAGCACAGCGAAAGCAGCACGCAACAGAAGCGAAAGCAGCACGCAACAGAAGCAAAAGCACAACTCCATTTTCCAACAAGTCACGAAGCCTCCTAAGAGACCGGCAAAAATTGCCAAGGCTGACTGTATTTCAAGTCATCCCAGCGGGGTATTGGGTAAAGTTTTCAACCAGCAAAGATCACGTCTCGGATGAGCCTCATAGACTACGATATTGCCTCTGCGAAAGAATGCCGGCGAAGGTAGCGACGTCTCCCGTGCTTTTATCTGGACATGGAACGACAGGGTGGTATCAAGCTTTAAACTGCCATGTAATCAGCCTTTTGGCACTGACGGCTGCATGGTGAGTCTACGGAACAGGCGAGTGATATGCACAAAAAGGTTTATTCATTGTTCTCTCTTCGCTCAAAGAACAAAGAGTGGGCTGCTTTCGTAATTTTGGGGGGAGAGACTTATGGGTATCCTGGTAGCAAAGGGGGGGAGTTATAACGCTCAATCTCCAAGAACATATTTGAGTTCGGGATCGATTCGACGAGCCCCCTACGAGGTTGGGTAGGATAATGAAGAGTGCAAGGACACTGCAAACATATTCTGAGAGAGGTCCAATGCAAGCTATGCTGCCCTTTTCATGACCCCGGCGTTCTCTCTAGGTTCTTTCCAACAAAGCAGAAGCAGCACACAAAAGAAACATAAGCACATCTCCCTCTATCAACACGGTTGTGAGTCTCCTAACCCATAGAACCCAACGCTCCTTGCTGGTCAGTCGAAGGGTTACCTCTCTCATCAGCCCAACCTTTTACAACACATTGTGGTGAACTTTATCTCCGTCATGTTAATGAGAGCGGTTGAAAAGCACCAAAACAGCGCTTCCGACAGCCGAAGCGGCATGACGAGGTGACCGAGTGGTTAAGGCGATGGACTGCTAATCCATTGTGCTCTGCACGCGTGGGTTCGAATCCCATCCTCGTCGTTTGATGGCTTTAGTGTTTCGAGAGAGCCAAGTGCGCATGGCAAAGCCGTTCAAAGTACCTCGCTGCCAACTTTAAAGACCTCATCCTTAAAATAGCTGCAGAAACACACCACAGCCCAGCTTCGGGCAGACGTGCAGGCGAGTGACGAGGTGGCCGAGTGGTTAAGGCGATGGACTGCTAATCCATTGTGCTCTGCACGCGTGGGTTCGAATCCCATCCTCGTCGTTTGATGTCTTTAGCGTTCAAGAGAGCCAAGTGCGCCTGCCATAGCACTTTGCTGCCAACTATAACGTCATCATACTAAAAATAGCTGCCGAAAAACACCACCGGCAGGCGAGTGGCTGAGTGGTTAAGGCGATGGACTGCTAATCCGTTGTGCTCTGCGCGCGTATGGGTTCAAGTCTCACCCTTGGTGTTTAGTTTCACAGAGAGCCTAGTGAACAGGTCAACCGCAGGGGTGCCGCTCATGGCCAGCTTTAGCTGAATTGCATTTTAATTATAGCTGCAGGAAAAAGCTCATGTTCATTTCTGAAAACATTGTTGAGGTCAGGATCAATACAAGAAGCCCCCTGGTGCATGGATATGACCATTAGAAATACAAAAACACGTTCTAAGGGAGGTCCAAATCCTGGCTACACCAGCCTTCTTCAAGCTCATGCTTTCGCCAGCACAGCGAAAGCAGCACGCAACAGAAGCGAAAGCAGCACGCAACAGAAGCAAAAGCACAACTCCATTTTCCAACAAGTCACGAAGCCTCCTAAGAGACCGGCAAAAATTGCCAAGGCTGACTGTATTTCAAGTCATCCCAGCGGGGTATTGGGTAAAGTTTTCAACCAGCAAAGATCACGTCTCGGATGAGCCTCATAGACTACGATATTGCCTCTGCGAAAGAATGCCGGCGAAGGTAGCGACGTCTCCCGTGCTTTTATCTGGACATGGAACGACAGGGTGGTATCAAGCTTTAAACTGCCATGTAATCAGCCTTTTGGCACTGACGGCTGCATGGTGAGTCTACGGAACAGGCGAGTGATATGCACAAAAAGGTTTATTCATTGTTCTCTCTTCGCTCAAAGAACAAAGAGTGGGCTGCTTTCGTAATTTTGGGGGGAGAGACTTATGGGTATCCTGGTAGCAAAGGGGGGGAGTTATAACGCTCAATCTCCAAGAACATATTTGAGTTCGGGATCGATTCGACGAGCCCCCTACGAGGTTGGGTAGGATAATGAAGAGTGCAAGGACACTGCAAACATATTCTGAGAGAGGTCCAATGCAAGCTATGCTGCCCTTTTCATGACCCCGGCGTTCTCTCTAGGTTCTTTCCAACAAAGCAGAAGCAGCACACAAAAGAAACATAAGCACATCTCCCTCTATCAACACGGTTGTGAGTCTCCTAACCCATAGAACCCAACGCTCCTTGCAGGTCAGTCGAAGCCTCGACCTCTCTCATCAGCCCAACCTTTTACAACACATTGTGGTGAACTTTATCTCCGTCATGTTAATGAGAGCGGTTGAAAAGCACCAAAACAGCGCTTCCGACAGCCGAAGCGGCATGACGAGGTGGCCGAGTGGTTAAGGCGATGGACTGCTAATCCATTGTGCTCTGCACGCGTGGGTTCGAATCCCATCCTCGTCGTTTGATGGCTTTAGTGTTTCGAGAGAGCCAAGTGCAAAAAAAAAGAAAAAGAATTATTACGCAATTGATACTTCCAATAATTGATTATGCTGATACTATATACGGGAATACTACTGATTCAAATCTTCGTCCTATCTCTGTACTTTATAATAGTCTTTGTAGATTTGTGCTCAGATGTCCTTATAGAACTCATCATTGCCAAATGTATGAGTCTTCGTGCTGGCTGGCTCCCAAGTCAAGAAGGCAATTTCACTGGTTACTACTTATTTTTAAGTGTATTCATTTGCATTTTCCTCCATATTTGAAATGTTACCTAATTTCTTTTAATACACAGTACAATTTAAGGCATACGGAGCAGCTCTTCTTTTATGTACCCAGAATTTGCAAAGAAGTAGGTCGTCGTGCGTTTAAATTTAAAGCTCCATCAGACTGGAACAATCTTCCCTGCTCGCTCAGGTCTATAACTACCTTTTATGTTTTCAAATCATCTCTTCTTACTTATTTTCAAACACCGTGTTCCTGTTTCTGATCTCTCTTTCTTTTAATTTTAATTTTATTGATTATTTTTGTTTATATTGTACATGTTTGCATTTATGTACCTGTATGCGTATAGTGAAGTGTGTAAGCATATTTATACCTTGTTTTTGTATTTCCATGTTCACAGATGGCTCACTGATTTTCTTTGATTATAGTATGGGATAAAAGGGAAGGGATTAGGTTTGTGTGTATGTGAATGTTACTGTATTTAAATGTTTGTTATAGTCTTGTGTTGTATTTACTTTAATTATGATTTTCCATTTTGATGCTGGTTTCTTTGTAATGTAAAGGACCCCCTCGAAAATGAGATGGTGCATCTCAAGGGATTATCCTTGAAAATAAAGAATAAAGAATAAAGAAGTGCGCATGGCAAAGCCGTTCAAAGTACCTCGCTGCCAACTTTAAAGACCTCATCCTTAAAATAGCTGCAGAAACACACCACAGCCCAGCTTCGGGCAGACGTGCAGGCGAGTGACGAGGTGGCCGAGTGGTTAAGGCGATGGACTGCTAATCCATTGTGCTCTGCACGCGTGGGTTCGAATCCCATCCTCGTCGTTTGATGGCTTTAGTGTTTCGAGAGAGCCAAGTGCGCATGGCAAAGCCGTTCAAAGTACCTCGCTGCCAACTTTAAAGACCTCATCCTTAAAATAGCTGCAGAAACACACCACAGCCCAGCTTCGGGCAGACGAGGTGGCCGAGTGGTTAAGGCGATGGACTGCTAATCCATTTTGCTCTGCACGCGTGGGTTCGAATCCCATCCTCGTCGTTTGATGGCTTTAGTGTTTCGAGAGAGCCAAGTGCGCATGGCAAAGCCGTTCAAAGTACCTCGCTGCCAACTTTAAAGACCTCATCCTTAAAATAGCTCCAGAAACACACCACAGCCCAGCTTCGGGCAGACGTGCAGGCGAGTGACGAGGTGGCCGAGTGGTTAAGGCGATGGACTGCTAATCCATTGTGCTCTGCACGCGTGGGTTCGAATCCCATCCTCGTCGTTTGATGGCTTTAGTGTTTCGAGAGAGCCAAGTGCGCATGGCAAAGCCGTTCAAAGTACCTCGCTGCCAACTTTAAAGACCTCATCCTTAAAATAGCTGCAGAAACACACCACAGCCCAGCTTCGGGCAGACGTGCAGGCGAGTGACGAGGTGGCCGTAACCTCCACTAAATGGACTGCTCTAAGAAGTCCTAACAAGACCGAACAACTCCTAACAAAGTCCTAACAAGACCTAACAAGACCGAACAACTCCTAACAAAGTCCTAACAAGACCTAACAGAATCCAAACAGAGTCCTAACAACAGCGGGGCAAAAGAGCCAATCATATGCTTCGAAACAGTTGCCGCTCCAAGGGGCAAAAGAGCCAATCATATGCGTCGAAACAGCTCCGTTCGCACAGTGTTCTCATTGGTTGACTGACGGAGACGTGTTCATCCTGAGGTAACTTTATTTACCGGCGGCGAATATCTCTTGACACTAAAAGTAAGTAGAACTTACTAAAATTATGTAAATCACTGAAGTTAAATCGTAAAAGTATGTGGTGTGTTTGTAAATACTTCTGCTGTGACAAACGTTGGATGTTTTTCGTGAAGTTTGATAAGACGGTCACAAACCCTAAGGGATAACACTGATCGCTATGCTAATTATTTAACATAAATTTAACAACGTTTTTAAGTGTCTTGTGTCCATCAAATTAAACTAGAACAGAGATGCTCGATTTTGTGTCTGTGTCAAGTGTTTATGTCGCTGCTAAGTTTGATAAGACGGTCACAAAACCTTAAAGGATAACGGTGATCGCTATGTTACAGTAATTATTATTTAATATGACATTTATAAAATTTTTCACAGAAGATAGAACTGACAGCCAGTTAAACTGTCAAATGGTGTAACCACAAAAAATGACCAATATCTAATATTTCACACCTCCTAGAGTTCATGCAATTGCATGAAATTAGTAGTTTATTTAGTAATATCCTATGAGAATATGTTTTATTGTATTTATTTCTAAATTTAAATTATATGGGTTTTTCATTGTACTGAGCAAGACCATATGATGTAAACATCTTGTTTTATATCTATTCTTTGACCATTTGAGTACAAATGGTTTAAACACCCATTATTACAGTGTAGTAGAGTATTCAATTATTATTCATATTAACTTTTTTGTACAATATTAGTCTTTTAGACAAAATACTGGTTACACCAACTTGAATTGGATATTTTAATATATATTCATGTCATTTATCATATTCCTTATCAAAAAAACATTTCATAACATCAATGAAGAAACAGGATTAACGTGTGTTCTATTTGATTTCAGCTCAGTTCTCATACAATTTCAGATACCCATTGTTTTCAAAGAGAGTGCGATAAAGTGTGTGTGAGGGAGAATAAGAGTGAGTGAAAGAGTGGGTATGAAACAGGATTGTCTTGTGTTGTGTTGTGATTTCAGTTCAGTTCTCATACAATTTCAGTTTGTAAAATAACAGCCATTGTTTTCAAAGAGAGAGTGAGTGAGTGAGAATGTGTGTGTGAGAGAGAGATTGTGAGTGAGAGAGTATAATTTTTTTCCATTTCTTTCATCACTAAACTGTTTTGATTACATTTTTAATAACTGACAACCATCAGTGTGAGTTCATGCCTTCTGATGAGATCTGAACAAACTATTTCACATTAACATAACAATATAAATGAAACAGTGTCTCAGAAACTTAAGACTTTAAATATTCCTGACCAGATAAGTTGAGACTGTGGAAAAAAAAAACATACAACCTTATATTGTAGCTGCTTAATTTTCTATCTATCTATCTATCTATCTATCTATCTATCTATCTATCTATCTATCTATCTATCTATCTATCTATCTATCTATCTATCTATCTATCTATCTATCTATCTATCTATCTATCTATCTATCTATCTGTCTGTCTGTGCATGTAGGCCTACATGTTGCCTACAACAGCCTAATGACTGCCTCTTGTCCTATAGAGATGCCAAAGGAAGGAAAGCCAGATTCATTCTGGACCGGCGTCATGATGCTGTTTGCCCAGGGGAAATATAAATTTTCCACTGGCCAGAGACCTGGGAGCAGACGTTGGAAGGCAGTGTTAGAGAGGATAAAGAATTGTCCCCTTACCCCTGCATTTGGCCTAACGGTCAGAAAAAAAGACATTTTTGGGAAAAAGATCCCCTGCAAATGTGGCTACCATGATGTAAGTAATGTCATTGAATCCTTAAACATATGATGTGAGACAAAGATGCTGACAAATGCTTCCTCTACAGCTGTTCCCCATGGCTGGTTCTTCGTTGTATGTGCTTGATTCTCCAAATGACTTGTTTTGATGCAGAGTTTTGTGTGATTTAGAGGATATAGAGAGTAAATACAAAATGTTGTTTCCCTCAGTTAGGACAGCAGACAGGGACCGCTGCAGGTTCACAGCAGACAGGGAGCGCAGCAGGTCCACAGCAGACAGGGAGCGCAGCAGGTCCACAGCAGACAGGGAGCGCAGCAGGTCCACAGCAGACAGGGAGCGCAGCAGGTCCACAGCAGACAGGGAGCGGTGGTAATACTATGACATGCTCCCTTTGTGCTCAGGAAGTGCTCTGTGACCAGTTTACTCAGCACCTGTCAGACTTCCATGTCCAGGAGCAGTGTGAGCACTGCGGCACAAAGGCCAAGGGTGCTGTCAGGTTATCAGAGCACCTTGAGAAGTGTCATGTCTTAAAATCTCCCACAGACCTCCCAAACATTTCTCCTCCAACCCCTTCAGCCCGTCCCTCCACTACCCCAGCCCAAGATATGACACCGACACCAATTGTCTCTCCCCGAGATGCTCCAGCTCCAGTCTGCCTCATAGCCCAGGAGACGACACCAACCATCCGTCTCCAAGTCGCTCCTGCTCCTACCCCTTCCACACTATCTGAGATGGCACCAGCGACTCAGAGTGGGACACCACTTCTTCCTTCTCCTGCTTCTGCTCCACCTCCAGCAGCACCAGGGCTCCCAGTCCCTCTGCGCTTTCCAGAGGTAAGCCGGGCCAGGTTTTTGCCAAAGCCGTTCCTCCGGGTCATCAAGCCAGGTGATCAGGAGTGGATTGCCCACATCCTCTATGATGCAAGTGGGCAGCTGAGACAGAATGTCAGGGAGAATTGGCACCACCCCCCAAGCCCAATCAGATCTGTGGCACCTCCAAACCCACATGATTACTTTCGACAGAGGATGTTCCTGTGGGCACCAATGCGCATGTGGGGCATCCCTCTGAAATGTACTCTGTGCAACCGAAAGATGCACCACTCTGGCATTTACACCAAGGTCAGAGAGGTCATTGATGTGGATAGCAAGTACTATTTAATAGGGGGAGATTACCCAAGGTGCAGCCAGTGCAAACAACCTGTCTGTCCTTGGAGTAGTGACATTTTAAAGCAACTTGACCCCTCTAACCGCAACAAATTCCCTGCTGTGTTGACTACACATTTGGCACTGGACAGAAAATGTGTGACACTTTTGCGTCCTAGAACAGCAGGGAATAGCTCCAGTTACCTGCAGCAGGCCTTTCAAGAGGCACACAGTGAGGAGTGGGCTAGGAGATCCTGTGACTATTTCACAGATTGTGAAATTCACAAGAGATCCTGCCTGAAGCAGTCCCAGGCTGTTTATCCCCCACCACCACCCTTCTCTCCCTTGCCCCTGGCCCAGTGGTTCGAGACAGTGCATGCCAACGATGTTGTCAGTCACCTTGATGAACTCAAAGGTGTCATCACTTCAACGTTTGGCAGAATTCTGAAGCTCGATTCCACTAAGAAGGTAAATGTAAACCTATATAAGCTTGAGCTCATTTGTTCTTTTAGGGTTTGATAAGAATACATGTGCTAATGATGTATATACTTTTTTTATAACAGGTGACCAAAAAACTGGCTGGGGGGATTGAGAACACGGCAACATGGATGTCCAATGTGGGGAACGAGTATGGTCAGGTCCTCAACTCTGTCCTCACAACCGGCGAGGGGGCTGGGCTGGATGACCTGTGCCAAGGGATCGTCCAACGGTACAGGGATGCTGGTGAGCCACAGCCAGCCGCCATCTATGTGGATAGAGACTGTTGCAGTGACAGAGGTGGGTTACCTGTAATTTGTGTTGATGTTTTTTTTGCCAAATTAAGGCAGTTGGTGACAATACAAACCAAAAAAAAAAATGTATTCATGATCTTGTGAATTTACACAGGAGTGAGCCCAGTTCTCCATTGGTTTCGGCCATGGACGTCCACTGTGCGGTTGGATGTGTTCCACTTTATGAGGCGATTCACCAACGGTCTCACCACGGAACACCATCCACTGTATGGTACGTTCTGCTCCAAATTGTCGAGTTGCATTTTTGAGTGGGATTACCAGGACATCTGTCATCTGAAAGAGGCGAAGCGGTCAGAGCTGAGGCAAAAGCATCAGGGCCACGAGCCAACAGATGCCCAGGTGTTGGCGAGCATCAGCTCTAAAGAGCTAGCCAAGCACTGCCGCAGGAAAACCCGGGGAGTGGAGGAGACCCGTGCCCTCATCAAAAGTCTTCTTGACTCCATGTGGCACCTTGTGGACGGCACTGGGCTGCACCTTATTAACCACGAACGCATGTCTCAAGTGTGGGAGGTACAGCAAAAGCACCTTGCCTGCATCCAGGATCCACCAGGAGTGCAGCTTTATACAAACATTGGGTCAGGGCTGGAGAAAGGAGAGAAGACACTGGATGTGCTAAGATGCGGCAGAGGGTCCTCCTCTCTGGAAAGCTTTCATAAGCACCAGTGTGCTTTCATTCCAGGCATGTTAAAACCTCACACACATCAGAGTCCTGCACGGGTCTGATTTTGTAAATCCACACCCAGAGTGCTTCAAACCGCATCCGACCCGTTATCCGTCAACAGCACTAATTAAAATCCGCACCCGACCCGACCCGCTTAAAATAGAACCGACACCCGACCCGCACCCGAAATAAAATCAGTTTAGACTATCACATTATAGACACAATTACAAAAATATTTATTGCCAGGTCATACAGAAGTTATTACACGACAATGAACACAAGGACAACTTCAGCCAAAGCTGTCAAAAGGCCGGTAAATGAAGAACATGGCAAACGTTTCCACAAAACTGAGTAGCCTAACAGACGCGCCTACCACATATCTGCCACGCAATTTCGTCTAGCCTACATCTGACAATTTTGGGTTCAAACACGCCCTGCACACCACACATACTTAACAGTGTTAAATTTGAAAAATACTGTTCGATAGAACTGCTTGGTTTGTTACCACAGTTATCTGCGTGCTTCCTCAGCGATGAAGTTCCACATTTGCGGCTATCCAACACGAACATGCATGCAGCAAAGCCTTTCACAATATTGTTTTCTTCAGATAACTCCAAATTTCTCCCACACACTGGACTTGACTTTTGATGACGTATTGTCGACAACTTTATAATCTCCACTAGCTATTCTTTTCATCAACTCCTCAGCATCCATCTCGACGACTGCAAGCAGATAGTGATGTGACATTTGAACCGAGGCGTCGGAGCGTGTGTCGAGAAAAAGTGGGCGTGCCAGATGAAGCCGCGATTCGAGGCTTGTGTTGTTAACGTGAAAATCACGTGACTAATGACAAACGAGGCCTCGGTTTGTGTAAATACGTCATCGGTTCGGTCTGAGTGTCGCTTCCGGATAAAAGGCGGTTCGAAACTCGCGCCACCTTGTGGGTGTTGCAGGAGTAGTAGAGGCAGTTGTAGTAGTGTCAGAGAGTCAGATAACTATCATTGTTATTGTTGTGTCATATGTGAGGGCTGTATATTATGACATTATCAGGTTAGAATAGTTATAGTATATTGTTATTATTAATTATAGTAGCTATATTATAGTCTTGTTATATTAATTAGATAAGATTATTTGGATTGCTCTGGATTTTTGGATCTGGACTGGACTGCTTTTTGATTTGGATTGCCCTTTTGGATTTGTTTGCTTTTTGTGACTCTTCCTTTTTCCTGGTAATGGAGACAGCAAGAAAGATCAGGCAAGAAAGGGGCGTGACACTGGTTCAGAATTAATTAATTTGTCTGCTATTTCTTTGCACAGTAGCTAGGTGTCACTAGTGAGCAATGTTGAATGAAGCTTCGAGTAATGAACCTTTGGCTGAAGCAATGGGCTGCGAGGTTTCAGTGGTTCAGGAAGCCTCATTTTGCCATCACTACAAGCAGATCGCGCGCACGCGTTTATGAGGAATTTTTAAAAGTGAAAGTAGCCTAGGTAACGTGGCGCGTGGGCACAAATAAACTGATGTGGATTTAAAATTATTTGATCAACTTGAAATAATGGAATATTTTTGTAGATGTGTTCCTAAATTATGCATATATTTTTACGTTTGCATGTGATTGTTTTAAATCCGTGTTTAGACCCGTGTTTCCCCCGTGTCCGACCCGACCCGCACCCGTATCCGACACGGTTGTATAGTTTTCACCCGTTTGAGCAAAATTTGCGGGTCACCCGGGTACCCGAACCCGTGCAGGACTCTTAACACACATATGGTATATTTTGCTATTGAATGTTGACATAATATTGTTGTAATCAGTGATCCTGTTTTTTGTCTCATCAGGGTGGAGATGCAATGCATTGCACACTCAGATGTACATGCTTGAGGGTGTGTCAAGGTGGAATTTAAACCGGTCGGCACAAGCACTTTCTATGGCTGAGACATCCAGGACAAAGCTTTATAACATTCGTTTGATGTCCAATGTGAATGTGCTCAGCAACAAAGTGTTGGGAAAACCTCTTCTTCCAGAGTTTATCCCCCCTGGGAAACCTACCGGTAAGAAAAGTCTGCTGTTGATGATGATCAGACCTATACTGTGACATGGCAGGCAAGTAAACAATCATTTTTCCCTTGGTGAATACTTATTGCAGGAGAGCGAATTGCTGTAGAATATCTTCTGGCACAGTCCAACAGAGGAGATCTTCTGAGCCAGCAGATTGGTATTGGTGACATCCTGCCTGAGATCTTGGATGAAGACCTCGAGGACGAATGTCCTGATGTGACTGTACCACAGGCTCATGACCTCACATTGCAGGTAATATTATGTCAACAGTATATCAGACATCAAAAAAATATTGGAAAACTAATAAACAGTTCATCTTTAATGTAGAACAGACACACAAAACCTTTAAAAGATTGTTTATTCTTTATTTATTCTTTATTCTGTGTATACTTTTATTAATCACCTCAGCAATTTGGAAGCGGTGGCCCTAGGCCCGGGCCAGATCCCAGGTCCCCATTGGAGGAGAGTGATGCCTCTGCTGGGCCCGTCTACTCCCCATTTGATGAGAGAGATGCCTCTGCAAGTCCCGTCCACTCCCCAATTGAGAGTGATACCTCTACCAGGCCTGTCCTCACCCCATTTGAGGAGAGTGGGCTCGTCACTCCAGCTCCGGTAAAGTGGATAATGTTTCACCATTAGAAATGTGGGCTTCTTTATATTTTCTCTTGTACCAGATGTTTAAAATTGGGTTTATTGGTTCAATTCTTGTAACAGGACACTAGGTGTGATGCCAGAGGGATTCCTGGATGGGAGGCAGTTGATGCCTTGGCAGGTTACCTGGTTGGGCTTAACCGAACTATAACAGCACTCTCCAATGCTGAAGTGGCAGAGATTTTGAGGTTATACTCGCATCTAAGTGTCTTTGACCAGACCCCCACCAGATACACCCTCAAGAGCAAAAAAACAACTTTGCCAGGACCTTGGAGGGCTTCAAGAAAGCGCAGTGGCTCTGCTCCAGGCCAGCAAGCAGCTGAGAGGTATCTACATCTCATATAGCTGTATTCTTTAATATTTGTATCAATATATTTATGTCAATATGTGAACATGCATATATAATGAGCACTATGTGATCTGGTCATCTATTTGCAGATTGTTCATGGTCCATGGTCAGGCTGCTCACAGACCAGACCACAACAGAATTTCAGAGTGTGTTGCTCTCAAGCTGTACAAAGAGTACAAGGAAGCCAGAAATAGGCCAAAGGACAATAAAGGGAGGACATTTGCCATACCCCAGTCCATTGTCATGGCATACTCTCACATCAAGCAGCTAGTTGAGGACTGCAGAGAGATCATGGACAGGAGTGACCTGGTACTGGTAAACATTAACAACTCCACAGTGTCCTCCTGGTGAGTTCATCTTTAATATCTTCATAAATTGATTGAATTGCATATTTGAACAAAATGTTTAACAATTAACACACGGAAAAATTTACTCTTGTGTGTTTTGTTTTCTGTCTCTGCAGGCTGCATGATCGCCAAAAGAGAACTGAACGGGATTCTTTACTTCAGGGCGTGCAGCTTCCACAGCAGATTGCCGTGGCTAAAAAATCCCTCCTGGAGGTTCGTGACCTACCATCACAGCCAGTTCAGCATGGACACACTCTTTTGGAGTTCCAGGAGCCTGAGAACTGTGAGGGTGAGGCAAAAATCCGCCAGAGACACAGTTCCAGAACACCTGCTATTCCACACACAGGTGGGGGAGATGCAGCTGTTGCCAAACACGATGCTGCTTCCTCTCGAAACAGCTGTATGGAGGGCTGGTCCTCTGCCTACCAGCCATCCCCAACACACTACCAGAGCTGGTCTTCTTACCAGGCACCCCTGGCACACTCTCATGTTTGGTCCTCCACCCACCCACAACCCTCAGCATCCACCGAGGGCTGGTCTGCAACCCACCCACCAACCTCAGCATCCACCGAGGGCTGGTCTGCAACCCACCCACCAACCTCAGCATCCTCCCAGGGCTGGCCTGCCACCCAACCACCACCCTCAGCATCCACCCAGGGCTGGTCCTCCAACCAGGGCTGGTCTGCAACCCACCCACCACCCTCAGCATCCACCCAGGGCTGGCCTGCCACCCACCCACCACCCTCAGCATCCTCCCAGGGTTGGTTCTCCAACCAGGGCTGGTCTGCAACCCACCCACCAACCTCAGCATCCTCCCAGGGCTGGCCTGCCACCCACCCACCACCCTCAGCATCCTCCCAGGGCTGGCCTGCCACCCAACCACCACCCTTAGCATCCACCCAGGGCTGGTCATCCACCTCCTACTGTCCTGACCAACCTAGGTTCCCTCACCAAGCACTAGATCCCTTTAATCGCCAGCGTGAATGGCGATTACGCAAGGCAGCCCTTGAGAACCAGGAGCGAGTGAGGAAAGGTGAGCCCCCAAAGATGAGAAAGGCAAAAGAGAGCTACCACTATGAGTGTAAGCTGTGTGGTCAACCTAAATCAAAGCAAACTGGACACTCACAGGTACGTGGCAAATGGTACTGCCCTGCATCTGGACAGACCCTTGAGGAGTGGAGAAGCTCTTTGTAAATACACCAAATACATTCTTTTTTATAAATATTTTTTATAATAATATTTTTTATTTCTTTTAAGAAAATATGTTCACATTGACTGTTGAAACCATTTGCAAAGAAAAAACAAGCAAAAAACAAAGAAAATAAAGTAGAAAAAAGTATATTTGCTGTTGCAAATAGAGAAAATAATTAGTTGCTGTTGCAACTATTTTCAAAAAACAAAACACATAGGATAGTTGCTGATGCAAAAAAAAAAAAAAAAAAAAAAAACACAACTCTTGTGGTGTAATAGTAACACGTCCATCCTTTGGGTGGGAGACTCCAGGTGCAAATCCTGGCAAGAGTGTGCAACTTGTTGGTGTCAGGGACCAATCAAGCTCGGTCCCATCCACCACTCAGCGTTCACTCTCACCTGAGTATTGATCACAAGCACCTGTTCCCAATCAGCACAGTCATTATCCAGCACATAAAACCCATCTCACAACAGCACTCTAGCGTCAAGCCTTGAATAGGACAGACTACTTACCTGCTTGTCTTCATAGTCCATTCCAAGTTCACAAAGAGAAGTATACTTATCTGAAGATTGTTAAACTCTTGTGTCTCTGTTGATCTTCTCCCAGATCCGCTATGTGATTCCTGGTCTGATCTCCCAGCACCTGTGTATCCGCAGACTCTGTTTCCATCTGATCTGTCCGTTCCTGTGAGGGAAAAAGACCAAGTATTGATGACTTTTGTCCACTACTATACAACGTATTGTACCGCGGATATACTCACCTGCTCACCTCCAATGCATCGTGCGATTGCCACCAACTTTGCCACGGTTTCACCTAATTACTCATCTTGCACTTTATTCTTGTAAATGAACACTGTTTTTGGATTCACTTACCTGGTCTCCGAGTGTGTATCCTGACAGTTGGCCCAATCAGTATTTAATTAATAAATTATTTATGACATTTAATCTGCATTTTCTCCTTTTCTCATTATTATTACTAGATGTACCGGCGGTCTTAATTATTATCATAGCAATTTGTTATTAAAGCATTATTATTCATACCAATCCTATTTGTATCTGTTTTTAAGCCATAGCAATTTCTAATAGTTTACGTTTATTGAGACATGTTCCAATAGCTGAAAAAAGCTGCCCAGGAGGATGAGGAGCTAGTGTCAAGGGGGGAACCGCCACGGAAGAGGCTGACAAAGGAAAAGTACAACTACACCTGCAAGGTGTGTGGCCAGGACAAAAATAAAAGGACTGGACACACCCAGCTGAAGGGGTGGTGGTACTGTCCAGCCTCAGGACTGACCCTGGATGTCTGGAGGAAGAGTGTATAGTTGCTGTCACTATTACTTGTCTCTATGTCGTTTGTCTGTCTGTTACAATAAAGTTTAATGATTTTATTGGAGCCAAGAACAGCCATCACGTTTTAATTTTTATTTGAATACTAGGACAGTGAGTGTCATCCATTGCATGTAATTGTTAAAACTAAAGCCAGAATTACTTGCAGAATCATTTTACATTTATTCACAAAACCCAACACTCTATGCTCAATTTGGAATATGTTTTATTCACTTGTGCTGCACAGATGTAGTCTCTCAAATAATTGAGTTTACCAAAAAAAAGGAGGGGAAACATGACGGGGGAGTTATTTACATTTACAGTTATACACTGTTAATACTGGCTTTAAATGTAGCATGTGACATTTTGAGTTAATTATTTGAATATTGATTTGTTTACATCACAAAATATGTTTACTTACAAGAGAATTTGCTTTAAATGCGTTCATGTGCATAATTGCATAATCACAGGGTTATTACTGTGGTGATTTATATGGAAAAGAGTTCCTGTTTTAAAAATGACTACGTTACCCAAAATGCATTGCATGTGTACTTCCGGAATGCATTACGAGACTAGAGAACAAGCGATATTGCCACGGCATAGGTTCGAATCCCGCAAGAGACATGAAATTAAATTGATGATAAACCTTGCAATAAGTGCAGAACTGTATGTAAGCAATGTTGAGAAGATAAGAGAGTAGATCAAATTTGATATAGTGTACGTTTTGCTCCTTTTTTCTCCTTTTTTTTTCTCTCTTTCCCCCCCTCTTTCCTCTCTCTTTTCTTCTCCCCCCAAATCCTGGCTACACCAGCCTTCTTCAAGCTCATGCTTTCGCCAGCACAGCGAAAGCAGCACGCAACAGAAGCGAAAGCAGCACGCAACAGAAGCAAAAGCACAACTCCATTTTCCAACAAGTCACGAAGCCTCCTAAGAGACCGGCAAAAATTGCCAAGGCTGACTGTATTTCAAGTCATCCCAGCGGGGTATTGGGTAAAGTTTTCAACCAGCAAAGATCACGTCTCGGATGAGCCTCATAGACTACGATATTGTCTCTGCGAAAGAATGCCGGCGAAGGTAGCGACGTCTCCCGTGCTTTTATCTGGACATGGAACGACAGGGTGGTATCAAGCTTTAAACTGCCATGTAATCAGCCTTTTGGCACTGACGGCTGCATGGTGAGTCTACGGAACAGGCGAGTGATATGCACAAAAAGGTTTATTCATTGTTCTCTCTTCGCTCAAAGAACAAAGAGTGGGCTGCTTTCGTAATTTTGGGGGGAGAGACTTATGGATATCCTGGTAGCAAAGGGGGGGAGTTATAACGCTCAATCTCCAAGAACATATTTGAGTTCGGGATCGATTCGACGAGCCCCCTACGAGGTTGGGTAGGATAAAGAAGAATGCAAGGACACTGCAAACATATTCTGAGAGAGGTCCAATGCAAGCTATGCTGCCCTTTTCATGACCCCGGCGTTCTCTCTAGGTTCTTTCCAACAAAGCAGAAGCAGCACACAAAAGAAACATAAGCACATCTCCCTCTATCAACACGGTTGTGAGTCTCCTAACCCATAGAACCCAACGCTCCTTGCAGGTCAGTCGAAGCCTCGACCTCTCTCATCAGCCCAACCTTTTACAACACATTGTGGTCAACTTTATCTCCGTCATGTTAATGAGAGCGGTTGAAAAGCACCAAAACAGCGCTTCCGACAGCCGAAGCGGCATGACGAGGTGGCCGAGTGGTTAAGGCGATGGACTGCTAATCAATTGTGCTCTGCACGGGTGGGTTCGAATCCCATCCTCGTCGTTTGATGGCTTTAGTGTTTCGAGAGAGCCAAGTGCGCATGGCAAAGCCGTTCAAAGTACCTCGCTGCCAACTTTAAAGACCTCATCCTTAAAATAGCTGCAGAAACACACTACAGCCCAGCTTCGGGCAGACGTGCAGGCGAGTGACGAGGTGGCCGAGTGGTTAAGGCGATGGACTGCTAATCCATTGTGCTCTGCACGCGTGGGTTCGAATCCCATCCTCGTCGTTTGATGGCTTTAGTGTTTCGAGAGAGCCAAGTGCGCCTGCCATAGCACTTTGCTGCCAACAATAACGTCATCATACTAAAAATAGCTGCGGATAAACACCACCGGCAGGCGAGTGGCTGAGTGGTTAAGGCGATGGACTGCTAATCCGTTGTGCTCTGCGCGCGTATGGGTTCGAGTCTCACCCTTGGTGTTTAGTTTCACAGAGAGCCTAGTGAACAGGTCAACCGCAGGGGTGCCGCTCATGGCGAGCTTTAGCTGAATTGCATTTTAATTATAGCTGCAGGAAAAAGCTCATGTTCATTTCTGAAAACATTGTTGAGGTCAGGATCAATACAAGAAGCCCCCTGGTGCATGGATATGACCATTAGAAATACAAAAACACGTTCTAAGGGAGGTCCAAATCCTGGCTACACCAGCCTTCTTCAAGCTCATGCTTTCGCCAGCACAGCGAAAGCAGCACGCAACAGAAGCAAAAGCACAACTCAATTTTCCAACAAGTCACGAAGCCTCCTAAGAGACCGGCAAAAATTGCCAAGGCTGACTGTATTTCAAGTCATCCCAGCGGGGTATTGGGTAAAGTTTTCAACCAGCAAAGATCACGTCTCGGATGAGCCTCATAGACTACGATATTGCCTCTGCGAAAGAATGCCGGCGAAGGTAGCGACGTCTCCCGTGCTTTTATCTGGACATGGAACGACAGGGTGGTATCAAGCTTTAAACTGCCATGTAATCAGCCTTTTGGCACTGACGGCTGCATGGTGAGTCTACGGAACAGGCGAGTGATATGCACAAAAAGGTTTATTCATTGTTCTCTCTTCGCTCAAAGAACAAAGAGTGGGCTGCTTTCGTAATTTTGGGGGGAGAGACTTATGGATATCCTGGTAGCAAAGGGGGGGAGTTATAACGCTCAATCTCCAAGAACATATTTGAGTTCGGGATCGATTCGACGAGCCCCCTACGAGGTTGGGTAGGATAAAGAAGAATGCAAGGACACTGCAAACATATTCTGAGAGAGGTCCAATGCAAGCTATGCTGCCCTTTTCATGACCCCGGCGTTCTCTCTAGGTTCTTTCCAACAAAGCAGAAGCAGCACACAAAAGAAACATAAGCACATCTCCCTCTATCAACACGGTTGTGAGTCTCCTAACCCATAGAACCCAACGCTCCTTGCAGGTCAGTCGAAGCCTCGACCTCTCTCATCAGCCCAACCTTTTACAACACATTGTGGTCAACTTTATCTCCGTCATGTTAATGAGAGCGGTTGAAAAGCACCAAAACAGCGCTTCCGACAGCCGAAGCGGCATGACGAGGTGGCCGAGTGGTTAAGGCGATGGACTGCTAATCAATTGTGCTCTGCACGGGTGGGTTCGAATCCCATCCTCGTCGTTTGATGGCTTTAGTGTTTCGAGAGAGCCAAGTGCGCATGGCAAAGCCGTTCAAAGTACCTCGCTGCCAACTTTAAAGACCTCATCCTTAAAATAGCTGCAGAAACACACCACAGCCCAGCTTCGGGCAGACATGCAGGCGAGTGACGAGGTGGCCGAGTGGTTAAGGCGATGGACTGCTAATCCATTGTGCTCTGCACGCGTGGGTTCGAATCCCATCCTCGTCGTTTGATGTCTTTAGCGTTCAAGAGAGCCAAGTGCGCCTGCCATAGCACTTTGCTGCCAACAATAACGTCATCATACTAAAAATAGCTGCGGATAAACACCACCGGCAGGCGAGTGGCTGAGTGGTTAAGGCGATGGACTGCTAATCCGTTGTGCTCTGCGCGCGTATGGGTTCGAGTCTCACCCTTGGTGTTTAGTTTCACAGAGAGCCTAGTGAACAGGTCAACCGCAGGGGTGCCGCTCATGGCGAGCTTTAGCTGAATTGCATTTTAATTATAGCTGCAGGAAAAAGCTCATGTTCATTTCTGAAAACATTGTTGAGGTCAGGATCAATACAAGAAGCCCCCTGGTGCATGGATATGACCATTAGAAATACAAAAACACGTTCTAAGGGAGGTCCAAATCCTGGCTACACCAGCCTTCTTCAAGCTCATGCTTTCGCCAGCACAGCGAAAGCAGCACGCAACAGAAGCAAAAGCACAACTCAATTTTCCAACAAGTCACGAAGCCTCCTAAGAGACCGGCAAAAATTGCCAAGGCTGACTGTATTTCAAGTCATCCCAGCGGGGTATTGGGTAAAGTTTTCAACCAGCAAAGATCACGTCTCGGATGAGCCTCATAGACTACGATATTGCCTCTGCGAAAGAATGCCGGCGAAGGTAGCGACGTCTCCCGTGCTTTTATCTGGACATGGAACGACAGGGTGGTATCAAGCTTTAAACTGCCATGTAATCAGCCTTTTGGCACTGACGGCTGCATGGTGAGTCTACGGAACAGGCGAGTGATATGCACAAAAAGGTTTATTCATTGTTCTCTCTTCGCTCAAAGAACAAAGAGTGGGCTGCTTTCGTAATTTTGGGGGGAGAGACTTATGGATATCCTGGTAGCAAAGGGGGGGAGTTATAACGCTCAATCTCCAAGAACATATTTGAGTTCGGGATCGATTCGACGAGCCCCCTACGAGGTTGGGTAGGATAAAGAAGAATGCAAGGACACTGCAAACATATTCTGAGAGAGGTCCAATGCAAGCTATGCTGCCCTTTTCATGACCCCGGCGTTCTCTCTAGGTTCTTTCCAACAAAGCAGAAGCAGCACACAAAAGAAACATAAGCACATCTCCCTCTATCAACACGGTTGTGAGTCTCCTAACCCATAGAACCCAACGCTCCTTGCAGGTCAGTCGAAGCCTCGACCTCTCTCATCAGCCCAACCTTTTACAACACATTGTGGTCAACTTTATCTCCGTCATGTTAATGAGAGCGGTTGAAAAGCACCAAAACAGCGCTTCCGACAGCCGAAGCAGCATGACGAGGTGGCCGAGTGGTTAAGGCGATGGACTGCTAATCCATTGTGCTCTGCACGCGTGGGTTCGAATCCCATCCTCGTCGTTTGATGGCTTTAGTGTTTCGAGAGAGCCAAGTGCGCCTGCCATAGCACTTTGCTGCCAACAATAACGTCATCATACTAAAAATAGCTGCGGATAAACACCACCGGCAGGCGAGTGGCTGAGTGGTTAAGGCGATGGACTGCTAATCCGTTGTGCTCTGCGCGCGTATGGGTTCGAGTCTCACCCTTGGTGTTTAGTTTCACAGAGAGCCTAGTGAACAGGTCAACCGCAGGGGTGCCGCTCATGGCGAGCTTTAGCTGAATTGCATTTTAATTATAGCTGCAGGAAAAAGCTCATGTTCATTTCTGAAAACATTGTTGAGGTCAGGATCAATACAAGAAGCCCCCTGGTGCATGGATATGACCATTAGAAATACAAAAACACGTTCTAAGGGAGGTCCAAATCCTGGCTACACCAGCCTTCTTCAAGCTCATGCTTTCGCCAGCACAGCGAAAGCAGCACGCAACAGAAGCAAAAGCACAACTCCATTTTCCAACAAGTCACGAAGCCTCCTAAGAGACCGGCAAAAATTGCCAAGGCTGACTGTATTTCAAGTCATCCCAGCGGGGTATTGGGTAAAGTTTTCAACCAGCAAAGATCACGTCTCGGATGAGCCTCATAGACTACGATATTGCCTCTGCGAAAGAATGCCGGCGAAGGTAGCGACGTCTCCCGTGCTTTTATCTGGACATGGAACGACAGGGTGGTATCAAGCTTTAAACTGCCATGTAATCAGCCTTTTGGCACTGACGGCTGCATGGTGAGTCTACGGAACAGGCGAGTGATATGCACAAAAAGGTTTATTCATTGTTCTCTCTTCGCTCAAAGAACAAAGAGTGGGCTGCTTTCGTAATTTTGGGGGGAGAGACTTATGGATATCCTGGTAGCAAAGGGGGGGAGTTATAACGCTCAATCTCCAAGAACATATTTGAGTTCGGGATCGATTCGACGAGCCCCCTACGAGGTTGGGTAGGATAATGAAGAGTGCAAGGACACTGCAAACATATTCTGAGAGAGGTCCAATGCAAGCTATGCTGCCCTTTTCATGACCCCGGCGTTCTCTCTAGGTTCTTTCCAACAAAGCAGAAGCAGCACACAAAAGAAACATAAGCACATCTCCCTCTATCAACACGGTTGTGAGTCTCCTAACCCATAGAACCCAACGCTCCTTGCAGGTCAGTCGAAGCCTCGACCTCTCTCATCAGCCCAACCTTTTACAACACATTGTGGTCAACTTTATCTCCGTCATGTTAATGAGAGCGGTTGAAAAGCACCAAAACAGCGCTTCCGACAGCCGAAGCGGCATGACGAGGTGGCCGAGTGGTTAAGGCGATGGACTGCTAATCCATTGTGCTCTGCACGCGTGGGTTCGAATCCCATCCTCGTCGTTTGATGGCTTTAGTGTTTCGAGAGAGCCAAGTGCGCATGGCAAAGCCGTTCAAAGTACCTCGCTGCCAACTTTAAAGACCTCATCCTTAAAATAGCTGCAGAAACACACCACAGCCCAGCTTCGGGCAGACGTGCAGGCGAGTGACGAGGTGGCCGAGTGGTTAAGGCGATGGACTGCTAATCCATTGTGCTCTGCACGCGTGGGTTCGAATCCCATCCTCGTCGTTTGATGGCTTTAGTGTTTCGAGAGAGCCAAGTGCGCATGGCAAAGCCGTTCAAAGTACCTCGCTGCCAACTTTAAAGACCTCATCCTTAAAATAGCTGCAGAAACACACCACAGCCCAGCTTCGGGCAGACGTGCAGGCGAGTGACGAGGTGGCCGAGTGGTTAAGGCGATGGACTGCTAATCCATTGTGCTCTGCACGCGTGGGTTCGAATCCCATCCTCGTCGTTTGATGTCTTTAGCGTTCAAGAGAGCCAAGTGCGCCTGCCATAGCACTTTGCTGCCAACAATAACGTCATCATACTAAAAATAGCTGCGGATAAACACCACCGGCAGGCGAGTGGCTGAGTGGTTAAGGCGATGGACTGCTAATCCGTTGTGCTCTGCGCGCGTATGGGTTCGAGTCTCACCCTTGGTGTTTAGTTTTACAGAGAGCCTAGTGAACAGGTCAACCGCAGGGGTGCCGCTCATGGCGAGCTTTAGCTGAATTGCATTTTAATTATAGCTGCAGGAAAAAGCTCATGTTCATTTCTGAAAACATTGTTGAGGTCAGGATCAATACAAGAAGCCCCCTGGTGCATGGATATGACCATTAGAAATACAAAAACACGTTCTAAGGGAGGTCCAAATCCTGGCTACACCAGCCTTCTTCAAGCTCATGCTTTCGCCAGCACAGCGAAAGCAGCACGCAACAGAAGCAAAAGCACAACTCCATTTTCCAACAAGTCACGAAGCCTCCTAAGAGACCGGCAAAAATTGCCAAGGCTGACTGTATTTCAAGTCATCCCAGCGGGGTATTGGGTAAAGTTTTCAACCAGCAAAGATCACGTCTCGGATGAGCCTCATAGACTACGATATTGCCTCTGCGAAAGAATGCCGGCGAAGGTAGCGACGTCTCCCGTGCTTTTATCTGGACATGGAACGACAGGGTGGTATCAAGCTTTAAACTGCCATGTAATCAGCCTTTTGGCACTGACGGCTGCATGGTGAGTCTACGGAACAGGCGAGTGATATGCACAAAAAGGTTTATTCATTGTTCTCTCTTCGCTCAAAGAACAAAGAGTGGGCTGCTTTCGTAATTTTGGGGGGAGAGACTTATGGATATCCTGGTAGCAAAGGGGGGGAGTTATAACGCTCAATCTCCAAGAACATATTTGAGTTCGGGATCGATTCGACGAGCCCCCTACGAGGTTGGGTAGGATAAAGAAGAGTGCAAGGACACTGCAAACATATTCTGAGAGAGGTCCAATGCAAGCTATGCTGCCCTTTTCATGACCCCGGCGTTCTCTCTAGGTTCTTTCCAACAAAGCAGAAGCAGCACACAAAAGAAACATAAGCACATCTCCCTCTATCAACACGGTTGTGAGTCTCCTAACCCATAGAACCCAACGCTCCTTGCAGGTCAGTCGAAGCCTCGACCTCTCTCATCAGCCCAACCTTTTACAACACATTGTGGTCAACTTTATCTCCGTCATGTTAATGAGAGCGGTTGAAAAGCACCAAAACAGCGCTTCCGACAGCCGAAGCGGCATGACGAGGTGGCCGAGTGGTTAAGGCGATGGACTGCTAATCCATTGTGCTCTGCACGCGTGGGTTCGAATCCCATCCTCGTCGTTTGATGGCTTTAGTGTTTCGAGAGAGCCAAGTGCGCATGGCAAAGCCGTTCAAAGTACCTCGCTGCCAACTTTAAAGACCTCATCCTTAAAATAGCTGCAGAAACACACCACAGCCCAGCTTCGGGCAGACGTGCAGGCGAGTGACGAGGTGGCCGAGTGGTTAATGCGATGGACTGCTAATCCATTGTGCTCTGCACGCGTGGGTTCGAATCCCATCCTCGTCGTTTGATGGCTTTAGTGTTTCGAGAGAGCCAAGTGCGCATGGCAAAGCCGTTCAAAGTACCTCGCTGCCAACTTTAAAGACCTCATCCTTAAAATAGCTGCAGAAACACACCACAGCCCAGCTTCGGGCAGACGTGCAGGCGAGTGACGAGGTGGCCGAGTGGTTAAGGCGATGGACTGCTAATCCATTGTGCTCTGCACGCGTGGGTTCGAATCCCATCCTCGTCGTTTGATGGCTTTAGTGTTTCGAGAGAGCCAAGTGCGCATGGCAAAGCCGTTCAAAGTACCTCGCTGCCAACTTTAAAGACCTCATCCTTAAAATAGCTGCAGAAACACACCACAGCCCAGCTTCGGGCAGACGTGCAGGCGAGTGACGAGGTGGCCGAGTGGTTAAGGCGATGGACTGCTAATCCATTGTGCTCTGCACGCGTGGGTTCGAATCCCATCCTCGTCGTTTGATGGCTTTAGTGTTTCGAGAGAGCCAAGTGCGCCTGCCATAGCACTTTGCTGCCAACAATAACGTCATCATACTAAAAATAGCTGCGGATAAACACCACCGGCAGGCGAGTGGCTGAGTGGTTAAGGCGATGGACTGCTAATCCGTTGTGCTCTGCGCGCGTATGGGTTCGAGTCTCACCCTTGGTGTTTAGTTTCACAGAGAGCCTAGTGAACAGGTCAACCGCAGGGGTGCCGCTCATGGCGAGCTTTAGCTGAATTGCATTTTAATTATAGCTGCAGGAAAAAGCTCATGTTCATTTCTGAAAACATTGTTGAGGTCAGGATCAATACAAGAAGCCCCCTGGTGCATGGATATGACCATTAGAAATACAAAAACACGTTCTAAGGGAGGTCCAAATCCTGGCTACACCAGCCTTCTTCAAGCTCATGCTTTCGCCAGCACAGCGAAAGCAGCACGCAACAGAAGCAAAAGCACAACTCAATTTTCCAACAAGTCACGAAGCCTCCTAAGAGACCGGCAAAAATTGCCAAGGCTGACTGTATTTCAAGTCATCCCAGCGGGGTATTGGGTAAAGTTTTCAACCAGCAAAGATCACGTCTCGGATGAGCCTCATAGACTACGATATTGCCTCTGCGAAAGAATGCCGGCGAAGGTAGCGACGTCTCCCGTGCTTTTATCTGGACATGGAACGACAGGGTGGTATCAAGCTTTAAACTGCCATGTAATCAGCCTTTTGGCACTGACGGCTGCATGGTGAGTCTACGGAACAGGCGAGTGATATGCACAAAAAGGTTTATTCATTGTTCTCTCTTCGCTCAAAGAACAAAGAGTGGGCTGCTTTCGTAATTTTGGGGGGAGAGACTTATGGATATCCTGGTAGCAAAGGGGGGGAGTTATAACGCTCAATCTCCAAGAACATATTTGAGTTCGGGATCGATTCGACGAGCCCCCTACGAGGTTGGGTAGGATAAAGAAGAATGCAAGGACACTGCAAACATATTCTGAGAGAGGTCCAATGCAAGCTATGCTGCCCTTTTCATGACCCCGGCGTTCTCTCTAGGTTCTTTCCAACAAAGCAGAAGCAGCACACAAAAGAAACATAAGCACATCTCCCTCTATCAACACGGTTGTGAGTCTCCTAACCCATAGAACCCAACGCTCCTTGCAGGTCAGTCGAAGCCTCGACCTCTCTCATCAGCCCAACCTTTTACAACACATTGTGGTCAACTTTATCTCCGTCATGTTAATGAGAGCGGTTGAAAAGCACCAAAACAGCGCTTCCGACAGCCGAAGCGGCATGACGAGGTGGCCGAGTGGTTAAGGCGATGGACTGCTAATCAATTGTGCTCTGCACGGGTGGGTTCGAATCCCATCCTCGTCGTTTGATGGCTTTAGTGTTTCGAGAGAGCCAAGTGCGCATGGCAAAGCCGTTCAAAGTACCTCGCTGCCAACTTTAAAGACCTCATCCTTAAAATAGCTGCAGAAACACACCACAGCCCAGCTTCGGGCAGACATGCAGGCGAGTGACGAGGTGGCCGAGTGGTTAAGGCGATGGACTGCTAATCCATTGTGCTCTGCACGCGTGGGTTCGAATCCCATCCTCGTCGTTTGATGTCTTTAGCGTTCAAGAGAGCCAAGTGCGCCTGCCATAGCACTTTGCTGCCAACAATAACGTCATCATACTAAAAATAGCTGCGGATAAACACCACCGGCAGGCGAGTGGCTGAGTGGTTAAGGCGATGGACTGCTAATCCGTTGTGCTCTGCGCGCGTATGGGTTCGAGTCTCACCCTTGGTGTTTAGTTTCACAGAGAGCCTAGTGAACAGGTCAACCGCAGGGGTGCCGCTCATGGCGAGCTTTAGCTGAATTGCATTTTAATTATAGCTGCAGGAAAAAGCTCATGTTCATTTCTGAAAACATTGTTGAGGTCAGGATCAATACAAGAAGCCCCCTGGTGCATGGATATGACCATTAGAAATACAAAAACACGTTCTAAGGGAGGTCCAAATCCTGGCTACACCAGCCTTCTTCAAGCTCATGCTTTCGCCAGCACAGCGAAAGCAGCACGCAACAGAAGCAAAAGCACAACTCAATTTTCCAACAAGTCACGAAGCCTCCTAAGAGACCGGCAAAAATTGCCAAGGCTGACTGTATTTCAAGTCATCCCAGCGGGGTATTGGGTAAAGTTTTCAACCAGCAAAGATCACGTCTCGGATGAGCCTCATAGACTACGATATTGCCTCTGCGAAAGAATGCCGGCGAAGGTAGCGACGTCTCCCGTGCTTTTATCTGGACATGGAACGACAGGGTGGTATCAAGCTTTAAACTGCCATGTAATCAGCCTTTTGGCACTGACGGCTGCATGGTGAGTCTACGGAACAGGCGAGTGATATGCACAAAAAGGTTTATTCATTGTTCTCTCTTCGCTCAAAGAACAAAGAGTGGGCTGCTTTCGTAATTTTGGGGGGAGAGACTTATGGATATCCTGGTAGCAAAGGGGGGGAGTTATAACGCTCAATCTCCAAGAACATATTTGAGTTCGGGATCGATTCGACGAGCCCCCTACGAGGTTGGGTAGGATAAAGAAGAATGCAAGGACACTGCAAACATATTCTGAGAGAGGTCCAATGCAAGCTATGCTGCCCTTTTCATGACCCCGGCGTTCTCTCTAGGTTCTTTCCAACAAAGCAGAAGCAGCACACAAAAGAAACATAAGCACATCTCCCTCTATCAACACGGTTGTGAGTCTCCTAACCCATAGAACCCAACGCTCCTTGCAGGTCAGTCGAAGCCTCGACCTCTCTCATCAGCCCAACCTTTTACAACACATTGTGGTCAACTTTATCTCCGTCATGTTAATGAGAGCGGTTGAAAAGCACCAAAACAGCGCTTCCGACAGCCGAAGCAGCATGACGAGGTGGCCGAGTGGTTAAGGCGATGGACTGCTAATCCATTGTGCTCTGCACGCGTGGGTTCGAATCCCATCCTCGTCGTTTGATGGCTTTAGTGTTTCGAGAGAGCCAAGTGCGCCTGCCATAGCACTTTGCTGCCAACAATAACGTCATCATACTAAAAATAGCTGCGGATAAACACCACCGGCAGGCGAGTGGCTGAGTGGTTAAGGCGATGGACTGCTAATCCGTTGTGCTCTGCGCGCGTATGGGTTCGAGTCTCACCCTTGGTGTTTAGTTTCACAGAGAGCCTAGTGAACAGGTCAACCGCAGGGGTGCCGCTCATGGCGAGCTTTAGCTGAATTGCATTTTAATTATAGCTGCAGGAAAAAGCTCATGTTCATTTCTGAAAACATTGTTGAGGTCAGGATCAATACAAGAAGCCCCCTGGTGCATGGATATGACCATTAGAAATACAAAAACACGTTCTAAGGGAGGTCCAAATCCTGGCTACACCAGCCTTCTTCAAGCTCATGCTTTCGCCAGCACAGCGAAAGCAGCACGCAACAGAAGCAAAAGCACAACTCCATTTTCCAACAAGTCACGAAGCCTCCTAAGAGACCGGCAAAAATTGCCAAGGCTGACTGTATTTCAAGTCATCCCAGCGGGGTATTGGGTAAAGTTTTCAACCAGCAAAGATCACGTCTCGGATGAGCCTCATAGACTACGATATTGCCTCTGCGAAAGAATGCCGGCGAAGGTAGCGACGTCTCCCGTGCTTTTATCTGGACATGGAACGACAGGGTGGTATCAAGCTTTAAACTGCCATGTAATCAGCCTTTTGGCACTGACGGCTGCATGGTGAGTCTACGGAACAGGCGAGTGATATGCACAAAAAGGTTTATTCATTGTTCTCTCTTCGCTCAAAGAACAAAGAGTGGGCTGCTTTCGTAATTTTGGGGGGAGAGACTTATGGATATCCTGGTAGCAAAGGGGGGGAGTTATAACGCTCAATCTCCAAGAACATATTTGAGTTCGGGATCGATTCGACGAGCCCCCTACGAGGTTGGGTAGGATAAAGAAGAATGCAAGGACACTGCAAACATATTCTGAGAGAGGTCCAATGCAAGCTATGCTGCCCTTTTCATGACCCCGGCGTTCTCTCTAGGTTCTTTCCAACAAAGCAGAAGCAGCACACAAAAGAAACATAAGCACATCTCCCTCTATCAACACGGTTGTGAGTCTCCTAACCCATAGAACCCAACGCTCCTTGCAGGTCAGTCGAAGCCTCGACCTCTCTCATCAGCCCAACCTTTTACAACACATTGTGGTCAACTTTATCTCCGTCATGTTAATGAGAGCGGTTGAAAAGCACCAAAACAGCGCTTCCGACAGCCGAAGCAGCATGACGAGGTGGCCGAGTGGTTAAGGCGATGGACTGCTAATCCATTGTGCTCTGCACGCGTGGGTTCGAATCCCATCCTCGTCGTTTGATGGCTTTAGTGTTTCGAGAGAGCCAAGTGCGCCTGCCATAGCACTTTGCTGCCAACAATAACGTCATCATACTAAAAATAGCTGCGGATAAACACCACCGGCAGGCGAGTGGCTGAGTGGTTAAGGCGATGGACTGCTAATCCGTTGTGCTCTGCGCGCGTATGGGTTCGAGTCTCACCCTCGTCGTTTGATGGCTTTAGTGTTTCGAGAGAGCCAAGTGCGCATGGCAAAGCCGTTCAAAGTACCTCGCTGCCAACTTTAAAGACCTCATCCTTAAAATAGCTGCAGAAACACACCACAGCCCAGCTTCGGGCAGACGTGCAGGCGAGTGACGAGGTGGCCGAGTGGTTAAGGCGATGGACTGCTAATCCATTGTGCTCTGCACGCGTGGGTTCGAATCCCATCCTCGTCGTTTGATGGCTTTAGTGTTTCGAGAGAGCCAAGTGCGCATGGCAAAGCCGTTCAAAGTACCTCGCTGCCAACTTTAAAGACCTCATCCTTAAAATAGCTGCAGAAACACACCACAGCCCAGCTTCGGGCAGACGTGCAGGCGAGTGACGAGGTGGCCGAGTGGTTAAGGCGATGGACTGCTAATCCATTGTGCTCTGCACGCGTGGGTTCGAATCCCATCCTCGTCGTTTGATGTCTTTAGCGTTCAAGAGAGCCAAGTGCGCCTGCCATAGCACTTTGCTGCCAACAATAACGTCATCATACTAAAAATAGCTGCGGATAAACACCACCGGCAGGCGAGTGGCTGAGTGGTTAAGGCGATGGACTGCTAATCCGTTGTGCTCTGCGCGCGTATGGGTTCGAGTCTCACCCTTGGTGTTTAGTTTCACAGAGAGCCTAGTGAACAGGTCAACCGCAGGGGTGCCGCTCATGGCGAGCTTTAGCTGAATTGCATTTTAATTATAGCTGCAGGAAAAAGCTCATGTTCATTTCTGAAAACATTGTTGAGGTCAGGATCAATACAAGAAGCCCCCTGGTGCATGGATATGACCATTAGAAATACAAAAACACGTTCTAAGGGAGGTCCAAATCCTGGCTACACCAGCCTTCTTCAAGCTCATGCTTTCGCCAGCACAGCGAAAGCAGCACGCAACAGAAGCAAAAGCACAACTCCATTTTCCAACAAGTCACGAAGCCTCCTAAGAGACCGGCAAAAATTGCCAAGGCTGACTGTATTTCAAGTCATCCCAGCGGGGTATTGGGTAAAGTTTTCAACCAGCAAAGATCACGTCTCGGATGAGCCTCATAGACTACGATATTGCCTCTGCGAAAGAATGCCGGCGAAGGTAGCGACGTCTCCCGTGCTTTTATCTGGACATGGAACGACAGGGTGGTATCAAGCTTTAAACTGCCATGTAATCAGCCTTTTGGCACTGACGGCTGCATGGTGAGTCTACGGAACAGGCGAGTGATATGCACAAAAAGGTTTATTCATTGTTCTCTCTTCGCTCAAAGAACAAAGAGTGGGCTGCTTTCGTAATTTTGGGGGGAGAGACTTATGGATATCCTGGTAGCAAAGGGGGGGAGTTATAACGCTCAATCTCCAAGAACATATTTGAGTTCGGGATCGATTCGACGAGCCCCCTACGAGGTTGGGTAGGATAAAGAAGAGTGCAAGGACACTGCAAACATATTCTGAGAGAGGTCCAATGCAAGCTATGCTGCCCTTTTCATGACCCCGGCGTTCTCTCTAGGTTCTTTCCAACAAAGCAGAAGCAGCACACAAAAGAAACATAAGCACATCTCCCTCTATCAACACGGTTGTGAGTCTCCTAACCCATAGAACCCAACGCTCCTTGCAGGTCAGTCGAAGCCTCGACCTCTCTCATCAGCCCAACCTTTTACAACACATTGTGGTCAACTTTATCTCCGTCATGTTAATGAGAGCGGTTGAAAAGCACCAAAACAGCGCTTCCGACAGCCGAAGCGGCATGACGAGGTGGCCGAGTGGTTAAGGCGATGGACTGCTAATCCATTGTGCTCTGCACGCGTGGGTTCGAATCCCATCCTCGTCGTTTGATGGCTTTAGTGTTTCGAGAGAGCCAAGTGCGCATGGCAAAGCCGTTCAAAGTACCTCGCTGCCAACTTTAAAGACCTCATCCTTAAAATAGCTGCAGAAACACACCACAGCCCAGCTTCGGGCAGACGTGCAGGCGAGTGACGAGGTGGCCGAGTGGTTAATGCGATGGACTGCTAATCCATTGTGCTCTGCACGCGTGGGTTCGAATCCCATCCTCGTCGTTTGATGGCTTTAGTGTTTCGAGAGAGCCAAGTGCGCATGGCAAAGCCGTTCAAAGTACCTCGCTGCCAACTTTAAAGACCTCATCCTTAAAATAGCTGCAGAAACACACCACAGCCCAGCTTCGGGCAGACGTGCAGGCGAGTGACGAGGTGGCCGAGTGGTTAAGGCGATGGACTGCTAATCCATTGTGCTCTGCACGCGTGGGTTCGAATCCCATCCTCGTCGTTTGATGTCTTTAGCGTTCAAGAGAGCCAAGTGCGCCTGCCATAGCACTTTGCTGCCAACAATAACGTCATCATACTAAAAATAGCTGCGGATAAACACCACCGGCAGGCGAGTGGCTGAGTGGTTAAGGCGATGGACTGCTAATCCGTTGTGCTCTGCGCGCGTATGGGTTCGAGTCTCACCCTTGGTGTTTAGTTTCACAGAGAGCCTAGTGAACAGGTCAACCGCAGGGGTGCCGCGCATGGCGAGCTTTAGCTGAATTGCATTTTAATTATAGCTGCAGGAAAAAGCTCATGTTCATTTCTGAAAACATTGTTGAGGTCAGGATCAATACAAGAAGCCCCCTGGTGCATGGATATGACCATTAGAAATACAAAAACACGTTCTAAGGGAGGTCCAAATCCTGGCTACACCAGCCTTCTTCAAGCTCATGCTTTCGCCAGCACAGCGAAAGCAGCACGCAACAGAAGCAAAAGCACAACTCCATTTTCCAACAAGTCACGAAGCCTCCTAAGAGACCGGCAAAAATTGCCAAGGCTGACTGTATTTCAAGTCATTCCAGCGGGGTATTGGGTAAAGTTTTCAACCAGCAAAGATCACGTCTCGGATGAGCCTCATAGACTACGATATTGCCTCTGCGAAAGAATGCCGGCGAAGGTAGCGACGTCTCCCGTGCTTTTATCTGGACATGGAACGACAGGGTGGTATCAAGCTTTAAACTGCCATGTAATCAGCCTTTTGGCACTGACGGCTGCATGGTGAGTCTACGGAACAGGCGAGTGATATGCACAAAAAGGTTTATTCATTGTTCTCTCTTCGCTCAAAGAACAAAGAGTGGGCTGCTTTCGTAATTTTGGGGGGAGAGACTTATGGATATCCTGGTAGCAAAGGGGGGGAGTTATAACGCTCAATCTCCAAGAACATATTTGAGTTCGGGATCGATTCGACGAGCCCCCTACGAGGTTGGGTAGGATAATGAAGAGTGCAAGGACACTGCAAACATATTCTGAGAGAGGTCCAATGCAAGCTATGCTGCCCTTTTCATGACCCCGGCGTTCTCTCTAGGTTCTTTCCAACAAAGCAGAAGCAGCACACAAAAGAAACATAAGCACATCTCCCTCTATCAACACGGTTGTGAGTCTCCTAACCCATAGAACCCAACGCTCCTTGCAGGTCAGTCGAAGCCTCGACCTCTCTCATCAGCCCAACCTTTTACAACACATTGTGGTCAACTTTATCTCCGTCATGTTAATGAGAGCGGTTGAAAAGCACCAAAACAGCGCTTCCGACAGCCGAAGCGGCATGACGAGGTGGCCGAGTGGTTAAGGCGATGGACTGCTAATCCATTGTGCTCTGCACGCGTGGGTTCGAATCCCATCCTCGTCGTTTGATGGCTTTAGTGTTTCGAGAGAGCCAAGTGCACATGGCAAAGCCGTTCAAAGTACCTCGCTGCCAACTTTAAAGACCTCATCCTTAAAATAGCTGCAGAAACACACCACAGCCCAGCTTCGGGCAGACGTGCAGGCGAGTGACGAGGTGGCCGAGTGGTTAAGGCGATGGACTGCTAATCCATTGTGCTCTGCACGCGTGGGTTCGAATCCCATCCTCGTCGTTTGATGGCTTTAGTGTTTCGAGAGAGCCAAGTGCGCCTGCCATAGCACTTTGCTGCCAACAATAACGTCATCATACTAAAAATAGCTGCGGATAAACACCACCGGCAGGCGAGTGGCTGAGTGGTTAAGGCGATGGACTGCTAATCCGTTGTGCTCTGCGCGCGTATGGGTTCGAGTCTCACCCTTGGTGTTTAGTTTCACAGAGAGCCTAGTGAACAGGTCAACCGCAGGGGTGCCGCTCATGGCGAGCTTTAGCTGAATTGCATTTTAATTATAGCTGCAGGAAAAAGCTCATGTTCATTTCTGAAAACATTGTTGAGGTCAGGATCAATACAAGAAGCCCCCTGGTGCATGGATATGACCATTAGAAATACAAAAACACGTTCTAAGGGAGGTCCAAATCCTGGCTACACCAGCCTTCTTCAAGCTCATGCTTTCGCCAGCACAGCGAAAGCAGCACGCAACAGAAGCAAAAGCACAACTCAATTTTCCAACAAGTCACGAAGCCTCCTAAGAGACCGGCAAAAATTGCCAAGGCTGACTGTATTTCAAGTCATCCCAGCGGGGTATTGGGTAAAGTTTTCAACCAGCAAAGATCACGTCTCGGATGAGCCTCATAGACTACGATATTGCCTCTGCGAAAGAATGCCGGCGAAGGTAGCGACGTCTCCCGTGCTTTTATCTGGACATGGAACGACAGGGTGGTATCAAGCTTTAAACTGCCATGTAATCAGCCTTTTGGCACTGACGGCTGCATGGTGAGTCTACGGAACAGGCGAGTGATATGCACAAAAAGGTTTATTCATTGTTCTCTCTTCGCTCAAAGAACAAAGAGTGGGCTGCTTTCGTAATTTTGGGGGGAGAGACTTATGGATATCCTGGTAGCAAAGGGGGGGAGTTATAACGCTCAATCTCCAAGAACATATTTGAGTTCGGGATCGATTCGACGAGCCCCCTACGAGGTTGGGTAGGATAAAGAAGAATGCAAGGACACTGCAAACATATTCTGAGAGAGGTCCAATGCAAGCTATGCTGCCCTTTTCATGACCCCGGCGTTCTCTCTAGGTTCTTTCCAACAAAGCAGAAGCAGCACACAAAAGAAACATAAGCACATCTCCCTCTATCAACACGGTTGTGAGTCTCCTAACCCATAGAACCCAACGCTCCTTGCAGGTCAGTCGAAGCCTCGACCTCTCTCATCAGCCCAACCTTTTACAACACATTGTGGTCAACTTTATCTCCGTCATGTTAATGAGAGCGGTTGAAAAGCACCAAAACAGCGCTTCCGACAGCCGAAGCGGCATGACGAGGTGGCCGAGTGGTTAAGGCGATGGACTGCTAATCAATTGTGCTCTGCACGGGTGGGTTCGAATCCCATCCTCGTCGTTTGATGGCTTTAGTGTTTCGAGAGAGCCAAGTGCGCATGGCAAAGCCGTTCAAAGTACCTCGCTGCCAACTTTAAAGACCTCATCCTTAAAATAGCTGCAGAAACACACCACAGCCCAGCTTCGGGCAGACATGCAGGCGAGTGACGAGGTGGCCGAGTGGTTAAGGCGATGGACTGCTAATCCATTGTGCTCTGCACGCGTGGGTTCGAATCCCATCCTCGTCGTTTGATGTCTTTAGCGTTCAAGAGAGCCAAGTGCGCCTGCCATAGCACTTTGCTGCCAACAATAACGTCATCATACTAAAAATAGCTGCGGATAAACACCACCGGCAGGTGAGTGGCTGAGTGGTTAAGGCGATGGACTGCTAATCCGTTGTGCTCTGCGCGCGTATGGGTTCGAGTCTCACCCTTGGTGTTTAGTTTCACAGAGAGCCTAGTGAACAGGTCAACCGCAGGGGTGCCGCTCATGGCGAGCTTTAGCTGAATTGCATTTTAATTATAGCTGCAGGAAAAAGCTCATGTTCATTTCTGAAAACATTGTTGAGGTCAGGATCAATACAAGAAGCCCCCTGGTGCATGGATATGACCATTAGAAATACAAAAACACGTTCTAAGGGAGGTCCAAATCCTGGCTACACCAGCCTTCTTCAAGCTCATGCTTTCGCCAGCACAGCGAAAGCAGCACGCAACAGAAGCAAAAGCACAACTCCATTTTCCAACAAGTCACGAAGCCTCCTAAGAGACCGGCAAAAATTGCCAAGGCTGACTGTATTTCAAGTCATCCCAGCGGGGTATTGGGTAAAGTTTTCAACCAGCAAAGATCACGTCTCGGATGAGCCTCATAGACTACGATATTGCCTCTGCGAAAGAATGCCGGCGAAGGTAGCGACGTCTCCCGTGCTTTTATCTGGACATGGAACGACAGGGTGGTATCAAGCTTTAAACTGCCATGTAATCAGCCTTTTGGCACTGACGGCTGCATGGTGAGTCTACGGAACAGGCGAGTGATATGCACAAAAAGGTTTATTCATTGTTCTCTCTTCGCTCAAAGAACAAAGAGTGGGCTGCTTTCGTAATTTTGGGGGGAGAGACTTATGGATATCCTGGTAGCAAAGGGGGGGAGTTATAACGCTCAATCTCCAAGAACATATTTGAGTTCGGGATCGATTCGACGAGCCCCCTACGAGGTTGGGTAGGATAATGAAGAGTGCAAGGACACTGCAAACATATTCTGAGAGAGGTCCAATGCAAGCTATGCTGCCCTTTTCATGACCCCGGCGTTCTCTCTAGGTTCTTTCCAACAAAGCAGAAGCAGCACACAAAAGAAACATAAGCACATCTCCCTCTATCAACACGGTTGTGAGTCTCCTAACCCATAGAACCCAACGCTCCTTGCAGGTCAGTCGAAGCCTCGACCTCTCTCATCAGCCCAACCTTTTACAACACATTGTGGTCAACTTTATCTCCGTCATGTTAATGAGAGCGGTTGAAAAGCACCAAAACAGCGCTTCCGACAGCCGAAGCGGCATGACGAGGTGGCCGAGTGGTTAAGGCGATGGACTGCTAATCCATTGTGCTCTGCACGCGTGGGTTCGAATCCCATCCTCGTCGTTTGATGGCTTTAGTGTTTCGAGAGAGCCAAGTGCGCATGGCAAAGCCGTTCAAAGTACCTCGCTGCCAACTTTAAAGACCTCATCCTTAAAATAGCTGCAGAAACACACCACAGCCCAGCTTCGGGCAGACGTGCAGGCGAGTGACGAGGTGGCCGAGTGGTTAAGGCGATGGACTGCTAATCCATTGTGCTCTGCACGCGTGGGTTCGAATCCCATCCTCGTCGTTTGATGGCTTTAGTGTTTCGAGAGAGCCAAGTGCGCATGGCAAAGCCGTTCAAAGTACCTCGCTGCCAACTTTAAAGACCTCATCCTTAAAATAGCTGCAGAAACACACCACAGCCCAGCTTCGGGCAGACGTGCAGGCGAGTGACGAGGTGGCCGAGTGGTTAAGGCGATGGACTGCTAATCCATTGTGCTCTGCACGCGTGGGTTCGAATCCCATCCTCGTCGTTTGATGTCTTTAGCGTTCAAGAGAGCCAAGTGCGCCTGCCATAGCACTTTGCTGCCAACAATAACGTCATCATACTAAAAATAGCTGCGGATAAACACCACCGGCAGGCGAGTGGCTGAGTGGTTAAGGCGATGGACTGCTAATCCGTTGTGCTCTGCGCGCGTATGGGTTCGAGTCTCACCCTTGGTGTTTAGTTTCACAGAGAGCCTAGTGAACAGGTCAACCGCAGGGGTGCCGCTCATGGCGAGCTTTAGCTGAATTGCATTTTAATTATAGCTGCAGGAAAAAGCTCATGTTCATTTCTGAAAACATTGTTGAGGTCAGGATCAATACAAGAAGCCCCCTGGTGCATGGATATGACCATTAGAAATACAAAAACACGTTCTAAGGGAGGTCCAAATCCTGGCTACACCAGCCTTCTTCAAGCTCATGCTTTCGCCAGCACAGCGAAAGCAGCACGCAACAGAAGCAAAAGCACAACTCCATTTTCCAACAAGTCACGAAGCCTCCTAAGAGACCGGCAAAAATTGCCAAGGCTGACTGTATTTCAAGTCATCCCAGCGGGGTATTGGGTAAAGTTTTCAACCAGCAAAGATCACGTCTCGGATGAGCCTCATAGACTACGATATTGCCTCTGCGAAAGAATGCCGGCGAAGGTAGCGACGTCTCCCGTGCTTTTATCTGGACATGGAACGACAGGGTGGTATCAAGCTTTAAACTGCCATGTAATCAGCCTTTTGGCACTGACGGCTGCATGGTGAGTCTACGGAACAGGCGAGTGATATGCACAAAAAGGTTTATTCATTGTTCTCTCTTCGCTCAAAGAACAAAGAGTGGGCTGCTTTCGTAATTTTGGGGGGAGAGACTTATGGATATCCTGGTAGCAAAGGGGGGGAGTTATAACGCTCAATCTCCAAGAACATATTTGAGTTCGGGATCGATTCGACGAGCCCCCTACGAGGTTGGGTAGGATAAAGAAGAGTGCAAGGACACTGCAAACATATTCTGAGAGAGGTCCAATGCAAGCTATGCTGCCCTTTTCATGACCCCGGCGTTCTCTCTAGGTTCTTTCCAACAAAGCAGAAGCAGCACACAAAAGAAACATAAGCACATCTCCCTCTATCAACACGGTTGTGAGTCTCCTAACCCATAGAACCCAACGCTCCTTGCAGGTCAGTCGAAGCCTCGACCTCTCTCATCAGCCCAACCTTTTACAACACATTGTGGTCAACTTTATCTCCGTCATGTTAATGAGAGCGGTTGAAAAGCACCAAAACAGCGCTTCCGACAGCCGAAGCGGCATGACGAGGTGGCCGAGTGGTTAAGGCGATGGACTGCTAATCCATTGTGCTCTGCACGCGTGGGTTCGAATCCCATCCTCGTCGTTTGATGGCTTTAGTGTTTCGAGAGAGCCAAGTGCGCATGGCAAAGCCGTTCAAAGTACCTCGCTGCCAACTTTAAAGACCTCATCCTTAAAATAGCTGCAGAAACACACCACAGCCCAGCTTCGGGCAGACGTGCAGGCGAGTGACGAGGTGGCCGAGTGGTTAATGCGATGGACTGCTAATCCATTGTGCTCTGCACGCGTGGGTTCGAATCCCATCCTCGTCGTTTGATGGCTTTAGTGTTTCGAGAGAGCCAAGTGCGCATGGCAAAGCCGTTCAAAGTACCTCGCTGCCAACTTTAAAGACCTCATCCTTAAAATAGCTGCAGAAACACACCACAGCCCAGCTTCGGGCAGACGTGCAGGCGAGTGACGAGGTGGCCGAGTGGTTAAGGCGATGGACTGCTAATCCATTGTGCTCTGCACGCGTGGGTTCGAATCCCATCCTCGTCGTTTGATGTCTTTAGCGTTCAAGAGAGCCAAGTGCGCCTGCCATAGCACTTTGCTGCCAACAATAACGTCATCATACTAAAAATAGCTGCGGATAAACACCACCGGCAGGCGAGTGGCTGAGTGGTTAAGGCGATGGACTGCTAATCCGTTGTGCTCTGCGCGCGTATGGGTTCGAGTCTCACCCTTGGTGTTTAGTTTCACAGAGAGCCTAGTGAACAGGTCAACCGCTGGGGTGCCGCTCATGGCGAGCTTTAGCTGAATTGCATTTTAATTATAGCTGCAGGAAAAAGCTCATGTTCATTTCTGAAAACATTGTTGAGGTCAGGATCAATACAAGAAGCCCCCTGGTGCATGGATATGACCATTAGAAATACAAAAACACGTTCTAAGGGAGGTCCAAATCCTGGCTACACCAGCCTTCTTCAAGCTCATGCTTTCGCCAGCACAGCGAAAGCAGCACGCAACAGAAGCAAAAGCACAACTCCATTTTCCAACAAGTCACGAAGCCTCCTAAGAGACCGGCAAAAATTGCCAAGGCTGACTGTATTTCAAGTCATTCCAGCGGGGTATTGGGTAAAGTTTTCAACCAGCAAAGATCACGTCTCGGATGAGCCTCATAGACTACGATATTGCCTCTGCGAAAGAATGCCGGCGAAGGTAGCGACGTCTCCCGTGCTTTTATCTGGACATGGAACGACAGGGTGGTATCAAGCTTTAAACTGCCATGTAATCAGCCTTTTGGCACTGACGGCTGCATGGTGAGTCTACGGAACAGGCGAGTGATATGCACAAAAAGGTTTATTCATTGTTCTCTCTTCGCTCAAAGAACAAAGAGTGGGCTGCTTTCGTAATTTTGGGGGGAGAGACTTATGGATATCCTGGTAGCAAAGGGGGGGAGTTATAACGCTCAATCTCCAAGAACATATTTGAGTTCGGGATCGATTCGACGAGCCCCCTACGAGGTTGGGTAGGATAATGAAGAGTGCAAGGACACTGCAAACATATTCTGAGAGAGGTCCAATGCAAGCTATGCTGCCCTTTTCATGACCCCGGCGTTCTCTCTAGGTTCTTTCCAACAAAGCAGAAGCAGCACACAAAAGAAACATAAGCACATCTCCCTCTATCAACACGGTTGTGAGTCTCCTAACCCATAGAACCCAACGCTCCTTGCAGGTCAGTCGAAGCCTCGACCTCTCTCATCAGCCCAACCTTTTACAACACATTGTGGTCAACTTTATCTCCGTCATGTTAATGAGAGCGGTTGAAAAGCACCAAAACAGCGCTTCCGACAGCCGAAGCGGCATGACGAGGTGGCCGAGTGGTTAAGGCGATGGACTGCTAATCCATTGTGCTCTGCACGCGTGGGTTCGAATCCCATCCTCGTCGTTTGATGGCTTTAGTGTTTCGAGAGAGCCAAGTGCACATGGCAAAGCCGTTCAAAGTACCTCGCTGCCAACTTTAAAGACCTCATCCTTAAAATAGCTGCAGAAACACACCACAGCCCAGCTTCGGGCAGACGTGCAGGCGAGTGACGAGGTGGCCGAGTGGTTAAGGCGATGGACTGCTAATCCATTGTGCTCTGCACGCGTGGGTTCGAATCCCATCCTCGTCGTTTGATGGCTTTAGTGTTTCGAGAGAGCCAAGTGCGCCTGCCATAGCACTTTGCTGCCAACAATAACGTCATCATACTAAAAATAGCTGCGGATAAACACCACAGGCAGGCGAGTGGCTGAGTGGTTAAGGCGATGGACTGCTAATCCGTTGTGCTCTGCGCGCGTATGGGTTCGAGTCTCACCCTTGGTGTTTAGTTTCACAGAGAGCCTAGTGAACAGGTCAACCGCAGGGGTGCCGCTCATGGCGAGCTTTAGCTGAATTGCATTTTAATTATAGCTGCAGGAAAAAGCTCATGTTCATTTCTGAAAACATTGTTGAGGTCAGGATCAATACAAGAAGCCCCCTGGTGCATGGATATGACCATTAGAAATACAAAAACACGTTCTAAGGGAGGTCCAAATCCTGGCTACACCAGCCTTCTTCAAGCTCATGCTTTCGCCAGCACAGCGAAAGCAGCACGCAACAGAAGCAAAAGCACAACTCAATTTTCCAACAAGTCACAAAGCCTCCTAAGAGACCGGCAAAAATTGCCAAGGCTGACTGTATTTCAAGTCATCCCAGCGGGGTATTGGGTAAAGTTTTCAACCAGCAAAGATCACGTCTCGGATGAGCCTCATAGACTACGATATTGCCTCTGCGAAAGAATGCCGGCGAAGGTAGCGACGTCTCCCGTGCTTTTATCTGGACATGGAACGACAGGGTGGTATCAAGCTTTAAACTGCCATGTAATCAGCCTTTTGGCACTGACGGCTGCATGGTGAGTCTACGGAACAGGCGAGTGATATGCACAAAAAGGTTTATTCATTGTTCTCTCTTCGCTCAAAGAACAAAGAGTGGGCTGCTTTCGTAATTTTGGGGGGAGAGACTTATGGATATCCTGGTAGCAAAGGGGGGGAGTTATAACGCTCAATCTCCAAGAACATATTTGAGTTCGGGATCGATTCGACGAGCCCCCTACGAGGTTGGGTAGGATAAAGAAGAATGCAAGGACACTGCAAACATATTCTGAGAGAGGTCCAATGCAAGCTATGCTGCCCTTTTCATGACCCCGGCGTTCTCTCTAGGTTCTTTCCAACAAAGCAGAAGCAGCACACAAAAGAAACATAAGCACATCTCCCTCTATCAACACGGTTGTGAGTCTCCTAACCCATAGAACCCAACGCTCCTTGCAGGTCAGTCGAAGCCTCGACCTCTCTCATCAGCCCAACCTTTTACAACACATTGTGGTCAACTTTATCTCCGTCATGTTAATGAGAGCGGTTGAAAAGCACCAAAACAGCGCTTCCGACAGCCGAAGCGGCATGACGAGGTGGCCGAGTGGTTAAGGCGATGGACTGCTAATCAATTGTGCTCTGCACGGGTGGGTTCGAATCCCATCCTCGTCGTTTGATGGCTTTAGTGTTTCGAGAGAGCCAAGTGCGCATGGCAAAGCCGTTCAAAGTACCTCGCTGCCAACTTTAAAGACCTCATCCTTAAAATAGCTGCAGAAACACACCACAGCCCAGCTTCGGGCAGACATGCAGGCGAGTGACGAGGTGGCCGAGTGGTTAAGGCGATGGACTGCTAATCCATTGTGCTCTGCACGCGTGGGTTCGAATCCCATCCTCGTCGTTTGATGTCTTTAGCGTTCAAGAGAGCCAAGTGCGCCTGCCATAGCACTTTGCTGCCAACAATAACGTCATCATACTAAAAATAGCTGCGGATAAACACCACCGGCAGGCGAGTGGCTGAGTGGTTAAGGCGATGGACTGCTAATCCGTTGTGCTCTGCGCGCGTATGGGTTCGAGTCTCACCCTTGGTGTTTAGTTTCACAGAGAGCCTAGTGAACAGGTCAACCGCAGGGGTGCCGCTCATGGCGAGCTTTAGCTGAATTGCATTTTAATTATAGCTGCAGGAAAAAGCTCATGTTCATTTCTGAAAACATTGTTGAGGTCAGGATCAATACAAGAAGCCCCCTGGTGCATGGATATGACCATTAGAAATACAAAAACACGTTCTAAGGGAGGTCCAAATCCTGGCTACACCAGCCTTCTTCAAGCTCATGCTTTCGCCAGCACAGCGAAAGCAGCACGCAACAGAAGCAAAAGCACAACTCAATTTTCCAACAAGTCACGAAGCCTCCTAAGAGACCGGCAAAAATTGCCAAGGCTGACTGTATTTCAAGTCATCCCAGCGGGGTATTGGGTAAAGTTTTCAACCAGCAAAGATCACGTCTCGGATGAGCCTCATAGACTACGATATTGCCTCTGCGAAAGAATGCCGGCGAAGGTAGCGACGTCTCCCGTGCTTTTATCTGGACATGGAACGACAGGGTGGTATCAAGCTTTAAACTGCCATGTAATCAGCCTTTTGGCACTGACGGCTGCATGGTGAGTCTACGGAACAGGCGAGTGATATGCACAAAAAGGTTTATTCATTGTTCTCTCTTCGCTCAAAGAACAAAGAGTGGGCTGCTTTCGTAATTTTGGGGGGAGAGACTTATGGATATCCTGGTAGCAAAGGGGGGGAGTTATAACGCTCAATCTCCAAGAACATATTTGAGTTCGGGATCGATTCGACGAGCCCCCTACGAGGTTGGGTAGGATAAAGAAGAGTGCAAGGACACTGCAAACATATTCTGAGAGAGGTCCAATGCAAGCTATGCTGCCCTTTTCATGACCCCGGCGTTCTCTCTAGGTTCTTTCCAACAAAGCAGAAGCAGCACACAAAAGAAACATAAGCACATCTCCCTCTATCAACACGGTTGTGAGTCTCCTAACCCATAGAACCCAACGCTCCTTGCAGGTCAGTCGAAGCCTCGACCTCTCTCATCAGCCCAACCTTTTACAACACATTGTGGTCAACTTTATCTCCGTCATGTTAATGAGAGCGGTTGAAAAGCACCAAAACAGCGCTTCCGACAGCCGAAGCGGCATGACGAGGTGGCCGAGTGGTTAAGGCGATGGACTGCTAATCCATTGTGCTCTGCACGCGTGGGTTCGAATCCCATCCTCGTCGTTTGATGGCTTTAGTGTTTCGAGAGAGCCAAGTGCGCATGGCAAAGCCGTTCAAAGTACCTCGCTGCCAACTTTAAAGACCTCATCCTTAAAATAGCTGCAGAAACACACCACAGCCCAGCTTCGGGCAGACGTGCAGGCGAGTGACGAGGTGGCCGAGTGGTTAATGCGATGGACTGCTAATCCATTGTGCTCTGCACGCGTGGGTTCGAATCCCATCCTCGTCGTTTGATGGCTTTAGTGTTTCGAGAGAGCCAAGTGCGCATGGCAAAGCCGTTCAAAGTACCTCGCTGCCAACTTTAAAGACCTCATCCTTAAAATAGCTGCAGAAACACACCACAGCCCAGCTTCGGGCAGACGTGCAGGCGAGTGACGAGGTGGCCGAGTGGTTAAGGCGATGGACTGCTAATCCATTGTGCTCTGCACGCGTGGGTTCGAATCCCATCCTCGTCGTTTGATGTCTTTAGCGTTCAAGAGAGCCAAGTGCGCCTGCCATAGCACTTTGCTGCCAACAATAACGTCATCATACTAAAAATAGCTGCGGATAAACACCACCGGCAGGCGAGTGGCTGAGTGGTTAAGGCGATGGACTGCTAATCCGTTGTGCTCTGCGCGCGTATGGGTTCGAGTCTCACCCTTGGTGTTTAGTTTCACAGAGAGCCTAGTGAACAGGTCAACCGCAGGGGTGCCGCTCATGGCGAGCTTTAGCTGAATTGCATTTTAATTATAGCTGCAGGAAAAAGCTCATGTTCATTTCTGAAAACATTGTTGAGGTCAGGATCAATACAAGAAGCCCCCTGGTGCATGGATATGACCATTAGAAATACAAAAACACGTTCTAAGGGAGGTCCAAATCCTGGCTACACCAGCCTTCTTCAAGCTCATGCTTTCGCCAGCACAGCGAAAGCAGCACGCAACAGAAGCAAAAGCACAACTCCATTTTCCAACAAGTCACGAAGCCTCCTAAGAGACCGGCAAAAATTGCCAAGGCTGACTGTATTTCAAGTCATTCCAGCAGGGTATTGGGTAAAGTTTTCAACCAGCAAAGATCACGTCTCGGATGAGCCTCATAGACTACGATATTGCCTCTGCGAAAGAATGCCGGCGAAGGTAGCGACGTCTCCCGTGCTTTTATCTGGACATGGAACGACAGGGTGGTATCAAGCTTTAAACTGCCATGTAATCAGCCTTTTGGCACTGACGGCTGCATGGTGAGTCTACGGAACAGGCGAGTGATATGCACAAAAAGGTTTATTCATTGTTCTCTCTTCGCTCAAAGAACAAAGAGTGGGCTGCTTTCGTAATTTTGGGGGGAGAGACTTATGGATATCCTGGTAGCAAAGGGGGGGAGTTATAACGCTCAATCTCCAAGAACATATTTGAGTTCGGGATCGATTCGACGAGCCCCCTACGAGGTTGGGTAGGATAATGAAGAGTGCAAGGACACTGCAAACATATTCTGAGAGAGGTCCAATGCAAGCTATGCTGCCCTTTTCATGACCCCGGCGTTCTCTCTAGGTTCTTTCCAACAAAGCAGAAGCAGCACACAAAAGAAACATAAGCACATCTCCCTCTATCAACACGGTTGTGAGTCTCCTAACCCATAGAACCCAACGCTCCTTGCAGGTCAGTCGAAGCCTCGACCTCTCTCATCAGCCCAACCTTTTACAACACATTGTGGTCAACTTTATCTCCGTCATGTTAATGAGAGCGGTTGAAAAGCACCAAAACAGCGCTTCCGACAGCCGAAGCGGCATGACGAGGTGGCCGAGTGGTTAAGGCGATGGACTGCTAATCCATTGTGCTCTGCACGCGTGGGTTCGAATCCCATCCTCGTCGTTTGATGGCTTTAGTGTTTCGAGAGAGCCAAGTGCACATGGCAAAGCCGTTCAAAGTACCTCGCTGCCAACTTTAAAGACCTCATCCTTAAAATAGCTGCAGAAACACACCACAGCCCAGCTTCGGGCAGACGTGCAGGCGAGTGACGAGGTGGCCGAGTGGTTAAGGCGATGGACTGCTAATCCATTGTGCTCTGCACGCGTGGGTTCGAATCCCATCCTCGTCGTTTGATGGCTTTAGTGTTTCGAGAGAGCCAAGTGCGCCTGCCATAGCACTTTGCTGCCAACAATAACGTCATCATACTAAAAATAGCTGCGGATAAACACCACAGGCAGGCGAGTGGCTGAGTGGTTAAGGCGATGGACTGCTAATCCGTTGTGCTCTGCGCGCGTATGGGTTCGAGTCTCACCCTTGGTGTTTAGTTTCACAGAGAGCCTAGTGAACAGGTCAACCGCAGGGGTGCCGCTCATGGCGAGCTTTAGCTGAATTGCATTTTAATTATAGCTGCAGGAAAAAGCTCATGTTCATTTCTGAAAACATTGTTGAGGTCAGGATCAATACAAGAAGCCCCCTGGTGCATGGATATGACCATTAGAAATACAAAAACACGTTCTAAGGGAGGTCCAAATCCTGGCTACACCAGCCTTCTTCAAGCTCATGCTTTCGCCAGCACAGCGAAAGCAGCACGCAACAGAAGCAAAAGCACAACTCAATTTTCCAACAAGTCACAAAGCCTCCTAAGAGACCGGCAAAAATTGCCAAGGCTGACTGTATTTCAAGTCATCCCAGCGGGGTATTGGGTAAAGTTTTCAACCAGCAAAGATCACGTCTCGGATGAGCCTCATAGACTACGATATTGCCTCTGCGAAAGAATGCCGGCGAAGGTAGCGACGTCTCCCGTGCTTTTATCTGGACATGGAACGACAGGGTGGTATCAAGCTTTAAACTGCCATGTAATCAGCCTTTTGGCACTGACGGCTGCATGGTGAGTCTACGGAACAGGCGAGTGATATGCACAAAAAGGTTTATTCATTGTTCTCTCTTCGCTCAAAGAACAAAGAGTGGGCTGCTTTCGTAATTTTGGGGGGAGAGACTTATGGATATCCTGGTAGCAAAGGGGGGGAGTTATAACGCTCAATCTCCAAGAACATATTTGAGTTCGGGATCGATTCGACGAGCCCCCTACGAGGTTGGGTAGGATAAAGAAGAATGCAAGGACACTGCAAACATATTCTGAGAGAGGTCCAATGCAAGCTATGCTGCCCTTTTCATGACCCCGGCGTTCTCTCTAGGTTCTTTCCAACAAAGCAGAAGCAGCACACAAAAGAAACATAAGCACATCTCCCTCTATCAACACGGTTGTGAGTCTCCTAACCCATAGAACCCAACGCTCCTTGCAGGTCAGTCGAAGCCTCGACCTCTCTCATCAGCCCAACCTTTTACAACACATTGTGGTCAACTTTATCTCCGTCATGTTAATGAGAGCGGTTGAAAAGCACCAAAACAGCGCTTCCGACAGCCGAAGCGGCATGACGAGGTGGCCGAGTGGTTAAGGCGATGGACTGCTAATCAATTGTGCTCTGCACGGGTGGGTTCGAATCCCATCCTCGTCGTTTGATGGCTTTAGTGTTTCGAGAGAGCCAAGTGCGCATGGCAAAGCCGTTCAAAGTACCTCGCTGCCAACTTTAAAGACCTCATCCTTAAAATAGCTGCAGAAACACACCACAGCCCAGCTTCGGGCAGACATGCAGGCGAGTGACGAGGTGGCCGAGTGGTTAAGGCGATGGACTGCTAATCCATTGTGCTCTGCACGCGTGGGTTCGAATCCCATCCTCGTCGTTTGATGTCTTTAGCGTTCAAGAGAGCCAAGTGCGCCTGCCATAGCACTTTGCTGCCAACAATAACGTCATCATACTAAAAATAGCTGCGGATAAACACCACCGGCAGGCGAGTGGCTGAGTGGTTAAGGCGATGGACTGCTAATCCGTTGTGCTCTGCGCGCGTATGGGTTCGAGTCTCACCCTTGGTGTTTAGTTTCACAGAGAGCCTAGTGAACAGGTCAACCGCAGGGGTGCCGCTCATGGCGAGCTTTAGCTGAATTGCATTTTAATTATAGCTGCAGGAAAAAGCTCATGTTCATTTCTGAAAACATTGTTGAGGTCAGGATCAATACAAGAAGCCCCCTGGTGCATGGATATGACCATTAGAAATACAAAAACACGTTCTAAGGGAGGTCCAAATCCTGGCTACACCAGCCTTCTTCAAGCTCATGCTTTCGCCAGCACAGCGAAAGCAGCACGCAACAGAAGCAAAAGCACAACTCAATTTTCCAACAAGTCACGAAGCCTCCTAAGAGACCGGCAAAAATTGCCAAGGCTGACTGTATTTCAAGTCATCCCAGCGGGGTATTGGGTAAAGTTTTCAACCAGCAAAGATCACGTCTCGGATGAGCCTCATAGACTACGATATTGCCTCTGCGAAAGAATGCCGGCGAAGGTAGCGACGTCTCCCGTGCTTTTATCTGGACATGGAACGACAGGGTGGTATCAAGCTTTAAACTGCCATGTAATCAGCCTTTTGGCACTGACGGCTGCATGGTGAGTCTACGGAACAGGCGAGTGATATGCACAAAAAGGTTTATTCATTGTTCTCTCTTCGCTCAAAGAACAAAGAGTGGGCTGCTTTCGTAATTTTGGGGGGAGAGACTTATGGATATCCTGGTAGCAAAGGGGGGGAGTTATAACGCTCAATCTCCAAGAACATATTTGAGTTCGGGATCGATTCGACGAGCCCCCTACGAGGTTGGGTAGGATAAAGAAGAATGCAAGGACACTGCAAACATATTCTGAGAGAGGTCCAATGCAAGCTATGCTGCCCTTTTCATGACCCCGGCGTTCTCTCTAGGTTCTTTCCAACAAAGCAGAAGCAGCACACAAAAGAAACATAAGCACATCTCCCTCTATCAACACGGTTGTGAGTCTCCTAACCCATAGAACCCAACGCTCCTTGCAGGTCAGTCGAAGCCTCGACCTCTCTCATCAGCCCAACCTTTTACAACACATTGTGGTCAACTTTATCTCCGTCATGTTAATGAGAGCGGTTGAAAAGCACCAAAACAGCGCTTCCGACAGCCGAAGCAGCATGACGAGGTGGCCGAGTGGTTAAGGCGATGGACTGCTAATCCATTGTGCTCTGCACGCGTGGGTTCGAATCCCATCCTCGTCGTTTGATGGCTTTAGTGTTTCGAGAGAGCCAAGTGCGCCTGCCATAGCACTTTGCTGCCAACAATAACGTCATCATACTAAAAATAGCTGCGGATAAACACCACCGGCAGGCGAGTGGCTGAGTGGTTAAGGCGATGGACTGCTAATCCGTTGTGCTCTGCGCGCGTATGGGTTCGAGTCTCACCCTTGGTGTTTAGTTTCACAGAGAGCCTAGTGAACAGGTCAACCGCAGGGGTGCCGCTCATGGCGAGCTTTAGCTGAATTGCATTTTAATTATAGCTGCAGGAAAAAGCTCATGTTCATTTCTGAAAACATTGTTGAGGTCAGGATCAATACAAGAAGCCCCCTGGTGCATGGATATGACCATTAGAAATACAAAAACACGTTCTAAGGGAGGTCCAAATCCTGGCTACACCAGCCTTCTTCAAGCTCATGCTTTCGCCAGCACAGCGAAAGCAGCACGCAACAGAAGCAAAAGCACAACTCCATTTTCCAACAAGTCACGAAGCCTCCTAAGAGACCGGCAAAAATTGCCAAGGCTGACTGTATTTCAAGTCATCCCAGCGGGGTATTGGGTAAAGTTTTCAACCAGCAAAGATCACGTCTCGGATGAGCCTCATAGACTACGATATTGCCTCTGCGAAAGAATGCCGGCGAAGGTAGCGACGTCTCCCGTGCTTTTATCTGGACATGGAACGACAGGGTGGTATCAAGCTTTAAACTGCCATGTAATCAGCCTTTTGGCACTGACGGCTGCATGGTGAGTCTACGGAACAGGCGAGTGATATGCACAAAAAGGTTTATTCATTGTTCTCTCTTCGCTCAAAGAACAAAGAGTGGGCTGCTTTCGTAATTTTGGGGGGAGAGACTTATGGATATCCTGGTAGCAAAGGGGGGGAGTTATAACGCTCAATCTCCAAGAACATATTTGAGTTCGGGATCGATTCGACGAGCCCCCTACGAGGTTGGGTAGGATAATGAAGAGTGCAAGGACACTGCAAACATATTCTGAGAGAGGTCCAATGCAAGCTATGCTGCCCTTTTCATGACCCCGGCGTTCTCTCTAGGTTCTTTCCAACAAAGCAGAAGCAGCACACAAAAGAAACATAAGCACATCTCCCTCTATCAACACGGTTGTGAGTCTCCTAACCCATAGAACCCAACGCTCCTTGCAGGTCAGTCGAAGCCTCGACCTCTCTCATCAGCCCAACCTTTTACAACACATTGTGGTCAACTTTATCTCCGTCATGTTAATGAGAGCGGTTGAAAAGCACCAAAACAGCGCTTCCGACAGCCGAAGCGGCATGACGAGGTGGCCGAGTGGTTAAGGCGATGGACTGCTAATCCATTGTGCTCTGCACGCGTGGGTTCGAATCCCATCCTCGTCGTTTGATGGCTTTAGTGTTTCGAGAGAGCCAAGTGCGCATGGCAAAGCCGTTCAAAGTACCTCGCTGCCAACTTTAAAGACCTCATCCTTAAAATAGCTGCAGAAACACACCACAGCCCAGCTTCGGGCAGACGTGCAGGCGAGTGACGAGGTGGCCGAGTGGTTAAGGCGATGGACTGCTAATCCATTGTGCTCTGCACGCGTGGGTTCGAATCCCATCCTCGTCGTTTGATGGCTTTAGTGTTTCGAGAGAGCCAAGTGCGCATGGCAAAGCCGTTCAAAGTACCTCGCTGCCAACTTTAAAGACCTCATCCTTAAAATAGCTGCAGAAACACACCACAGCCCAGCTTCGGGCAGACGTGCAGGCGAGTGACGAGGTGGCCGAGTGGTTAAGGCGATGGACTGCTAATCCATTGTGCTCTGCACGCGTGGGTTCGAATCCCATCCTCGTCGTTTGATGTCTTTAGCGTTCAAGAGAGCCAAGTGCGCCTGCCATAGCACTTTGCTGCCAACAATAACGTCATCATACTAAAAATAGCTGCGGATAAACACCACCGGCAGGCGAGTGGCTGAGTGGTTAAGGCGATGGACTGCTAATCCGTTGTGCTCTGCGCGCGTATGGGTTCGAGTCTCACCCTTGGTGTTTAGTTTCACAGAGAGCCTAGTGAACAGGTCAACCGCAGGGGTGCCGCTCATGGCGAGCTTTAGCTGAATTGCATTTTAATTATAGCTGCAGGAAAAAGCTCATGTTCATTTCTGAAAACATTGTTGAGGTCAGGATCAATACAAGAAGCCCCCTGGTGCATGGATATGACCATTAGAAATACAAAAACACGTTCTAAGGGAGGTCCAAATCCTGGCTACACCAGCCTTCTTCAAGCTCATGCTTTCGCCAGCACAGCGAAAGCAGCACGCAACAGAAGCAAAAGCACAACTCCATTTTCCAACAAGTCACGAAGCCTCCTAAGAGACCGGCAAAAATTGCCAAGGCTGACTGTATTTCAAGTCATCCCAGCGGGGTATTGGGTAAAGTTTTCAACCAGCAAAGATCACGTCTCGGATGAGCCTCATAGACTACGATATTGTCTCTGCGAAAGAATGCCGGCGAAGGTAGCGACGTCTCCCGTGCTTTTATCTGGACATGGAACGACAGGGTGGTATCAAGCTTTAAACTGCCATGTAATCAGCCTTTTGGCACTGACGGCTGCATGGTGAGTCTACGGAACAGGCGAGTGATATGCACAAAAAGGTTTATTCATTGTTCTCTCTTCGCTCAAAGAACAAAGAGTGGGCTGCTTTCGTAATTTTGGGGGGAGAGACTTATGGATATCCTGGTAGCAAAGGGGGGGAGTTATAACGCTCAATCTCCAAGAACATATTTGAGTTCGGGATCGATTCGACGAGCCCCCTACGAGGTTGGGTAGGATAAAGAAGAATGCAAGGACACTGCAAACATATTCTGAGAGAGGTCCAATGCAAGCTATGCTGCCCTTTTCATGACCCCGGCGTTCTCTCTAGGTTCTTTCCAACAAAGCAGAAGCAGCACACAAAAGAAACATAAGCACATCTCCCTCTATCAACACGGTTGTGAGTCTCCTAACCCATAGAACCCAACGCTCCTTGCAGGTCAGTCGAAGCCTCGACCTCTCTCATCAGCCCAACCTTTTACAACACATTGTGGTCAACTTTATCTCCGTCATGTTAATGAGAGCGGTTGAAAAGCACCAAAACAGCGCTTCCGACAGCCGAAGCGGCATGACGAGGTGGCCGAGTGGTTAAGGCGATGGACTGCTAATCAATTGTGCTCTGCACGGGTGGGTTCGAATCCCATCCTTGTCGTTTGATGGCTTTAGTGTTTCGAGAGAGCCAAGTGCGCATGGCAAAGCCGTTCAAAGTACCTCGCTGCCAACTTTAAAGACCTCATCCTTAAAATAGCTGCAGAAACACACCACAGCCCAGCTTCGGGCAGACGTGCAGGCGAGTGACGAGGTGGCCGAGTGGTTAAGGCGATGGACTGCTAATCCATTGTGCTCTGCACGCGTGGGTTCGAATCCCATCCTCGTCGTTTGATGGCTTTAGTGTTTCGAGAGAGCCAAGTGCGCCTGCCAACAATAACGTCATCATACTAAAAATAGCTGCGGATAAACACCACCGGCAGGCGAGTGGCTGAGTGGTTAAGGCGATGGACTGCTAATCCGTTGTGCTCTGCGCGCGTATGGGTTCGAGTCTCACCCTTGGTGTTTAGTTTCACAGAGAGCCTAGTGAACAGGTCAACCGCAGGGGTGCCGCTCATGGCGAGCTTTAGCTGAATTGCATTTTAATTATAGCTGCAGGAAAAAGCTCATGTTCATTTCTGAAAACATTGTTGAGGTCAGGATCAATACAAGAAGCCCCCTGGTGCATGGATATGACCATTAGAAATACAAAAACACGTTCTAAGGGAGGTCCAAATCCTGGCTACACCAGCCTTCTTCAAGCTCATGCTTTCGCCAGCACAGCGAAAGCAGCACGCAACAGAAGCAAAAGCACAACTCAATTTTCCAACAAGTCACGAAGCCTCCTAAGAGACCGGCAAAAATTGCCAAGGCTGACTGTATTTCAAGTCATCCCAGCGGGGTATTGGGTAAAGTTTTCAACCAGCAAAGATCACGTCTCGGATGAGCCTCATAGACTACGATATTGCCTCTGCGAAAGAATGCCGGCGAAGGTAGCGACGTCTCCCGTGCTTTTATCTGGACATGGAACGACAGGGTGGTATCAAGCTTTAAACTGCCATGTAATCAGCCTTTTGGCACTGACGGCTGCATGGTGAGTCTACGGAACAGGCGAGTGATATGCACAAAAAGGTTTATTCATTGTTCTCTCTTCGCTCAAAGAACAAAGAGTGGGCTGCTTTCGTAATTTTGGGGGGAGAGACTTATGGATATCCTGGTAGCAAAGGGGGGGAGTTATAACGCTCAATCTCCAAGAACATATTTGAGTTCGGGATCGATTCGACGAGCCCCCTACGAGGTTGGGTAGGATAAAGAAGAGTGCAAGGACACTGCAAACATATTCTGAGAGAGGTCCAATGCAAGCTATGCTGCCCTTTTCATGACCCCGGCGTTCTCTCTAGGTTCTTTCCAACAAAGCAGAAGCAGCACACAAAAGAAACATAAGCACATCTCCCTCTATCAACACGGTTGTGAGTCTCCTAACCCATAGAACCCAACGCTCCTTGCAGGTCAGTCGAAGCCTCGACCTCTCTCATCAGCCCAACCTTTTACAACACATTGTGGTCAACTTTATCTCCGTCATGTTAATGAGAGCGGTTGAAAAGCACCAAAACAGCGCTTCCGACAGCCGAAGCGGCATGACGAGGTGGCCGAGTGGTTAAGGCGATGGACTGCTAATCCATTGTGCTCTGCACGCGTGGGTTCGAATCCCATCCTCGTCGTTTGATGGCTTTAGTGTTTCGAGAGAGCCAAGTGCGCATGGCAAAGCCGTTCAAAGTACCTCGCTGCCAACTTTAAAGACCTCATCCTTAAAATAGCTGCAGAAACACACCACAGCCCAGCTTCGGGCAGACGTGCAGGCGAGTGACGAGGTGGCCGAGTGGTTAATGCGATGGACTGCTAATCCATTGTGCTCTGCACGCGTGGGTTCGAATCCCATCCTCGTCGTTTGATGGCTTTAGTGTTTCGAGAGAGCCAAGTGCGCATGGCAAAGCCGTTCAAAGTACCTCGCTGCCAACTTTAAAGACCTCATCCTTAAAATAGCTGCAGAAACACACCACAGCCCAGCTTCGGGCAGACGTGCAGGCGAGTGACGAGGTGGCCGAGTGGTTAAGGCGATGGACTGCTAATCCATTGTGCTCTGCACGCGTGGGTTCGAATCCCATCCTCGTCGTTTGATGTCTTTAGCGTTCAAGAGAGCCAAGTGCGCCTGCCATAGCACTTTGCTGCCAACAATAACGTCATCATACTAAAAATAGCTGCGGATAAACACCACCGGCAGGCGAGTGGCTGAGTGGTTAAGGCGATGGACTGCTAATCCGTTGTGCTCTGCGCGCGTATGGGTTCGAGTCTCACCCTTGGTGTTTAGTTTCACAGAGAGCCTAGTGAACAGGTCAACCGCAGGGGTGCCGCTCATGGCGAGCTTTAGCTGAATTGCATTTTAATTATAGCTGCAGGAAAAAGCTCATGTTCATTTCTGAAAACATTGTTGAGGTCAGGATCAATACAAGAAGCCCCCTGGTGCATGGATATGACCATTAGAAATACAAAAACACGTTCTAAGGGAGGTCCAAATCCTGGCTACACCAGCCTTCTTCAAGCTCATGCTTTCGCCAGCACAGCGAAAGCAGCACGCAACAGAAGCAAAAGCACAACTCCATTTTCCAACAAGTCACGAAGCCTCCTAAGAGACCGGCAAAAATTGCCAAGGCTGACTGTATTTCAAGTCATTCCAGCGGGGTATTGGGTAAAGTTTTCAACCAGCAAAGATCACGTCTCGGATGAGCCTCATAGACTACGATATTGCCTCTGCGAAAGAATGCCGGCGAAGGTAGCGACGTCTCCCGTGCTTTTATCTGGACATGGAACGACAGGGTGGTATCAAGCTTTAAACTGCCATGTAATCAGCCTTTTGGCACTGACGGCTGCATGGTGAGTCTACGGAACAGGCGAGTGATATGCACAAAAAGGTTTATTCATTGTTCTCTCTTCGCTCAAAGAACAAAGAGTGGGCTGCTTTCGTAATTTTGGGGGGAGAGACTTATGGATATCCTGGTAGCAAAGGGGGGGAGTTATAACGCTCAATCTCCAAGAACATATTTGAGTTCGGGATCGATTCGACGAGCCCCCTACGAGGTTGGGTAGGATAATGAAGAGTGCAAGGACACTGCAAACATATTCTGAGAGAGGTCCAATGCAAGCTATGCTGCCCTTTTCATGACCCCGGCGTTCTCTCTAGGTTCTTTCCAACAAAGCAGAAGCAGCACACAAAAGAAACATAAGCACATCTCCCTCTATCAACACGGTTGTGAGTCTCCTAACCCATAGAACCCAACGCTCCTTGCAGGTCAGTCGAAGCCTCGACCTCTCTCATCAGCCCAACCTTTTACAACACATTGTGGTCAACTTTATCTCCGTCATGTTAATGAGAGCGGTTGAAAAGCACCAAAACAGCGCTTCCGACAGCCGAAGCGGCATGACGAGGTGGCCGAGTGGTTAAGGCGATGGACTGCTAATCCATTGTGCTCTGCACGCGTGGGTTCGAATCCCATCCTCGTCGTTTGATGGCTTTAGTGTTTCGAGAGAGCCAAGTGCACATGGCAAAGCCGTTCAAAGTACCTCGCTGCCAACTTTAAAGACCTCATCCTTAAAATAGCTGCAGAAACACACCACAGCCCAGCTTCGGGCAGACGTGCAGGCGAGTGACGAGGTGGCCGAGTGGTTAAGGCGATGGACTGCTAATCCATTGTGCTCTGCACGCGTGGGTTCGAATCCCATCCTCGTCGTTTGATGGCTTTAGTGTTTCGAGAGAGCCAAGTGCGCCTGCCATAGCACTTTGCTGCCAACAATAACGTCATCATACTAAAAATAGCTGCGGATAAACACCACAGGCAGGCGAGTGGCTGAGTGGTTAAGGCGATGGACTGCTAATCCGTTGTGCTCTGCGCGCGTATGGGTTCGAGTCTCACCCTTGGTGTTTAGTTTCACAGAGAGCCTAGTGAACAGGTCAACCGCAGGGGTGCCGCTCATGGCGAGCTTTAGCTGAATTGCATTTTAATTATAGCTGCAGGAAAAAGCTCATGTTCATTTCTGAAAACATTGTTGAGGTCAGGATCAATACAAGAAGCCCCCTGGTGCATGGATATGACCATTAGAAATACAAAAACACGTTCTAAGGGAGGTCCAAATCCTGGCTACACCAGCCTTCTTCAAGCTCATGCTTTCGCCAGCACAGCGAAAGCAGCACGCAACAGAAGCAAAAGCACAACTCAATTTTCCAACAAGTCACAAAGCCTCCTAAGAGACCGGCAAAAATTGCCAAGGCTGACTGTATTTCAAGTCATCCCAGCGGGGTATTGGGTAAAGTTTTCAACCAGCAAAGATCACGTCTCGGATGAGCCTCATAGACTACGATATTGCCTCTGCGAAAGAATGCCGGCGAAGGTAGCGACGTCTCCCGTGCTTTTATCTGGACATGGAACGACAGGGTGGTATCAAGCTTTAAACTGCCATGTAATCAGCCTTTTGGCACTGACGGCTGCATGGTGAGTCTACGGAACAGGCGAGTGATATGCACAAAAAGGTTTATTCATTGTTCTCTCTTCGCTCAAAGAACAAAGAGTGGGCTGCTTTCGTAATTTTGGGGGGAGAGACTTATGGATATCCTGGTAGCAAAGGGGGGGAGTTATAACGCTCAATCTCCAAGAACATATTTGAGTTCGGGATCGATTCGACGAGCCCCCTACGAGGTTGGGTAGGATAAAGAAGAATGCAAGGACACTGCAAACATATTCTGAGAGAGGTCCAATGCAAGCTATGCTGCCCTTTTCATGACCCCGGCGTTCTCTCTAGGTTCTTTCCAACAAAGCAGAAGCAGCACACAAAAGAAACATAAGCACATCTCCCTCTATCAACACGGTTGTGAGTCTCCTAACCCATAGAACCCAACGCTCCTTGCAGGTCAGTCGAAGCCTCGACCTCTCTCATCAGCCCAACCTTTTACAACACATTGTGGTCAACTTTATCTCCGTCATGTTAATGAGAGCGGTTGAAAAGCACCAAAACAGCGCTTCCGACAGCTGAAGCGGCATGACGAGGTGGCCGAGTGGTTAAGGCGATGGACTGCTAATCAATTGTGCTCTGCACGGGTGGGTTCGAATCCCATCCTCGTCGTTTGATGGCTTTAGTGTTTCGAGAGAGCCAAGTGCGCATGGCAAAGCCGTTCAAAGTACCTCGCTGCCAACTTTAAAGACCTCATCCTTAAAATAGCTGCAGAAACACACCACAGCCCAGCTTCGGGCAGACATGCAGGCGAGTGACGAGGTGGCCGAGTGGTTAAGGCGATGGACTGCTAATCCATTGTGCTCTGCACGCGTGGGTTCGAATCCCATCCTCGTCGTTTGATGTCTTTAGCGTTCAAGAGAGCCAAGTGCGCCTGCCATAGCACTTTGCTGCCAACAATAACGTCATCATACTAAAAATAGCTGCGGATAAACACCACCGGCAGGCGAGTGGCTGAGTGGTTAAGGCGATGGACTGCTAATCCGTTGTGCTCTGCGCGCGTATGGGTTCGAGTCTCACCCTTGGTGTTTAGTTTCACAGAGAGCCTAGTGAACAGGTCAACCGCAGGGGTGCCGCTCATGGCGAGCTTTAGCTGAATTGCATTTTAATTATAGCTGCAGGAAAAAGCTCATGTTCATTTCTGAAAACATTGTTGAGGTCAGGATCAATACAAGAAGCCCCCTGGTGCATGGATATGACCATTAGAAATACAAAAACACGTTCTAAGGGAGGTCCAAATCCTGGCTACACCAGCCTTCTTCAAGCTCATGCTTTCGCCAGCACAGCGAAAGCAGCACGCAACAGAAGCAAAAGCACAACTCAATTTTCCAACAAGTCACGAAGCCTCCTAAGAGACCGGCAAAAATTGCCAAGGCTGACTGTATTTCAAGTCATCCCAGCGGGGTATTGGGTAAAGTTTTCAACCAGCAAAGATCACGTCTCGGATGAGCCTCATAGACTACGATATTGCCTCTGCGAAAGAATGCCGGCGAAGGTAGCGACGTCTCCCGTGCTTTTATCTGGACATGGAACGACAGGGTGGTATCAAGCTTTAAACTGCCATGTAATCAGCCTTTTGGCACTGACGGCTGCATGGTGAGTCTACGGAACAGGCGAGTGATATGCACAAAAAGGTTTATTCATTGTTCTCTCTTCGCTCAAAGAACAAAGAGTGGGCTGCTTTCGTAATTTTGGGGGGAGAGACTTATGGATATCCTGGTAGCAAAGGGGGGGAGTTATAACGCTCAATCTCCAAGAACATATTTGAGTTCGGGATCGATTCGACGAGCCCCCTACGAGGTTGGGTAGGATAAAGAAGAATGCAAGGACACTGCAAACATATTCTGAGAGAGGTCCAATGCAAGCTATGCTGCCCTTTTCATGACCCCGGCGTTCTCTCTAGGTTCTTTCCAACAAAGCAGAAGCAGCACACAAAAGAAACATAAGCACATCTCCCTCTATCAACACGGTTGTGAGTCTCCTAACCCATAGAACCCAACGCTCCTTGCAGGTCAGTCGAAGCCTCGACCTCTCTCATCAGCCCAACCTTTTACAACACATTGTGGTCAACTTTATCTCCGTCATGTTAATGAGAGCGGTTGAAAAGCACCAAAACAGCGCTTCCGACAGCCGAAGCAGCATGACGAGGTGGCCGAGTGGTTAAGGCGATGGACTGCTAATCCATTGTGCTCTGCACGCGTGGGTTCGAATCCCATCCTCGTCGTTTGATGGCTTTAGTGTTTCGAGAGAGCCAAGTGCGCCTGCCATAGCACTTTGCTGCCAACAATAACGTCATCATACTAAAAATAGCTGCGGATAAACACCACCGGCAGGCGAGTGGCTGAGTGGTTAAGGCGATGGACTGCTAATCCGTTGTGCTCTGCGCGCGTATGGGTTCGAGTCTCACCCTTGGTGTTTAGTTTCACAGAGAGCCTAGTGAACAGGTCAACCGCAGGGGTGCCGCTCATGGCGAGCTTTAGCTGAATTGCATTTTAATTATAGCTGCAGGAAAAAGCTCATGTTCATTTCTGAAAACATTGTTGAGGTCAGGATCAATACAAGAAGCCCCCTGGTGCATGGATATGACCATTAGAAATACAAAAACACGTTCTAAGGGAGGTCCAAATCCTGGCTACACCAGCCTTCTTCAAGCTCATGCTTTCGCCAGCACAGCGAAAGCAGCACGCAACAGAAGCAAAAGCACAACTCCATTTTCCAACAAGTCACGAAGCCTCCTAAGAGACCGGCAAAAATTGCCAAGGCTGACTGTATTTCAAGTCATCCCAGCGGGGTATTGGGTAAAGTTTTCAACCAGCAAAGATCACGTCTCGGATGAGCCTCATAGACTACGATATTGCCTCTGCGAAAGAATGCCGGCGAAGGTAGCGACGTCTCCCGTGCTTTTATCTGGACATGGAACGACAGGGTGGTATCAAGCTTTAAACTGCCATGTAATCAGCCTTTTGGCACTGACGGCTGCATGGTGAGTCTACGGAACAGGCGAGTGATATGCACAAAAAGGTTTATTCATTGTTCTCTCTTCGCTCAAAGAACAAAGAGTGGGCTGCTTTCGTAATTTTGGGGGGAGAGACTTATGGATATCCTGGTAGCAAAGGGGGGGAGTTATAACGCTCAATCTCCAAGAACATATTTGAGTTCGGGATCGATTCGACGAGCCCCCTACGAGGTTGGGTAGGATAATGAAGAGTGCAAGGACACTGCAAACATATTCTGAGAGAGGTCCAATGCAAGCTATGCTGCCCTTTTCATGACCCCGGCGTTCTCTCTAGGTTCTTTCCAACAAAGCAGAAGCAGCACACAAAAGAAACATAAGCACATCTCCCTCTATCAACACGGTTGTGAGTCTCCTAACCCATAGAACCCAACGCTCCTTGCAGGTCAGTCGAAGCCTCGACCTCTCTCATCAGCCCAACCTTTTACAACACATTGTGGTCAACTTTATCTCCGTCATGTTAATGAGAGCGGTTGAAAAGCACCAAAACAGCGCTTCCGACAGCCGAAGCGGCATGACGAGGTGGCCGAGTGGTTAAGGCGATGGACTGCTAATCCATTGTGCTCTGCACGCGTGGGTTCGAATCCCATCCTCGTCGTTTGATGGCTTTAGTGTTTCGAGAGAGCCAAGTGCGCATGGCAAAGCCGTTCAAAGTACCTCGCTGCCAACTTTAAAGACCTCATCCTTAAAATAGCTGCAGAAACACACCACAGCCCAGCTTCGGGCAGACGTGCAGGCGAGTGACGAGGTGGCCGAGTGGTTAAGGCGATGGACTGCTAATCCATTGTGCTCTGCACGCGTGGGTTCGAATCCCATCCTCGTCGTTTGATGGCTTTAGTGTTTCGAGAGAGCCAAGTGCGCATGGCAAAGCCGTTCAAAGTACCTCGCTGCCAACTTTAAAGACCTCATCCTTAAAATAGCTGCAGAAACACACCACAGCCCAGCTTCGGGCAGACGTGCAGGCGAGTGACGAGGTGGCCGAGTGGTTAAGGCGATGGACTGCTAATCCATTGTGCTCTGCACGCGTGGGTTCGAATCCCATCCTCGTCGTTTGATGTCTTTAGCGTTCAAGAGAGCCAAGTGCGCCTGCCATAGCACTTTGCTGCCAACAATAACGTCATCATACTAAAAATAGCTGCGGATAAACACCACCGGCAGGCGAGTGGCTGAGTGGTTAAGGCGATGGACTGCTAATCCGTTGTGCTCTGCGCGCGTATGGGTTCGAGTCTCACCCTTGGTGTTTAGTTTCACAGAGAGCCTAGTGAACAGGTCAACCGCAGGGGTGCCGCTCATGGCGAGCTTTAGCTGAATTGCATTTTAATTATAGCTGCAGGAAAAAGCTCATGTTCATTTCTGAAAACATTGTTGAGGTCAGGATCAATACAAGAAGCCCCCTGGTGCATGGATATGACCATTAGAAATACAAAAACACGTTCTAAGGGAGGTCCAAATCCTGGCTACACCAGCCTTCTTCAAGCTCATGCTTTCGCCAGCACAGCGAAAGCAGCACGCAACAGAAGCAAAAGCACAACTCCATTTTCCAACAAGTCACGAAGCCTCCTAAGAGACCGGCAAAAATTGCCAAGGCTGACTGTATTTCAAGTCATCCCAGCGGGGTATTGGGTAAAGTTTTCAACCAGCAAAGATCACGTCTCGGATGAGCCTCATAGACTACGATATTGTCTCTGCGAAAGAATGCCGGCGAAGGTAGCGACGTCTCCCGTGCTTTTATCTGGACATGGAACGACAGGGTGGTATCAAGCTTTAAACTGCCATGTAATCAGCCTTTTGGCACTGACGGCTGCATGGTGAGTCTACGGAACAGGCGAGTGATATGCACAAAAAGGTTTATTCATTGTTCTCTCTTCGCTCAAAGAACAAAGAGTGGGCTGCTTTCGTAATTTTGGGGGGAGAGACTTATGGATATCCTGGTAGCAAAGGGGGGGAGTTATAACGCTCAATCTCCAAGAACATATTTGAGTTCGGGATCGATTCGACGAGCCCCCTACGAGGTTGGGTAGGATAAAGAAGAATGCAAGGACACTGCAAACATATTCTGAGAGAGGTCCAATGCAAGCTATGCTGCCCTTTTCATGACCCCGGCGTTCTCTCTAGGTTCTTTCCAACAAAGCAGAAGCAGCACACAAAAGAAACATAAGCACATCTCCCTCTATCAACACGGTTGTGAGTCTCCTAACCCATAGAACCCAACGCTCCTTGCAGGTCAGTCGAAGCCTCGACCTCTCTCATCAGCCCAACCTTTTACAACACATTGTGGTCAACTTTATCTCCGTCATGTTAATGAGAGCGGTTGAAAAGCACCAAAACAGCGCTTCCGACAGCCGAAGCGGCATGACGAGGTGGCCGAGTGGTTAAGGCGATGGACTGCTAATCAATTGTGCTCTGCACGGGTGGGTTCGAATCCCATCCTCGTCGTTTGATGGCTTTAGTGTTTCGAGAGAGCCAAGTGCGCATGGCAAAGCCGTTCAAAGTACCTCGCTGCCAACTTTAAAGACCTCATCCTTAAAATAGCTGCAGAAACACACCACAGCCCAGCTTCGGGCAGACGTGCAGGCGAGTGACGAGGTGGCCGAGTGGTTAAGGCGATGGACTGCTAATCCATTGTGCTCTGCACGCGTGGGTTCGAATCCCATCCTCGTCGTTTGATGGCTTTAGTGTTTCGAGAGAGCCAAGTGCGCCTGCCAACAATAACGTCATCATACTAAAAATAGCTGCGGATAAACACCACCGGCAGGCGAGTGGCTGAGTGGTTAAGGCGATGGACTGCTAATCCGTTGTGCTCTGCGCGCGTATGGGTTCGAGTCTCACCCTTGGTGTTTAGTTTCACAGAGAGCCTAGTGAACAGGTCAACCGCAGGGGTGCCGCTCATGGCGAGCTTTAGCTGAATTGCATTTTAATTATAGCTGCAGGAAAAAGCTCATGTTCATTTCTGAAAACATTGTTGAGGTCAGGATCAATACAAGAAGCCCCCTGGTGCATGGATATGACCATTAGAAATACAAAAACACGTTCTAAGGGAGGTCCAAATCCTGGCTACACCAGCCTTCTTCAAGCTCATGCTTTCGCCAGCACAGCGAAAGCAGCACGCAACAGAAGCAAAAGCACAACTCAATTTTCCAACAAGTCACGAAGCCTCCTAAGAGACCGGCAAAAATTGCCAAGGCTGACTGTATTTCAAGTCATCCCAGCGGGGTATTGGGTAAAGTTTTCAACCAGCAAAGATCACGTCTCGGATGAGCCTCATAGACTACGATATTGCCTCTGCGAAAGAATGCCGGCGAAGGTAGCGACGTCTCCCGTGCTTTTATCTGGACATGGAACGACAGGGTGGTATCAAGCTTTAAACTGCCATGTAATCAGCCTTTTGGCACTGACGGCTGCATGGTGAGTCTACGGAACAGGCGAGTGATATGCACAAAAAGGTTTATTCATTGTTCTCTCTTCGCTCAAAGAACAAAGAGTGGGCTGCTTTCGTAATTTTGGGGGGAGAGACTTATGGATATCCTGGTAGCAAAGGGGGGGAGTTATAACGCTCAATCTCCAAGAACATATTTGAGTTCGGGATCGATTCGACGAGCCCCCTACGAGGTTGGGTAGGATAAAGAAGAATGCAAGGACACTGCAAACATATTCTGAGAGAGGTCCAATGCAAGCTATGCTGCCCTTTTCATGACCCCGGCGTTCTCTCTAGGTTCTTTCCAACAAAGCAGAAGCAGCACACAAAAGAAACATAAGCACATCTCCCTCTATCAACACGGTTGTGAGTCTCCTAACCCATAGAACCCAACGCTCCTTGCAGGTCAGTCGAAGCCTCGACCTCTCTCATCAGCCCAACCTTTTACAACACATTGTGGTCAACTTTATCTCCGTCATGTTAATGAGAGCGGTTGAAAAGCACCAAAACAGCGCTTCCGACAGCCGAAGCAGCATGACGAGGTGGCCGAGTGGTTAAGGCGATGGACTGCTAATCCATTGTGCTCTGCACGCGTGGGTTCGAATCCCATCCTCGTCGTTTGATGGCTTTAGTGTTTCGAGAGAGCCAAGTGCGCCTGCCATAGCACTTTGCTGCCAACAATAACGTCATCATACTAAAAATAGCTGCGGATAAACACCACCGGCAGGCGAGTGGCTGAGTGGTTAAGGCGATGGACTGCTAATCCGTTGTGCTCTGCGCGCGTATGGGTTCGAGTCTCACCCTTGGTGTTTAGTTTCACAGAGAGCCTAGTGAACAGGTCAACCGCAGGGGTGCCGCTCATGGCGAGCTTTAGCTGAATTGCATTTTAATTATAGCTGCAGGAAAAAGCTCATGTTCATTTCTGAAAACATTGTTGAGGTCAGGATCAATACAAGAAGCCCCCTGGTGCATGGATATGACCATTAGAAATACAAAAACACGTTCTAAGGGAGGTCCAAATCCTGGCTACACCAGCCTTCCTCAAGCTCATGCTTTCGCCAGCACAGCGAAAGCAGCACGCAACAGAAGCAAAAGCACAACTCCATTTTCCAACAAGTCACGAAGCCTCCTAAGAGACCGGCAAAAATTGCCAAGGCTGACTGTATTTCAAGTCATCCCAGCGGGGTATTGGGTAAAGTTTTCAACCAGCAAAGATCACGTCTCGGATGAGCCTCATAGACTACGATATTGCCTCTGCGAAAGAATGCCGGCGAAGGTAGCGACGTCTCCCGTGCTTTTATCTGGACATGGAACGACAGGGTGGTATCAAGCTTTAAACTGCCATGTAATCAGCCTTTTGGCACTGACGGCTGCATGGTGAGTCTACGGAACAGGCGAGTGATATGCACAAAAAGGTTTATTCATTGTTCTCTCTTCGCTCAAAGAACAAAGAGTGGGCTGCTTTCGTAATTTTGGGGGGAGAGACTTATGGATATCCTGGTAGCAAAGGGGGGGAGTTATAACGCTCAATCTCCAAGAACATATTTGAGTTCGGGATCGATTCGACGAGCCCCCTACGAGGTTGGGTAGGATAATGAAGAGTGCAAGGACACTGCAAACATATTCTGAGAGAGGTCCAATGCAAGCTATGCTGCCCTTTTCATGACCCCGGCGTTCTCTCTAGGTTCTTTCCAACAAAGCAGAAGCAGCACACAAAAGAAATATAAGCACATCTCCCTCTATCAACACGGTTGTGAGTCTCCTAACCCATAGAACCCAACGCTCCTTGCAGGTCAGTCGAAGCCTCGACCTCTCTCATCAGCCCAACCTTTTACAACACATTGTGGTCAACTTTATCTCCGTCATGTTAATGAGAGCGGTTGAAAAGCACCAAAACAGCGCTTCCGACAGCCGAAGCGGCATGACGAGGTGGCCGAGTGGTTAAGGCGATGGACTGCTAATCCATTGTGCTCTGCACGCGTGGGTTCGAATCCCATCCTCGTCGTTTGATGGCTTTAGTGTTTCGAGAGAGCCAAGTGCGCATGGCAAAGCCGTTCAAAGTACCTCGCTGCCAACTTTAAAGACCTCATCCTTAAAATAGCTGCAGAAACACACCACAGCCCAGCTTCGGGCAGACGTGCAGGCGAGTGACGAGGTGGCCGAGTGGTTAAGGCGATGGACTGCTAATCCATTGTGCTCTGCACGCGTGGGTTCGAATCCCATCCTCGTCGTTTGATGGCTTTAGTGTTTCGAGAGAGCCAAGTGCGCATGGCAAAGCCGTTCAAAGTACCTCGCTGCCAACTTTAAAGACCTCATCCTTAAAATAGCTGCAGAAACACACCACAGCCCAGCTTCGGGCAGACGTGCAGGCGAGTGACGAGGTGGCCGAGTGGTTAAGGCGATGGACTGCTAATCCATTGTGCTCTGCACGCGTGGGTTCGAATCCCATCCTCGTCGTTTGATGTCTTTAGCGTTCAAGAGAGCCAAGTGCGCCTGCCATAGCACTTTGCTGCCAACAATAACGTCATCATACTAAAAATAGCTGCGGATAAACACCACCGGCAGGCGAGTGGCTGAGTGGTTAAGGCGATGGACTGCTAATCCGTTGTGCTCTGCGCGCGTATGGGTTCGAGTCTCACCCTTGGTGTTTAGTTTTACAGAGAGCCTAGTGAACAGGTCAACCGCAGGGGTGCCGCTCATGGCGAGCTTTAGCTGAATTGCATTTTAATTATAGCTGCAGGAAAAAGCTCATGTTCATTTCTGAAAACATTGTTGAGGTCAGGATCAATACAAGAAGCCCCCTGGTGCATGGATATGACCATTAGAAATACAAAAACACGTTCTAAGGGAGGTCCAAATCCTGGCTACACCAGCCTTCTTCAAGCTCATGCTTTCGCCAGCACAGCGAAAGCAGCACGCAACAGAAGCAAAAGCACAACTCCATTTTCCAACAAGTCACGAAGCCTCCTAAGAGACCGGCAAAAATTGCCAAGGCTGACTGTATTTCAAGTCATCCCAGCGGGGTATTGGGTAAAGTTTTCAACCAGCAAAGATCACGTCTCGGATGAGCCTCATAGACTACGATATTGCCTCTGCGAAAGAATGCCGGCGAAGGTAGCGACGTCTCCCGTGCTTTTATCTGGACATGGAACGACAGGGTGGTATCAAGCTTTAAACTGCCATGTAATCAGCCTTTTGGCACTGACGGCTGCATGGTGAGTCTACGGAACAGGCGAGTGATATGCACAAAAAGGTTTATTCATTGTTCTCTCTTCGCTCAAAGAACAAAGAGTGGGCTGCTTTCGTAATTTTGGGGGGAGAGACTTATGGATATCCTGGTAGCAAAGGGGGGGAGTTATAACGCTCAATCTCCAAGAACATATTTGAGTTCGGGATCGATTCGACGAGCCCCCTACGAGGTTGGGTAGGATAAAGAAGAGTGCAAGGACACTGCAAACATATTCTGAGAGAGGTCCAATGCAAGCTATGCTGCCCTTTTCATGACCCCGGCGTTCTCTCTAGGTTCTTTCCAACAAAGCAGAAGCAGCACACAAAAGAAACATAAGCACATCTCCCTCTATCAACACGGTTGTGAGTCTCCTAACCCATAGAACCCAACGCTCCTTGCAGGTCAGTCGAAGCCTCGACCTCTCTCATCAGCCCAACCTTTTACAACACATTGTGGTCAACTTTATCTCCGTCATGTTAATGAGAGCGGTTGAAAAGCACCAAAACAGCGCTTCCGACAGCCGAAGCGGCATGACGAGGTGGCTGAGTGGTTAAGGCGATGGACTGCTAATCCATTGTGCTCTGCACGCGTGGGTTCGAATCCCATCCTCGTCGTTTGATGGCTTTAGTGTTTCGAGAGAGCCAAGTGCGCATGGCAAAGCCGTTCAAAGTACCTCGCTGCCAACTTTAAAGACCTCATCCTTAAAATAGCTGCAGAAACACACCACAGCCCAGCTTCGGGCAGACGTGCAGGCGAGTGACGAGGTGGCCGAGTGGTTAATGCGATGGACTGCTAATCCATTGTGCTCTGCACGCGTGGGTTCGAATCCCATCCTCGTCGTTTGATGGCTTTAGTGTTTCGAGAGAGCCAAGTGCGCATGGCAAAGCCGTTCAAAGTACCTCGCTGCCAACTTTAAAGACCTCATCCTTAAAATAGCTGCAGAAACACACCACAGCCCAGCTTCGGGCAGACGTGCAGGCGAGTGACGAGGTGGCCGAGTGGTTAAGGCGATGGACTGCTAATCCATTGTGCTCTGCACGCGTGGGTTCGAATCCCATCCTCGTCGTTTGATGGCTTTAGTGTTTCGAGAGAGCCAAGTGCGCATGGCAAAGCCGTTCAAAGTACCTCGCTGCCAACTTTAAAGACCTCATCCTTAAAATAGCTGCAGAAACACACCACAGCCCAGCTTCGGGCAGACGTGCAGGCGAGTGACGAGGTGGCCGAGTGGTTAAGGCGATGGACTGCTAATCCATTGTGCTCTGCACGCGTGGGTTCGAATCCCATCCTCGTCGTTTGATGGCTTTAGTGTTTCGAGAGAGCCAAGTGCGCCTGCCATAGCACTTTGCTGCCAACAATAACGTCATCATACTAAAAATAGCTGCGGATAAACACCACCGGCAGGCGAGTGGCTGAGTGGTTAAGGCGATGGACTGCTAATCCGTTGTGCTCTGCGCGCGTATGGGTTCGAGTCTCACCCTTGGTGTTTAGTTTCACAGAGAGCCTAGTGAACAGGTCAACCGCAGGGGTGCCGCTCATGGCGAGCTTTAGCTGAATTGCATTTTAATTATAGCTGCAGGAAAAAGCTCATGTTCATTTCTGAAAACATTGTTGAGGTCAGGATCAATACAAGAAGCCCCCTGGTGCATGGATATGACCATTAGAAATACAAAAACACGTTCTAAGGGAGGTCCAAATCCTGGCTACACCAGCCTTCTTCAAGCTCATGCTTTCGCCAGCACAGCGAAAGCAGCACGCAACAGAAGCAAAAGCACAACTCAATTTTCCAACAAGTCACGAAGCCTCCTAAGAGACCGGCAAAAATTGCCAAGGCTGACTGTATTTCAAGTCATCCCAGCGGGGTATTGGGTAAAGTTTTCAACCAGCAAAGATCACGTCTCGGATGAGCCTCATAGACTACGATATTGCCTCTGCGAAAGAATGCCGGCGAAGGTAGCGACGTCTCCCGTGCTTTTATCTGGACATGGAACGACAGGGTGGTATCAAGCTTTAAACTGCCATGTAATCAGCCTTTTGGCACTGACGGCTGCATGGTGAGTCTACGGAACAGGCGAGTGATATGCACAAAAAGGTTTATTCATTGTTCTCTCTTCGCTCAAAGAACAAAGAGTGGGCTGCTTTCGTAATTTTGGGGGGAGAGACTTATGGATATCCTGGTAGCAAAGGGGGGGAGTTATAACGCTCAATCTCCAAGAACATATTTGAGTTCGGGATCGATTCGACGAGCCCCCTACGAGGTTGGGTAGGATAAAGAAGAATGCAAGGACACTGCAAACATATTCTGAGAGAGGTCCAATGCAAGCTATGCTGCCCTTTTCATGACCCCGGCGTTCTCTCTAGGTTCTTTCCAACAAAGCAGAAGCAGCACACAAAAGAAACATAAGCACATCTCCCTCTATCAACACGGTTGTGAGTCTCCTAACCCATAGAACCCAACGCTCCTTGCAGGTCAGTCGAAGCCTCGACCTCTCTCATCAGCCCAACCTTTTACAACACATTGTGGTCAACTTTATCTCCGTCATGTTAATGAGAGCGGTTGAAAAGCACCAAAACAGCGCTTCCGACAGCCGAAGCGGCATGACGAGGTGGCCGAGTGGTTAAGGCGATGGACTGCTAATCAATTGTGCTCTGCACGGGTGGGTTCGAATCCCATCCTCGTCGTTTGATGGCTTTAGTGTTTCGAGAGAGCCAAGTGCGCATGGCAAAGCCGTTCAAAGTACCTCGCTGCCAACTTTAAAGACCTCATCCTTAAAATAGCTGCAGAAACACACCACAGCCCAGCTTCGGGCAGACATGCAGGCGAGTGACGAGGTGGCCGAGTGGTTAAGGCGATGGACTGCTAATCCATTGTGCTCTGCACGCGTGGGTTCGAATCCCATCCTCGTCGTTTGATGTCTTTAGCGTTCAAGAGAGCCAAGTGCGCCTGCCATAGCACTTTGCTGCCAACAATAACGTCATCATACTAAAAATAGCTGCGGATAAACACCACCGGCAGGCGAGTGGCTGAGTGGTTAAGGCGATGGACTGCTAATCCGTTGTGCTCTGCGCGCGTATGGGTTCGAGTCTCACCCTTGGTGTTTAGTTTCACAGAGAGCCTAGTGAACAGGTCAACCGCAGGGGTGCCGCTCATGGCGAGCTTTAGCTGAATTGCATTTTAATTATAGCTGCAGGAAAAAGCTCATGTTCATTTCTGAAAACATTGTTGAGGTCAGGATCAATACAAGAAGCCCCCTGGTGCATGGATATGACCATTAGAAATACAAAAACACGTTCTAAGGGAGGTCCAAATCCTGGCTACACCAGCCTTCTTCAAGCTCATGCTTTCGCCAGCACAGCGAAAGCAGCACGCAACAGAAGCAAAAGCACAACTCAATTTTCCAACAAGTCACGAAGCCTCCTAAGAGACCGGCAAAAATTGCCAAGGCTGACTGTATTTCAAGTCATCCCAGCGGGGTATTGGGTAAAGTTTTCAACCAGCAAAGATCACGTCTCGGATGAGCCTCATAGACTACGATATTGCCTCTGCGAAAGAATGCCGGCGAAGGTAGCGACGTCTCCCGTGCTTTTATCTGGACATGGAACGACAGGGTGGTATCAAGCTTTAAACTGCCATGTAATCAGCCTTTTGGCACTGACGGCTGCATGGTGAGTCTACGGAACAGGCGAGTGATATGCACAAAAAGGTTTATTCATTGTTCTCTCTTCGCTCAAAGAACAAAGAGTGGGCTGCTTTCGTAATTTTGGGGGGAGAGACTTATGGATATCCTGGTAGCAAAGGGGGGGAGTTATAACGCTCAATCTCCAAGAACATATTTGAGTTCGGGATCGATTCGACGAGCCCCCTACGAGGTTGGGTAGGATAAAGAAGAATGCAAGGACACTGCAAACATATTCTGAGAGAGGTCCAATGCAAGCTATGCTGCCCTTTTCATGACCCCGGCGTTCTCTCTAGGTTCTTTCCAACAAAGCAGAAGCAGCACACAAAAGAAACATAAGCACATCTCCCTCTATCAACACGGTTGTGAGTCTCCTAACCCATAGAACCCAACGCTCCTTGCAGGTCAGTCGAAGCCTCGACCTCTCTCATCAGCCCAACCTTTTACAACACATTGTGGTCAACTTTATCTCCGTCATGTTAATGAGAGCGGTTGAAAAGCAGCAAAACAGCGCTTCCGACAGCCGAAGCAGCATGACGAGGTGGCCGAGTGGTTAAGGCGATGGACTGCTAATCCATTGTGCTCTGCACGCGTGGGTTCGAATCCCATCCTCGTCGTTTGATGGCTTTAGTGTTTCGAGAGAGCCAAGTGCGCCTGCCATAGCACTTTGCTGCCAACAATAACGTCATCATACTAAAAATAGCTGCGGATAAACACCACCGGCAGGCGAGTGGCTGAGTGGTTAAGGCGATGGACTGCTAATCCGTTGTGCTCTGCGCGCGTATGGGTTCGAGTCTCACCCTTGGTGTTTAGTTTCACAGAGAGCCTAGTGAACAGGTCAACCGCAGGGGTGCCGCTCATGGCGAGCTTTAGCTGAATTGCATTTTAATTATAGCTGCAGGAAAAAGCTCATGTTCATTTCTGAAAACATTGTTGAGGTCAGGATCAATACAAGAAGCCCCCTGGTGCATGGATATGACCATTAGAAATACAAAAACACGTTCTAAGGGAGGTCCAAATCCTGGCTACACCAGCCTTCTTCAAGCTCATGCTTTCGCCAGCACAGCGAAAGCAGCACGCAACAGAAGCAAAAGCACAACTCCATTTTCCAACAAGTCACGAAGCCTCCTAAGAGACCGGCAAAAATTGCCAAGGCTGACTGTATTTCAAGTCATCCCAGCGGGGTATTGGGTAAAGTTTTCAACCAGCAAAGATCACGTCTCGGATGAGCCTCATAGACTACGATATTGCCTCTGCGAAAGAATGCCGGCGAAGGTAGCGACGTCTCCCGTGCTTTTATCTGGACATGGAACGACAGGGTGGTATCAAGCTTTAAACTGCCATGTAATCAGCCTTTTGGCACTGACGGCTGCATGGTGAGTCTACGGAACAGGCGAGTGATATGCACAAAAAGGTTTATTCATTGTTCTCTCTTCGCTCAAAGAACAAAGAGTGGGCTGCTTTCGTAATTTTGGGGGGAGAGACTTATGGATATCCTGGTAGCAAAGGGGGGGAGTTATAACGCTCAATCTCCAAGAACATATTTGAGTTCGGGATCGATTCGACGAGCCCCCTACGAGGTTGGGTAGGATAATGAAGAGTGCAAGGACACTGCAAACATATTCTGAGAGAGGTCCAATGCAAGCTATGCTGCCCTTTTCATGACCCCGGCGTTCTCTCTAGGTTCTTTCCAACAAAGCAGAAGCAGCACACAAAAGAAACATAAGCACATCTCCCTCTATCAACACGGTTGTGAGTCTCCTAACCCATAGAACCCAACGCTCCTTGCAGGTCAGTCGAAGCCTCGACCTCTCTCATCAGCCCAACCTTTTACAACACATTGTGGTCAACTTTATCTCCGTCATGTTAATGAGAGCGGTTGAAAAGCACCAAAACAGCGCTTCCGACAGCCGAAGCGGCATGACGAGGTGGCCGAGTGGTTAAGGCGATGGACTGCTAATCCATTGTGCTCTGCACGCGTGGGTTCGAATCCCATCCTCGTCGTTTGATGGCTTTAGTGTTTCGAGAGAGCCAAGTGCGCATGGCAAAGCCGTTCAAAGTACCTCGCTGCCAACTTTAAAGACCTCATCCTTAAAATAGCTGCAGAAACACACCACAGCCCAGCTTCGGGCAGACGTGCAGGCGAGTGACGAGGTGGCCGAGTGGTTAAGGCGATGGACTGCTAATCCATTGTGCTCTGCACGCGTGGGTTCGAATCCCATCCTCGTCGTTTGATGGCTTTAGTGTTTCGAGAGAGCCAAGTGCGCATGGCAAAGCCGTTCAAAGTACCTCGCTGCCAACTTTAAAGACCTCATCCTTAAAATAGCTGCAGAAACACACCACAGCCCAGCTTCGGGCAGACGTGCAGGCGAGTGACGAGGTGGCCGAGTGGTTAAGGCGATGGACTGCTAATCCATTGTGCTCTGCACGCGTGGGTTCGAATCCCATCCTCGTCGTTTGATGTCTTTAGCGTTCAAGAGAGCCAAGTGCGCCTGCCATAGCACTTTGCTGCCAACAATAACGTCATCATACTAAAAATAGCTGCGGATAAACACCACCGGCAGGCGAGTGGCTGAGTGGTTAAGGCGATGGACTGCTAATCCGTTGTGCTCTGCGCGCGTATGGGTTCGAGTCTCACCCTTGGTGTTTAGTTTCACAGAGAGCCTAGTGAACAGGTCAACCGCAGGGGTGCCGCTCATGGCGAGCTTTAGCTGAATTGCATTTTAATTATAGCTGCAGGAAAAAGCTCATGTTCATTTCTGAAAACATTGTTGAGGTCAGGATCAATACAAGAAGCCCCCTGGTGCATGGATATGACCATTAGAAATACAAAAACACGTTCTAAGGGAGGTCCAAATCCTGGCTACACCAGCCTTCTTCAAGCTCATGCTTTCGCCAGCACAGCGAAAGCAGCACGCAACAGAAGCAAAAGCACAACTCCATTTTCCAACAAGTCACGAAGCCTCCTAAGAGACCGGCAAAAATTGCCAAGGCTGACTGTATTTCAAGTCATTCCAGCGGGGTATTGGGTAAAGTTTTCAACCAGCAAAGATCACGTCTCGGATGAGCCTCATAGACTACGATATTGCCTCTGCGAAAGAATGCCGGCGAAGGTAGCGACGTCTCCCGTGCTTTTATCTGGACATGGAACGACAGGGTGGTATCAAGCTTTAAACTGCCATGTAATCAGCCTTTTGGCACTGACGGCTGCATGGTGAGTCTACGGAACAGGCGAGTGATATGCACAAAAAGGTTTATTCATTGTTCTCTCTTCGCTCAAAGAACAAAGAGTGGGCTGCTTTCGTAATTTTGGGGGGAGAGACTTATGGATATCCTGGTAGCAAAGGGGGGGAGTTATAACGCTCAATCTCCAAGAACATATTTGAGTTCGGGATCGATTCGACGAGCCCCCTACGAGGTTGGGTAGGATAATGAAGAGTGCAAGGACACTGCAAACATATTCTGAGAGAGGTCCAATGCAAGCTATGCTGCCCTTTTCATGACCCCGGCGTTCTCTCTAGGTTCTTTCCAACAAAGCAGAAGCAGCACACAAAAGAAACATAAGCACATCTCCCTCTATCAACACGGTTGTGAGTCTCCTAACCCATAGAACCCAACGCTCCTTGCAGGTCAGTCGAAGCCTCGACCTCTCTCATCAGCCCAACCTTTTACAACACATTGTGGTCAACTTTATCTCCGTCATGTTAATGAGAGCGGTTGAAAAGCACCAAAACAGCGCTTCCGACAGCCGAAGCGGCATGACGAGGTGGCCGAGTGGTTAAGGCGATGGACTGCTAATCCATTGTGCTCTGCACGCGTGGGTTCGAGTCCCATCCTCGTCGTTTGATGGCTTTAGTGTTTCGAGAGAGCCAAGTGCACATGGCAAAGCCGTTCAAAGTACCTCGCTGCCAACTTTAAAGACCTCATCCTTAAAATAGCTGCAGAAACACACCACAGCCCAGCTTCGGGCAGACGTGCAGGCGAGTGACGAGGTGGCCGAGTGGTTAAGGCGATGGACTGCTAATCCATTGTGCTCTGCACGCGTGGGTTCGAATCCCATCCTCGTCGTTTGATGGCTTTAGTGTTTCGAGAGAGCCAAGTGCGCATGGCAAAGCCGTTCAAAGTACCTCGCTGCCAACTTTAAAGACCTCATCCTTAAAATAGCTGCAGAAACACACCACAGCCCAGCTTCGGGCAGACGTGCAGGCGAGTGACGAGGTGGCCGAGTGGTTAAGGCGATGGACTGCTAATCCATTGTGCTCTGCACGCGTGGGTTCGAATCCCATCCTCGTCGTTTGATGTCTTTAGCGTTCAAGAGAGCCAAGTGCGCCTGCCATAGCACTTTGCTGCCAACAACAACGTCATCATACTAAAAATAGCTGCGGATAAACACCACCGGCAGGCGAGTGGCTGAGTGGTTAAGGCGATGGACTGCTAATCCGTTGTGCTCTGCGCGCGTATGGGTTCGAGTCTCACCCTTGGTGTTTAGTTTCACAGAGAGCCTAGTGAACAGGTCAACCGCAGGGGTGCCGCTCATGGCGAGCTTTAGCTGAATTGCATTTTAATTATAGCTGCAGGAAAAAGCTCATGTTCATTTCTGAAAACATTGTTGAGGTCAGGATCAATACAAGAAGCCCCCTGGTGCATGGATATGACCATTAGAAATACAAAAACACGTTCTAAGGGAGGTCCAAATCCTGGCTACACCAGCCTTCTTCAAGCTCATGCTTTCGCCAGCACAGCGAAAGCAGCACGCAACAGAAGCAAAAGCACAACTCCATTTTCCAACAAGTCACGAAGCCTCCTAAGAGACCGGCAAAAATTGCCAAGGCTGACTGTATTTCAAGTCATCCCAGCGGGGTATTGGGTAAAGTTTTCAACCAGCAAAGATCACGTCTCGGATGAGCCTCATAGACTACGATATTGCCTCTGCGAAAGAATGCCGGCGAAGGTAGCGACGTCTCCCGTGCTTTTATCTGGACATGGAACGACAGGGTGGTATCAAGCTTTAAACTGCCATGTAATCAGCCTTTTGGCACTGACGGCTGCATGGTGAGTCTACGGAACAGGCGAGTGATATGCACAAAAAGGTTTATTCATTGTTCTCTCTTCGCTCAAAGAACAAAGAGTGGGCTGCTTTCGTAATTTTGGGGGGAGAGACTTATGGATATCCTGGTAGCAAAGGGGGGGAGTTATAACGCTCAATCTCCAAGAACATATTTGAGTTCGGGATCGATTCGACGAGCCCCCTACGAGGTTGGGTAGGATAATGAAGAGTGCAAGGACACTGCAAACATATTCTGAGAGAGGTCCAATGCAAGCTATGCTGCCCTTTTCATGACCCCGGCGTTCTCTCTAGGTTCTTTCCAACAAAGCAGAAGCAGCACACAAAAGAAACATAAGCACATCTCCCTCTATCAACACGGTTGTGAGTCTCCTAACCCATAGAACCCAACGCTCCTTGCAGGTCAGTCGAAGCCTCGACCTCTCTCATCAGCCCAACCTTTTACAACACATTGTGGTCAACTTTATCTCCGTCATGTTAATGAGAGCGGTTGAAAAGCACCAAAACAGCGCTTCCGACAGCCGAAGCGGCATGACGAGGTGGCCGAGTGGTTAAGGCGATGGACTGCTAATCCATTGTGCTCTGCACGCGTGGGTTCGAATCCCATCCTCGTCGTTTGATGGCTTTAGTGTTTCGAGAGAGCCAAGTGCGCATGGCAAAGCCGTTCAAAGTACCTCGCTGCCAACTTTAAAGACCTCATCCTTAAAATAGCTGCAGAAACACACCACAGCCCAGCTTCGGGCAGACGTGCAGGCGAGTGACGAGGTGGCCGAGTGGTTAATGCGATGGACTGCTAATCCATTGTGCTCTGCACGCGTGGGTTCGAATCCCATCCTCGTCGTTTGATGGCTTTAGTGTTTCGAGAGAGCCAAGTGCGCACGGCAAAGCCGTTCAAAGTACCTCGCTGCCAACTTTAAAGACCTCATCCTTAAAATAGCTGCAGAAACACACCACAGCCCAGCTTCGGGCAGACGTGCAGGCGAGTGACGAGGTGGCCGAGTGGTTAAGGCGATGGACTGCTAATCCATTGTGCTCTGCACGCGTGGGTTCGAATCCCATCCTCGTCGTTTGATGTCTTTAGCGTTCAAGAGAGCCAAGTGCGCCTGCCATAGCACTTTGCTGCCAACAATAACGTCATCATACTAAAAATAGCTGCGGATAAACACCACCGGCAGGCGAGTGGCTGAGTGGTTAAGGCGATGGACTGCTAATCCGTTGTGCTCTGCGCGCGTATGGGTTCGAGTCTCACCCTTGGTGTTTAGTTTCACAGAGAGCCTAGTGAACAGGTCAACCGCAGGGGTGCCGCTCATGGCGAGCTTTAGCTGAATTGCATTTTAATTATAGCTGCAGGAAAAAGCTCATGTTCATTTCTGAAAACATTGTTGAGGTCAGGATCAATACAAGAAGCCCCCTGGTGCATGGATATGACCATTAGAAATACAAAAACACGTTCTAAGGGAGGTCCAAATCCTGGCTACACCAGCCTTCTTCAAGCTCATGCTTTCGCCAGCACAGCGAAAGCAGCACGCAACAGAAGCAAAAGCACAACTCCATTTTCCAACAAGTCACGAAGCCTCCTAAGAGACCGGCAAAAATTGCCAAGGCTGACTGTATTTCAAGTCATCCCAGCGGGGTATTGGGTAAAGTTTTCAACCAGCAAAGATCACGTCTCGGATGAGCCTCATAGACTACGATATTGCCTCTGCAAAAGAATGCCGGCGAAGGTAGCGACGTCTCCCGTGCTTTTATCTGGACATGGAACGACAGGGTGGTATCAAGCTTTAAACTGCCATGTAATCAGCCTTTTGGCACTGACGGCTGCATGGTGAGTCTACGGAACAGGCGAGTGATATGCACAAAAAGGTTTATTCATTGTTCTCTCTTCGCTCAAAGAACAAAGAGTGGGCTGCTTTCGTAATTTTGGGGGGAGAGACTTATGGATATCCTGGTAGCAAAGGGGGGGAGTTATAACGCTCAATCTCCAAGAACATATTTGAGTTCGGGATCGATTCGACGAGCCCCCTACGAGGTTGGGTAGGATAATGAAGAGTGCAAGGACACTGCAAACATATTCTGAGAGAGGTCCAATGCAAGCTATGCTGCCCTTTTCATGACCCCGGCGTTCTCTCTAGGTTCTTTCCAACAAAGCAGAAGCAGCACACAAAAGAAACATAAGCACATCTCCCTCTATCAACACGGTTGTGAGTCTCCTAACCCATAGAACCCAACGCTTCTTGCAGGTCAGTCGAAGCCTCGACCTCTCTCATCAGCCCAACCTTTTACAACACATTGTGGTCAACTTTATCTCCGTCATGTTAATGAGAGCGGTTGAAAAGCACCAAAACAGCGCTTCCGACAGCCGAAGCGGCATGACGAGGTGGCCGAGTGGTTAAGGCGATGGACTGCTAATCCATTGTGCTCTGCACGCGTGGGTTCGAATCCCATCCTCGTCGTTTGATGGCTTTAGTGTTTCGAGAGAGCCAAGTGCGCATGGCAAAGCCGTTCAAAGTACCTCGCTGCCAACTTTAAAGACCTCATCCTTAAAATAGCTGCAGAAACACACCACAGCCCAGCTTCGGGCAGACGTGCAGGCGAGTGACGAGGTGGCCGAGTGGTTAAGGCGATGGACTGCTAATCCATTGTGCTCTGCACGCGTGGGTTCGAATCCCATCCTCGTCGTTTGATGGCTTTAGTGTTTCGAGAGAGCCAAGTGCGCATGGCAAAGCCGTTCAAAGTACCTCGCTGCCAACTTTAAAGACCTCATCCTTAAAATAGCTGCAGAAACACACCACAGCCCAGCTTCGGGCAGACGTGCAGGCGAGTGACGAGGTGGCCGAGTGGTTAAGGCGATGGACTGCTAATCCATTGTGCTCTGCACGCGTGGGTTCGAATCCCATCCTCGTCGTTTTATGTCTTTAGCGTTCAAGAGAGCCAAGTGCGCCTGCCATAGCACTTTGCTGCCAACAATAACGTCATCATACTAAAAATAGCTGCGGATAAACACCACCGGCAGGCGAGTGGCTGAGTGGTTAAGGCGATGGACTGCTAATCCGTTGTGCTCTGCGCGCGTATGGGTTCGAGTCTCACCCTTGGTGTTTAGTTTCACAGAGAGCCTAGTGAACAGGTCAACCGCAGGGGTGCCGCTCATGGCGAGCTTTAGCTGAATTGCATTTTAATTATAGCTGCAGGAAAAAGCTCATGTTCATTTCTGAAAACATTGTTGAGGTCAGGATCAATACAAGAAGCCCCCTGGTGCATGGATATGACCATTAGAAATACAAAAACACATTCTAAGGGAGGTCCAAATCCTGGCTACACCAGCCTTCTTCAAGCTCATGCTTTCGCCAGCACAGCGAAAGCAGCACGCAACAGAAGCAAAAGCACAACTCCATTTTCCAACAAGTCACGAAGCCTCCTAAGAGACCGGCAAAAATTGCCAAGGCTGACTGTATTTCAAGTCATCCCAGCGGGGTATTGGGTAAAGTTTTCAACCAGCAAAGATCACGTCTCGGATGAGCCTCATAGACTACGATATTGCCTCTGCGAAAGAATGCCGGCGAAGGTAGCGACGTCTCCCGTGCTTTTATCTGGACATGGAACGACAGGGTGGTATCAAGCTTTAAACTGCCATGTAATCAGCCTTTTGGCACTGACGGCTGCATGGTGAGTCTACGGAACAGGCGAGTGATATGCACAAAAAGGTTTATTCATTGTTCTCTCTTCGCTCAAAGAACAAAGAGTGGGCTGCTTTCGTAATTTTGGGGGGAGAGACTTATGGATATCCTGGTAGCAAAGGGGGGGAGTTATAACGCTCAATCTCCAAGAACATATTTGAGTTCGGGATCGATTCGACGAGCCCCCTACGAGGTTGGGTAGGATAATGAAGAGTGCAAGGACACTGCAAACATATTCTGAGAGAGGTCCAATGCAAGCTATGCTGCCCTTTTCATGACCCCGGCGTTCTCTCTAGGTTCTTTCCAACAAAGCAGAAGCAGCACACAAAAGAAACATAAGCACATCTCCCTCTATCAACACGGTTGTGAGTCTCCTAACCCATAGAACCCAACGCTTCTTGCAGGTCAGTCGAAGCCTCGACCTCTCTCATCAGCCCAACCTTTTACAACACATTGTGGTCAACTTTATCTCCGTCATGTTAATGAGAGCGGTTGAAAAGCACCAAAACAGCGCTTCCGACAGCCGAAGCGGCATGACGAGGTGGCCGAGTGGTTAAGGCGATGGACTGCTAATCCATTGTGCTCTGCACGCGTGGGTTCGAATCCCATCCTCGTCGTTTGATGGCTTTAGTGTTTCGAGAGAGCCAAGTGCGCATGGCAAAGCCGTTCAAAGTACCTCGCTGCCAACTTTAAAGACCTCATCCTTAAAATAGCTGCAGAAACACACAACAGCCCAGCTTCGGGCAGACGTGCAGCGAAAGCAGCACGCAACAGAAGCAAAAGCACAACTCCATTTTCCAACAAGTCACGAAGCCTCCTAAGAGACCGGCAAAAATTGCCAAGGCTGACTGTATTTCAAGTCATCCCAGCGGGGTATTGGGTAAAGTTTTCAACCAGCAAAGATCACGTCTCGGATGAGCCTCATAGACTACGATATTGCCTCTGCGAAAGAATGCCGGCGAAGGTAGCGACGTCTCCCGTGCTTTTATCTGGACATGGAACGACAGGGTGGTATCAAGCTTTAAACTGCCATGTAATCAGCCTTTTGGCACTGACGGCTGCATGGTGAGTCTACGGAACAGGCGAGTGATATGCACAAAAAGGTTTATTCATTGTTCTCTCTTCGCTCAAAGAACAAAGAGTGGGCTGCTTTCGTAATTTTGGGGGGAGAGACTTATGGATATCCTGGTAGCAAAGGGGGGGAGTTATAGACGTGCAGGCGAGTGACGAGGTGGCCGAGTGGTTAAGGCGATGGACTGCTAATCCATTGTGCTCTGCACGCGTGGGTTCGAATCCCATCCTCGTCGTTTGATGGCTTTAGTGTTTCGAGAGAGCCAAGTGCGCATGGCAAAGCCGTTCAAAGTACCTCGCTGCCAACTTTAAAGACCTCATCCTTAAAATAGCTGCAGAATCACACCACAGCCCAGCTTCGGGCAGATGTGCAGGCGAGTGACGAGGTGGCCGAGTGGTTAAGGCGATGGACTGCTAATCCATTGTGATCTGCACGCGTGGGTTCGAATCCCATCCTCGTCGTTTGATGTCTTTAGCGTTCAAGAGAGCCAAGTGCGCCTGCCATAGCACTTTGCTGCCAACAATAACGTCATCATACTAAAAATAGCTGCGGATAAACACCACCGGCAGGCGAGTGGCTGAGTGGTTAAGGCGATGGACTGCTAATCCGTTGTGCTCTGCGCGCGTATGGGTTCGAGTCTCACCCTTGGTGTTTAGTTTCACAGAGAGCCTAGTGAACAGGTCAACCGCAGGGGTGCCGCTCATGGCGAGCTTTAGCTGAATTGCATTTTAATTATAGCTGCAGGAAAAAGCTCATGTTCATTTCTGAAAACATTGTTGAGGTCAGGATCAATACAAGAAGCCCCCTGGTGCATGGATATGACCATTAGAAATACAAAAACACGTTCTAAGGGAGGTCCAAATCCTGGCTACACCAGCCTTCTTCAAGCTCATGCTTTCGCCAGCACAGCGAAAGCAGCACGCAACAGAAGCAAAAGCACAACTCCATTTTCCAACAAGTCACGAAGCCTCCTAAGAGACCGGCAAAAATTGCCAAGGCTGACTGTATTTCAAGTCATCCCAGCGGGGTATTGGGTAAAGTTTTCAACCAGCAAAGATCACGTCTCGGATGAGCCTCATAGACTACGATATTGCCTCTGCGAAAGAATGCCGGCGAAGGTAGCGACGTCTCCCGTGCTTTTATCTGGACATGGAACGACAGGGTGGTATCAAGCTTTAAACTGCCATGTAATCAGCCTTTTGGCACTGACGGCTGCATGGTGAGTCTACGGAACAGGCGAGTGATATGCACAAAAAGGTTTATTCATTGTTCTCTCTTCGCTCAAAGAACAAAGAGTGGGCTGCTTTCGTAATTTTGGGGGGAGAGACTTATGGATATCCTGGTAGCAAAGGGGGGGAGTTATAACGCTCAATCTCCAAGAACATATTTGAGTTCGGGATCGATTCGACGAGCCCCCTACGAGGTTGGGTAGGATAAAGAAGAGTGCAAGGACACTGCAAACATATTCTGAGAGAGGTCCAATGCAAGCTATGCTGCCCTTTTCATGACCCCGGCGTTCTCTCTAGGTTCTTTCCAACAAAGCAGAAGCAGCACACAAAAGAAACATAAGCACATCTCCCTCTATCAACACGGTTGTGAGTCTCCTAACCCATAGAACCCAACGCTCCTTGCAGGTCAGTCGAAGCCTCGACCTCTCTCATCAGCCCAACCTTTTACAACACATTGTGGTCAACTTTATCTCCGTCATGTTAATGAGAGCGGTTGAAAAGCACCAAAACAGCGCTTCCGACAGCCGAAGCGGCATGACGAGGTGGCCGAGTGGTTAAGGCGATGGACTGCTAATCCATTGTGCTCTGCACGCGTGGGTTCGAATCCCATCCTCGTCGTTTGATGGCTTTAGTGTTTCGAGAGAGCCAAGTGCGCATGGCAAAGCCGTTCAAAGTACCTCGCTGCCAACTTTAAAGACCTCATCCTTAAAATAGCTGCAGAAACACACCACAGCCCAGCTTCGGGCAGACGTGCAGGCGAGTGACGAGGTGGCCGAGTGGTTAATGCGATGGACTGCTAATCCATTGTGCTCTGCACGCGTGGGTTCGAATCCCATCCTCGTCGTTTGATGGCTTTAGTGTTTCGAGAGAGCCAAGTGCGCATGGCAAAGCCGTTCAAAGTACCTCGCTGCCAACTTTAAAGACCTCATCCTTAAAATAGCTGCAGAAACACACCACAGCCCAGCTTCGGGCAGACGTGCAGGCGAGTGACGAGGTGGCCGAGTGGTTAAGGCGATGGACTGCTAATCCATTGTGCTCTGCACGCGTGGGTTCGAATCCCATCCTCGTCGTTTGATGTCTTTAGCGTTCAAGAGAGCCAAGTGCGCCTGCCATAGCACTTTGCTGCCAACAATAACGTCATCATACTAAAAATAGCTGCGGATAAACACCACCGGCAGGCGAGTGGCTGAGTGGTTAAGGCGATGGACTGCTAATCCGTTGTGCTCTGCGCGCGTATGGGTTCGAGTCTCACCCTTGGTGTTTAGTTTCACAGAGAGCCTAGTGAACAGGTCAACCGCAGGGGTGCCGCTCATGGCGAGCTTTAGCTGAATTGCATTTTAATTATAGCTGCAGGAAAAAGCTCATGTTCATTTCTGAAAACATTGTTGAGGTCAGGATCAATACAAGAAGCCCCCTGGTGCATGGATATGACCATTAGAAATACAAAAACACGTTCTAAGGGAGGTCCAAATCCTGGCTACACCAGCCTTCTTCAAGCTCATGCTTTCGCCAGCACAGCGAAAGCAGCACGCAACAGAAGCAAAAGCACAACTCCATTTTCCAACAAGTCACGAAGCCTCCTAAGAGACCGGCAAAAATTGCCAAGGCTGACTGTATTTCAAGTCATCCCAGCGGGGTATTGGGTAAAGTTTTCAACCAGCAAAGATCACGTCTCGGATGAGCCTCATAGACTACGATATTGCCTCTGCGAAAGAATGCCGGCGAAGGTAGCGACGTCTCCCGTGCTTTTATCTGGACATGGAACGACAGGGTGGTATCAAGCTTTAAACTGCCATGTAATCAGCCTTTTGGCACTGACGGCTGCATGGTGAGTCTACGGAACAGGCGAGTGATATGCACAAAAAGGTTTATTCATTGTTCTCTCTTCGCTCAAAGAACAAAGAGTGGGCTGCTTTCGTAATTTTGGGGGGAGAGACTTATGGATATCCTGGTAGCAAAGGGGGGGAGTTATAACGCTCAATCTCCAAGAACATATTTGAGTTCGGGATCGATTCGACGAGCCCCCTACGAGGTTGGGTAGGATAATGAAGAGTGCAAGGACACTGCAAACATATTCTGAGAGAGGTCCAATGCAAGCTATGCTGCCCTTTTCATGACCCCGGCGTTCTCTCTAGGTTCTTTCCAACAAAGCAGAAGCAGCACACAAAAGAAACATAAGCACATCTCCCTCTATCAACACGGTTGTGAGTCTCCTAACCCATAGAACCCAACGCTCCTTGCAGGTCAGTCGAAGCCTCGACCTCTCTCATCAGCCCAACCTTTTACAACACATTGTGGTCAACTTTATCTCCGTCATGTTAATGAGAGCGGTTGAAAAGCACCAAAACAGCGCTTCCGACAGCCGAAGCGGCATGACGAGGTGGCCGAGTGGTTAAGGCGATGGACTGCTAATCCATTGTGCTCTGCACGCGTGGGTTCGAATCCCATCCTCGTCGTTTGATGGCTTTAGTGTTTCGAGAGAGCCAAGTGCGCATGGCAAAGCCGTTCAAAGTACCTCGCTGCCAACTTTAAAGACCTCATCCTTAAAATAGCTGCAGAAACACACCACAGCCCAGCTTCGGGCAGACGTGCAGGCGAGTGACGAGGTGGCCGAGTGGTTAATGCGATGGACTGCTAATCCATTGTGCTCTGCACGCGTGGGTTCGAATCCCATCCTCGTCGTTTGATGGCTTTAGTGTTTCGAGAGAGCCAAGTGCGCATGGCAAAGCCGTTCAAAGTACCTCGCTGCCAACTTTAAAGACCTCATCCTTAAAATAGCTGCAGAAACACACCACAGCCCAGCTTCGGGCAGACGTGCAGGCGAGTGACGAGGTGGCCGAGTGGTTAAGGCGATGGACTGCTAATCCATTGTGCTCTGCACGCGTGGGTTCGAATCCCATCCTCGTCGTTTGATGTCTTTAGCGTTCAAGAGAGCCAAGTGCGCCTGCCATAGCACTTTGCTGCCAACAATAACGTCATCATACTAAAAATAGCTGCGGATAAACACCACCGGCAGGCGAGTGGCTGAGTGGTTAAGGCGATGGACTGCTAATCCGTTGTGCTCTGCGCGCGTATGGGTTCGAGTCTCACCCTTGGTGTTTAGTTTCACAGAGAGCCTAGTGAACAGGTCAACCGCAGGGGTGCCGCTCATGGCGAGCTTTAGCTGAATTGCATTTTAATTATAGCTGCAGGAAAAAGCTCATGTTCATTTCTGAAAACATTGTTGAGGTCAGGATCAATACAAGAAGCCCCCTGGTGCATGGATATGACCATTAGAAATACAAAAACACGTTCTAAGGGAGGTCCAAATCCTGGCTACACCAGCCTTCTTCAAGCTCATGCTTTCGCCAGCACAGCGAAAGCAGCACGCAACAGAAGCAAAAGCACAACTCCATTTTCCAACAAGTCACGAAGCCTCCTAAGAGACCGGCAAAAATTGCCAAGGCTGACTGTATTTCAAGTCATTCCAGCGGGGTATTGGGTAAAGTTTTCAACCAGCAAAGATCACGTCTCGGATGAGCCTCATAGACTACGATATTGCCTCTGCGAAAGAATGCCGGCGAAGGTAGCGACGTCTCCCGTGCTTTTATCTGGACATGGAACGACAGGGTGGTATCAAGCTTTAAACTGCCATGTAATCAGCCTTTTGGCACTGACGGCTGCATGGTGAGTCTACGGAACAGGCGAGTGATATGCACAAAAAGGTTTATTCATTGTTCTCTCTTCGCTCAAAGAACAAAGAGTGGGCTGCTTTCGTAATTTTGGGGGGAGAGACTTATGGATATCCTGGTAGCAAAGGGGGGGAGTTATAACGCTCAATCTCCAAGAACATATTTGAGTTCGGGATCGATTCGACGAGCCCCCTACGAGGTTGGGTAGGATAATGAAGAGTGCAAGGACACTGCAAACATATTCTGAGAGAGGTCCAATGCAAGCTATGCTGCCCTTTTCATGACCCCGGCGTTCTCTCTAGGTTCTTTCCAACAAAGCAGAAGCAGCACACAAAAGAAACATAAGCACATCTCCCTCTATCAACACGGTTGTGAGTCTCCTAACCCATAGAACCCAACGCTCCTTGCAGGTCAGTCGAAGCCTCGACCTCTCTCATCAGCCCAACCTTTTACAACACATTGTGGTCAACTTTATCTCCGTCATGTTAATGAGAGCGGTTGAAAAGCACCAAAACAGCGCTTCCGACAGCCGAAGCGGCATGACGAGGTGGCCGAGTGGTTAAGGCGATGGACTGCTAATCCATTGTGCTCTGCACGCGTGGGTTCGAATCCCATCCTCGTCGTTTGATGGCTTTAGTGTTTCGAGAGAGCCAAGTGCACATGGCAAAGCCGTTCAAAGTACCTCGCTGCCAACTTTAAAGACCTCATCCTTAAAATAGCTGCAGAAACACACCACAGCCCAGCTTCGGGCAGACGTGCAGGCGAGTGACGAGGTGGCCGAGTGGTTAAGGCGATGGACTGCTAATCCATTGTGCTCTGCACGCGTGGGTTCGAATCCCATCCTCGTCGTTTGATGGCTTTAGTGTTTCGAGAGAGCCAAGTGCGCATGGCAAAGCCGTTCAAAGTACCTCGCTGCCAACTTTAAAGACCTCATCCTTAAAATAGCTGCAGAAACACACCACAGCCCAGCTTCGGGCAGACGTGCAGGCGAGTGACGAGGTGGCCGAGTGGTTAAGGCGATGGACTGCTAATCCATTGTGCTCTGCACGCGTGGGTTCGAATCCCATCCTCGTCGTTTGATGTCTTTAGCGTTCAAGAGAGCCAAGTGCGCCTGCCATAGCACTTTGCTGCCAACAATAACGTCATCATACTAAAAATAGCTGCGGATAAACACCACCGGCAGGCGAGTGGCTGAGTAGTTAAGGCGATGGACTGCTAATCCGTTGTGCTCTGCGCGCGTATGGGTTCGAGTCTCACCCTTGGTGTTTAGTTTCACAGAGAGCCTAGTGAACAGGTCAACCGCAGGGGTGCCGCTCATGGCGAGCTTTAGCTGAATTGCATTTTAATTATAGCTGCAGGAAAAAGCTCATGTTCATTTCTGAAAACATTGTTGAGGTCAGGATCAATACAAGAAGCCCCCTGGTGCATGGATATGACCATTAGAAATACAAAAACACGTTCTAAGGGAGGTCCAAATCCTGGCTACACCAGCCTTCTTCAAGCTCATGCTTTCGCCAGCACAGCGAAAGCAGCACGCAACAGAAGCACGAGCCCCCTACGAGGTTGGGTAGGATAATGAAGAGTGCAAGGACACTGCAAACATATTCTGAGAGAGGTCCAATGCAAGCTATGCTGCCCTTTTCATGACCCCGGCGTTCTCTCTAGGTTCTTTCCAACAAAGCAGAAGCAGCACACAAAAGAAACATAAGCACATCTCCCTCTATCAACACGGTTGTGAGTCTCCTAACCCATAGAACCCAACGCTCCTTGCAGGTCAGTCGAAGCCTCGACCTCTCTCATCAGCCCAACCTTTTACAACACATTGTGGTCAACTTTATCTCCGTCATGTTAATGAGAGCGGTTGAAAAGCACCAAAACAGCGCTTCCGACAGCCGAAGCGGCATGACGAGGTGGCCGAGTGGTTAAGGCGATGGACTGCTAATCCATTGTGCTCTGCACGCGTGGGTTCGAATCCCATCCTCGTCGTTTGATGGCTTTAGTGTTTCGAGAGAGCCAAGTGCGCATGGCAAAGCCGTTCAAAGTACCTCGCTGCCAACTTTAAAGACCTCATCCTTAAAATAGCTGCAGAAACACACCACAGCCCAGCTTCGGGCAGACGTGCAGGCGAGTGACGAGGTGGCCGAGTGGTTAAGGCGATGGACTGCTAATCCATTGTGCTCTGCACGCGTGGGTTCGAATCCCATCCTCGTCGTTTGATGGCTTTAGTGTTTCGAGAGAGCCAAGTGCGCATGGCAAAGCCGTTCAAAGTACCTCGCTGCCAACTTTAAAGACCTCATCCTTAAAATAGCTGCAGAAACACACCACAGCCCAGCTTCGGGCAGATGTGCAGGCGAGTGACGAGGTGGCCGAGTGGTTAAGGCGATGGACTGCTAATCCATTGTGATCTGCACGCGTGGGTTCGAATCCCATCCTCGTCGTTTGATGTCTTTAGCGTTCAAGAGAGCCAAGTGCGCCTGCCATAGCACTTTGCTGCCAACAATAACGTCATCATACTAAAAATAGCTGCGGATAAACACCACCGGCAGGCGAGTGGCTGAGTGGTTAAGGCGATGGACTGCTAATCCGTTGTGCTCTGCGCGCGTATGGGTTCGAGTCTCACCCTTGGTGTTTAGTTTCACAGAGAGCCTAGTGAACAGGTCAACCGCAGGGGTGCCGCTCATGGCGAGCTTTAGCTGAATTGCATTTTAATTATAGCTGCAGGAAAAAGCTCATGTTCATTTCTGAAAACATTGTTGAGGTCAGGATCAATACAAGAAGCCCCCTGGTGCATGGATATGACCATTAGAAATACAAAAACACGTTCTAAGGGAGGTCCAAATCCTGGCTACACCAGCCTTCTTCAAGCTCATGCTTTCGCCAGCACAGCGAAAGCAGCACGCAACAGAAGCAAAAGCACAACTCCATTTTCCAACAAGTCACGAAGCCTCCTAAGAGACCGGCAAAAATTGCCAAGGCTGACTGTATTTCAAGTCATCCCAGCGGGGTATTGGGTAAAGTTTTCAACCAGCAAAGATCACGTCTCGGATGAGCCTCATAGACTACGATATTGCCTCTGCGAAAGAATGCCGGCGAAGGTAGCGACGTCTCCCGTGCTTTTATCTGGACATGGAACGACAGGGTGGTATCAAGCTTTAAACTGCCATGTAATCAGCCTTTTGGCACTGACGGCTGCATGGTGAGTCTACGGAACAGGCGAGTGATATGCACAAAAAGGTTTATTCATTGTTCTCTCTTCGCTCAAAGAACAAAGAGTGGGCTGCTTTCGTAATTTTGGGGGGAGAGACTTATGGATATCCTGGTAGCAAAGGGGGGGAGTTATAACGCTCAATCTCCAAGAACATATTTGAGTTCGGGATCGATTCGACGAGCCCCCTACGAGGTTGGGTAGGATAAAGAAGAGTGCAAGGACACTGCAAACATATTCTGAGAGAGGTCCAATGCAAGCTATGCTGCCCTTTTCATGACCCCGGCGTTCTCTCTAGGTTCTTTCCAACAAAGCAGAAGCAGCACACAAAAGAAACATAAGCACATCTCCCTCTATCAACACGGTTGTGAGTCTCCTAACCCATAGAACCCAACGCTCCTTGCAGGTCAGTCGAAGCCTCGACCTCTCTCATCAGCCCAACCTTTTACAACACATTGTGGTCAACTTTATCTCCGTCATGTTAATGAGAGCGGTTGAAAAGCACCAAAACAGCGCTTCCGACAGCCGAAGCGGCATGACGAGGTGGCCGAGTGGTTAAGGCGATGGACTGCTAATCCATTGTGCTCTGCACGCGTGGGTTCGAATCCCATCCTCGTCGTTTGATGGCTTTAGTGTTTCGAGAGAGCCAAGTGCGCATGGCAAAGCCGTTCAAAGTACCTCGCTGCCAACTTTAAAGACCTCATCCTTAAAATAGCTGCAGAAACACACCACAGCCCAGCTTCGGGCAGACGTGCAGGCGAGTGACGAGGTGGCCGAGTGGTTAAGGCGATGGACTGCTAATCCATTGTGCTCTGCACGCGTGGGTTCGAATCCCATCCTCGTCGTTTGATGGCTTTAGTGTTTCGAGAGAGCCAAGTGCGCATGGCAAAGCCGTTCAAAGTACCTCGCTGCCAACTTTAAAGACCTCATCCTTAAAATAGCTGCAGAAACACACCACAGCCCAGCTTCGGGCAGACGTGCAGGCGAGTGACGAGGTGGCCGAGTGGTTAAGGCGATGGACTGCTAATCCATTGTGCTCTGCACGCGTGGGTTCGAATCCCATCCTCGTCGTTTGATGTCTTTAGCGTTCAAGAGAGCCAAGTGCGCCTGCCATAGCACTTTGCTGCCAACAATAACGTCATCATACTAAAAATAGCTGCGGATAAACACCACCGGCAGGCGAGTGGCTGAGTGGTTAAGGCGATGGACTGCTAATCCGTTGTGCTCTGCGCGCGTATGGGTTCGAGTCTCACCCTTGGTGTTTAGTTTCACAGAGAGCCTAGTGAACAGGTCAACCGCAGGGCGAGCTTTAGCTGAATTGCATTTTAATTATAGCTGCAGGAAAAAGCTCATGTTCATTTCTGAAAACATTGTTGAGGTCAGGATCAATACAAGAAGCCCCCTGGTGCATGGATATGACCATTAGAAATACAAAAACACGTTCTAAGGGAGGTCCAATTCCTGGCTACACCAGCCTTCTTCAAGCTCATGCTTTCGCCAGCACAGCGAAAGCAGCACGCAACAGAAGCAAAAGCACAACTCCATTTTCCAACAAGTCACGAAGCCTCCTAAGAGACCGGCAAAAATTGCCAAGGCTGACTGTATTTCAAGTCATCCCAGCGGGGTATTGGGTAAAGTTTTCAACCAGCAAAGATCACGTCTCGGATGAGCCTCATAGACTACGATATTGCCTCTGCGAAAGAATGCCGGCGAAGGTAGGGACGTCTCCCGTGCTTTTATCTGGACATGGAACGACAGGGTGGTATCAAGCTTTAAACTGCCATGTAATCAGCCTTTTGGCACTGACGGCTGCATGGTGAGTCTACGGAACAGGCGAGTGATATGCACAAAAAGGTTTATTCATTGTTCTCTCTTCGCTCAAAGAACAAAGAGTGGGCTGCTTTCGTAATTTTGGGGGGAGAGACTTATGGATATCCTGGTAGCAAAGGGGGGGAGTTATAACGCTCAATCTCCAAGAACATATTTGAGTTCGGGATCGATTCGACGAGCCCCCTACGAGGTTGGGTAGGATAAAGAAGAGTGCAAGGACACTGCAAACATATTCTGAGAGAGGTCCAATGCAAGCTATGCTGCCCTTTTCATGACCCCGGCGTTCTCTCTAGGTTCTTTCCAACAAAGCAGAAGCAGCACACAAAAGAAACATAAGCACATCTCCCTCTATCAACACGGTTGTGAGTCTCCTAACCCATAGAACCCAACGCTCCTTGCAGGTCAGTCGAAGCCTCGACCTCTCTCATCAGCCCAACCTTTTACAACACATTGTGGTCAACTTTATCTCCGTCATGTTAATGAGAGCGGTTGAAAAGCACCAAAACAGCGCTTCCGACAGCCGAAGCGGCATGACGAGGTGGCCGAGTGGTTAAGGCGATGGACTGCTAATCCATTGTGCTCTGCACGCGTGGGTTCGAATCCCATCCTCGTCGTTTGATGGCTTTAGTGTTTCGAGAGAGCCAAGTGCGCATGGCAAAGCCGTTCAAAGTACCTCGCTGCCAACTTTAAAGACCTCATCCTTAAAATAGCTGCAGAAACACACCACAGCCCAGCTTCGGACAGACGTGCAGGCGAGTGACGAGGTGGCCGAGTGGTTAAGGCGATGGACTGCTAATCCGTTGTGCTCTGCACGCGTGGGTTCGAATCCCATCCTCGTCGTTTGATGGCTTTAGTGTTTCGAGAGAGCCAAGTGCGCATGGCAAAGCCGTTGAAAGTACCTCGCTGCCAACTTTAAAGACCTCATCCTTAAAATAGCTGCAGAAACACACCACAGCCCAGCTTCGGGCAGACGTGCAGGCGAGTGACGAGGTGGCCGAGTGGTTAAGGCGATGGACTGCTAATCCATTGTGCTCTGCACGCGTGGGTTCGAATCCCATCCTCGTCGTTTGATGGCTCTAGTGTTTCGAGAGAGCCAAGTGCGCCTGCCATAGCACTTTGCTGCCAACAATAACGTCATCATACTAAAAATAGCTGCGGATAAACACCACCGGCAGGCGAGTGGCTGAGTGGTTAAGGCGATGGACTGCTAATCCGTTGTGCTCTGCGCGCGTATGGGTTCGAGTCTCACCCTTGGTGTTTAGTTTCACAGAGAGCCTAGTGAACAGGTCAACCGCAGGGGTGCCGCTCATGGCGAGCTTTAGCTGAATTGCATTTTAATTATAGCTGCAGGAAAAAGCTCATGTTCATTTCTGAAAACATTGTTGAGGTCAGGATCAATACAAGAAGCCCCCTGGTGCATGGATATGACCATTAGAAATACAAAAACACGTTCTAAGGGAGGTCCAAATCCTGGCTACACCAGCCTTCTTCAAGCTCATGCTTTCGCCAGCACAGCGAAAGCAGCACGCAACAGAAGCAAAAGCACAACTCCATTTTCCAACAAGTCACGAAGCCTCCTAAGAGACCGGCAAAAATTGCCAAGGCTGACTGTATTTCAAGTCATCCCAGCGGGGTATTGGGTAAAGTTTTCAACCAGCAAAGATCACGTCTCGGATGAGCCTCATAGACTACGATATTGCCTCTGCGAAAGAATGCCGGCGAAGGTAGCGACGTCTCCCGTGCTTTTATCTGGACATGGAACGACAGGGTGGTATCAAGCTTTAAACTGCCATGTAATCAGCCTTTTGGCACTGACGGCTGCATGGTGAGTCTACGGAACAGGCGAGTGATATGCACAAAAAGGTTTATTCATTGTTCTCTCTTCGCTCAAAGAACAAAGAGTGGGCTGCTTTCGTAATTTTGGGGGGAGAGACTTATGGATATCCTGGTAGCAAAGGGGGGGAGTTATAACGCTCAATCTCCAAGAACATATTTGAGTTCGGGATCGATTCGACGAGCCCCCTACGAGGTTGGGTAGGATAATGAAGAGTGCAAGGACACTGCAAACATATTCTGAGAGAGGTCCAATGCAAGCTATGCTGCCCTTTTCATGACCCCGGCGTTCTCTCTAGGTTCTTTCCAACAAAGCAGAAGCAGCACACAAAAGAAACATAAGCACATCTCCCTCTATCAACACGGTTGTGAGTCTCCTAACCCATAGAACCCAACGCTCCTTGAGGTCAGTCGAAGCCTCGACCTCTCTCATCAGCCCAACCTTTTACAACACATTGTGGTCAACTTTATCTCCGTCATGTTAATGAGAGCGGTTGAAAAGCACCAAAACAGCGCTTCCGACAGCCGAAGCGGCATGACGAGGTGGCCGAGTGGTTAAGGCGATGGACTGCTAATCCATTGTGCTCTGCACGCGTGGGTTCGAATCCCATCCTCGTCGTTTGATGGCTTTAGTGTTTCGAGAGAGCCAAGTGCGCATGGCAAAGCCGTTCAAAGTACCTCGCTGCCAACTTTAAAGACCTCATCCTTAAAATAGCTGCAGAAACACACCACAGCCCAGCTTCGGGCAGACGTGCAGGCGAGTGACGAGGTGGCCGAGTGGTTAAGGCGATGGACTGCTAATCCATTGTGCTCTGCACGCGTGGGTTCGAATCCCATCCTCGTCGTTTGATGGCTTTAGTGTTTCGAGAGAGCCAAGTGCGCATGGCAAAGCCGTTCAAAGTACCTCGCTGCCAACTTTAAAGACCTCATCCTTAAAATAGCTGCAGAAACACACCACAGCCCAGCTTCGGGCAGACGTGCAGGCGAGTGACGAGGTGGCCGAGTGGTTAAGGCGATGGACTGCTAATCCATTGTGCTCTGCACGCGTGGGTTCGAATCCCATCCTCGTCGTTTGATGTCTTTAGCGTTCAAGAGAGCCAAGTGCGCCTGCCATAGCACTTTGCTGCCAACAATAACGTCATCATACTAAAAATAGCTGCGGATAAACACCACCGGCAGGCGAGTGGCTGAGTGGTTAAGGCGATGGACTGCTAATCCGTTGTGCTCTGCGCGCGTATGGGTTCGAGTCTCACCCTTGGTGTTTAGTTTCACAGAGAGCCTAGTGAACAGGTCAACCGCAGGGGTGCCGCTCATGGCGAGCTTTAGCTGAATTGCATTTTAATTATAGCTGCAGGAAAAAGCTCATGTTCATTTCTGAAAACATTGTTGAGGTCAGGATCAATACAAGAAGCCCCCTGGTGCATGGATATGACCATTAGAAATACAAAAACACGTTCTAAGGGAGGTCCAAATCCTGGCTACACCAGCCTTCTTCAAGCTCATGTTTCGCCAGCACAGCGAAAGCAGCACGCAACAGAAGCAAAAGCACAACTCCATTTTCCAACAAGTCACGAAGCCTCCTAAGAGACCGGCAAAAATTGCCAAGGCTGACTGTATTTCAAGTCATCCCAGCGGGGTATTGGGTAAAGTTTTCAACCAGCAAAGATCACGTCTCGGATGAGCCTCATAGACTACGATTTTGCCTCTGCGAAAGAATGCCGGCGAAGGTAGCGACGTCTCCCGTGCTTTTATCTGGACATGGAACGACAGGGTGGTATCAAGCTTTAAACTGCCATGTAATCAGCCTTTTGGCACTGACGGCTGCATGGTGAGTCTACGGAACAGGCGAGTGATATGCACAAAAAGGTTTATTCATTGTTCTCTCTTCGCTCAAAGAACAAAGAGTGGGCTGCTTTCGTAATTTTGGGGGGAGAGACTTATGGATATCCTGGTAGCAAAGGGGGGGAGTTATAACGCTCAATCTCCAAGAACATATTTGAGTTCGGGATCGATTCGACGAGCCCCCTACGAGGTTGGGTAGGATAATGAAGAGTGCAAGGACACTGCAAACATATTCTGAGAGAGGTCCAATGCAAGCTATGCTGCCCTTTTCATGACCCCGGCGTTCTCTCTAGGTTCTTTCCAACAAAGCAGAAGCAGCACACAAAAGAAACATAAGCACATCTCCCTCTATCAACACGGTTGTGAGTCTCCTAACCCATAGAACCCAACGCTCCTTGCAGGTCAGTCGAAGCCTCGACCTCTCTCATCAGCCCAACCTTTTACAACACATTGTGGTCAACTTTATCTCCGTCATGTTAATGAGAGCGGTTGAAAAGCACCAAAACAGCGCTTCCGACAGCCGAAGCGGCATGACGAGGTGGCCGAGTGGTTAAGGCGATGGACTGCTAATCCATTGTGCTCTGCACGCGTGGGTTCGAATCCCATCCTCGTCGTTTGATGGCTTTAGTGTTTCGAGAGAGCCAAGTGCGCATGGCAAAGCCGTTCAAAGTACCTCGCTGCCAACTTTAAAGACCTCATCCTTAAAATAGCTGCAGAAACACACCACAGCCCAGCTTCGGGCAGACGTGCAGGCGAGTGACGAGGTGGCCGAGTGGTTAAGGCGATGGACTGCTAATCCGTTGTGCTCTGCACGCGTGGGTTCGAATCCCATCCTCGTCGTTTGATGGCTTTAGTGTTTCGAGAGAGCCAAGTGCGCATGGCAAAGCCGTTCAAAGTACCTCGCTGCCAACTTTAAAGACCTCATCCTTAAAATAGCTGCAGAAACACACCACAGCCCAGCTTCGGGCAGACGTGCAGGCTCTGCACGCGTGGGTTCGAATCCCATCCTTGTCGTTTGATGGCTTTAGTGTTTCGAGAGAGCCAAGTGCGCCTGCCATAGCACTTTGCTGCCAACAATAACGTCATCATACTAAAAATAGCTGCGGATAAACACCACCGGCAGGCGAGTGGCTGAGTGGTTAAGGCGATGGACTGCTAATCCGTTGTGCTCTGCGCGCGTATGGGTTCGATTCTCACCCTTGGTGTTTAGTTTCACAGAGAGCCTAGTGAACAGGTCAACCGCAGGGGTGCCGCTCATGGCGAGCTTTAGCTGAATTGCATTTTAATTATAGCTGCAGGAAAAAGCTCATGTTCATTTCTGAAAACATTGTTGAGGTCAGGATCAATACAAGAAGCCCCCTGGTGCATGGATATGACCATTAGAAATACAAAAACACGTTCTAAGGGAGGTCCAAATCCTGGCTACACCAGCCTTCTTCAAGCTCATGTTTCGCCAGCACAGCGAAAGCAGCACGCAACAGAAGCAAAAGCACAACTCCATTTTCCAACAAGTCACGAAGCCTCCTAAGAGACCGGCAAAAATTGCCAAGGCTGACTGTATTTCAAGTCATCCCAGCGGGGTATTGGGTAAAGTTTTCAACCAGCAAAGATCACGTCTCGGATGAGCCTCATAGACTACGATATTGCCTCTGCGAAAGAATGCCGGCGAAGGTAGCGACGTCTCCCGTGCTTTTATCTGGACATGGAACGACAGGGTGGTATCAAGCTTTAAACTGCCATGTAATCAGCCTTTTGGCACTGACGGCTGCATGGTGAGTCTACGGAACAGGCGAGTGATATGCACAAAAAGGTTTATTCATTGTTCTCTCTTCGCTCAAAGAACAAAGAGTGGGCTGCTTTCGTAATTTTGGGGGGAGAGACTTATGGATATCCTGGTAGCAAAGGGGGGGAGTTATAACGCTCAATCTCCAAGAACATATTTGAGTTCGGGATCGATTCGACGAGCCCCCTACGAGGTTGGGTAGGATAAAGAAGAGTGCAAGGACACTGCAAACATATTCTGAGAGAGGTCCAATGCAAGCTATGCTGCCCTTTTCATGACCCCGGCGTTCTCTCTAGGTTCTTTCCAACAAAGCAGAAGCAGCACACAAAAGAAACATAAGCACATCTCCCTCTATCAACACGGTTGTGAGTCTCCTAACCCATAGAACCCAACGCTCCTTGCAGGTCAGTCGAAGCCTCGACCTCTCTCATCAGCCCAACCTTTTACAACACATTGTGGTCAACTTTATCTCCGTCATGTTAATGAGAGCGGTTGAAAAGCACCAAAACAGCGCTTCCGACAGCCGAAGCGGCATGACGAGGTGGCCGAGTGGTTAAGGCGATGGACTGCTAATCCATTGTGCTCTGCACGCGTGGGTTCGAATCCCATCCTCGTCGTTTGATGGCTTTAGTGTTTCGAGAGAGCCAAGTGCGCATGGCAAAGCCGTTCAAAGTACCTCGCTGCCAACTTTAAAGACCTCATCCTTAAAATAGCTGCAGAAACACACCACAGCCCAGCTTCGGGCAGACGTGCAGGCGAGTGACGAGGTGGCCGAGTGGTTAAGGCGATGGACTGCTAATCCGTTGTGCTCTGCACGCGTGGGTTCGAATCCCATCCTCGTCGTTTGATGGCTTTAGTGTTTCGAGAGAGCCAAGTGCGCATGGCAAAGCCGTTCAAAGTACCTCGCTGCCAACTTTAAAGACCTCATCCTTAAAATAGCTGCAGAAACACACCACAGCCCAGCTTCGGGCAGACGTGCAGGCGAGTGACGAGGTGGCCGAGTGGTTAAGGCGATGGACTGCTAATCCATTGTGCTCTGCACGCGTGGGTTCGAATCCCATCCTCGTCGTTTGATGGCTTTAGTGTTTCGAGAGAGCCAAGTGCGCCTGCCATAGCACTTTGCTGCCAACAATAACGTCATCATACTAAAAATAGCTGCGGATAAACACCACCGGCAGGCGAGTGGCTGAGTGGTTAAGGCGATGGACTGCTAATCCGTTGTGCTCTGCGCGCGTATGGGTTCGAGTCTCACCCTTGGTGTTTAGTTTCACAGAGAGCCTAGTGAACAGGTCAACCGCTGGGGTGCCGCTCATGGCGAGCTTTAGCTGAATTGCATTTTAATTATAGCTGCAGGAAAAAGCTCATGTTCATTTCTGAAAACATTGTTGAGGTCAGGATCAATACAAGAAGCCCCCTGGTGCATGGATATGACCATTAGAAATACAAAAACACGTTCTAAGGGAGGTCCAAATCCTGGCTACACCAGCCTTCTTCAAGCTCATGCTTTCGCCAGCACAGCGAAAGCAGCACGCAACAGAAGCAAAAGCACAACTCCATTTTCCAACAAGTCACGAAGCCTCCTAAGAGACCGGCAAAAATTGCCAAGGCTGACTGTATTTCAAGTCATCCCAGCGGGGTATTGGGTAAAGTTTTCAACCAGCAAAGATCACGTCTCGGATGAGCCTCATAGACTACGATATTGCCTCTGCGAAAGAATGCCGGCGAAGGTAGCGACGTCTCCCGTGCTTTTATCTGGACATGGAACGACAGGGTGGTATCAAGCTTTAAACTGCCATGTAATCAGCCTTTTGGCACTGACGGCTGCATGGTGAGTCTACGGAACAGGCGAGTGATATGCACAAAAAGGTTTATTCATTGTTCTCTCTTCGCTCAAAGAACAAAGAGTGGGCTGCTTTCGTAATTTTGGGGGGAGAGACTTATGGATATCCTGGTAGCAAAGGGGGGGAGTTATAACGCTCAATCTCCAAGAACATATTTGAGTTCGGGATCGATTCGACGAGCCCCCTACGAGGTTGGGTAGGATAAAGAAGAGTGCAAGGACACTGCAAACATATTCTGAGAGAGGTCCAATGCAAGCTATGCTGCCCTTTTCATGACCCCGGCGTTCTCTCTAGGTTCTTTCCAACAAAGCAGAAGCAGCACACAAAAGAAACATAAGCACATCTCCCTCTATCAACACGGTTGTGAGTCTCCTAACCCATAGAACCCAACGCTCCTTGCAGGTCAGTCGAAGCCTCGACCTCTCTCATCAGCCCAACCTTTTACAACACATTGTGGTCAACTTTATCTCCGTCATGTTAATGAGAGCGGTTGAAAAGCACCAAAACAGCGCTTCCGACAGCCAAAGCGGCATGACGAGGTGGCCGAGTGGTTAAGGCGATGGACTGCTAATCCATTGTGCTCTGCACGCGTGGGTTCGAATCCCATCCTCGTCGTTTGATGGCTTTAGTGTTTCGAGAGAGCCAAGTGCGCATGGCAAAGCCGTTCAAAGTACCTCGCTGCCAACTTTAAAGACCTCATCCTTAAAATAGCTGCAGAAACACACCACAGCCCAGCTTCGGGCAGACGTGCAGGCGAGTGACGAGGTGGCCGAGTGGTTAAGGCGATGGACTGCTAATCCATTGTGCTCTGCACGCGTGGGTTCGAATCCCATCCTCGTCGTTTGATGGCTTTAGTGTTTCGAGAGAGCCAAGTGCGCATGGCAAAGCCGTTCAAAGTACCTCGCTGCCAACTTTAAAGACCTCATCCTTAAAATAGCTGCAGAAACACACCACAGCCCAGCTTCGGGCAGACATGCAGGCGAGTGACGAGGTGGCCGAGTGGTTAAGGCGATGGACTGCTAATCCATTGTGCTCTGCACGCGTGGGTTCGAATCCCATCCTCGTCGTTTGATGGCTTTAGTGTTTCGAGAGAGCCAAGTGCGCCTGCCATAGCACTTTGCTGCCAACAATAACGTCATCATACTAAAAATAGCTGCGGATAAACACCACCGGCAGGCGAGTGGCTGAGTGGTTAAGGCGATGGACTGCTAATCCGTTGTGCTCTGCGCGCGTATGGGTTCGAGTCTCACCCTTGGTGTTTAGTTTCACAGAGAGCCTAGTGAACAGGTCAACCGCAGGGGTGCCGCTCATGGCGAGCTTTAGCTGAATTGCATTTTAATTATAGCTGCAGGAAAAAGCTCATGTTCATTTCTGAAAACATTGTTGAGGTCAGGATCAATACAAGAAGCCCCCTGGTGCATGGATATGACCATTAGAAATACAAAAACACGTTCTAAGGGAGGTCCAAATCCTGGCTACACCAGCCTTCTTCAAGCTCATGTTTCGCCAGCACAGCGAAAGCAGCACGCAACAGAAGCAAAAGCACAACTCCATTTTCCAACAAGTCACGAAGCCTCCTAAGAGACCGGCAAAAATTGCCAAGGCTGACTGTATTTCAAGTCATCCCAGCGGGGTATTGGGTAAAGTTTTCAACCAGCAAAGATCACGTCTCGGATGAGCCTCATAGACTACGATTTTGCCTCTGCGAAAGAATGCCGGCGAAGGTAGCGACGTCTCCCGTGCTTTTATCTGGACATGGAACGACAGGGTGGTATCAAGCTTTAAACTGCCATGTAATCAGCCTTTTGGCACTGACGGCTGCATGGTGAGTCTACGGAACAGGCGAGTGATATGCACAAAAAGGTTTATTCATTGTTCTCTCTTCGCTCAAAGAACAAAGAGTGGGCTGCTTTCGTAATTTTGGGGGGAGAGACTTATGGATATCCTGGTAGCAAAGGGGGGGAGTTATAACGCTCAATCTCCAAGAACATATTTGAGTTCGGGATCGATTCGACGAGCCCCCTACGAGGTTGGGTAGGATAATGAAGAGTGCAAGGACACTGCAAACATATTCTGAGAGAGGTCCAATGCAAGCTATGCTGCCCTTTTCATGACCCCGGCGTTCTCTCTAGGTTCTTTCCAACAAAGCAGAAGCAGCACACAAAAGAAACATAAGCACATCTCCCTCTATCAACACGGTTGTGAGTCTCCTAACCCATAGAACCCAACGCTCCTTGCAGGTCAGTCGAAGCCTCGACCTCTCTCATCAGCCCAACCTTTTACAACACATTGTGGTCAACTTTATCTCCGTCATGTTAATGAGAGCGGTTGAAAAGCACCAAAACAGCGCTTCCGACAGCCGAAGCGGCATGACGAGGTGGCCGAGTGGTTAAGGCGATGGACTGCTAATCCATTGTGCTCTGCACGCGTGGGTTCGAAACCCATCCTCGTCGTTTGATGGCTTTAGTGTTTCGAGAGAGCCAAGTGCGCATGGCAAAGCCGTTCAAAGTACCTCGCTGCCAACTTTAAAGACCTCATCCTTAAAATAGCTGCAGAAACACACCACAGCCCAGCTTCGGGCAGACGTGCAGGCGAGTGACGAGGTGGCCGAGTGGTTAAGGCGATGGACTGCTAATCCATTGTGCTCTGCACGCGTGGGTTCGAATCCCATCCTCGTCGTTTGATGGCTTTAGTGTTTCGAGAGAGCCAAGTGCGCATGGCAAAGCCGTTCAAAGTACCTCGCTGCCAACTTTAAAGACCTCATCCTTAAAATAGCTGCAGAAACACAGCACAGCCCAGCTTCGGGCAGACATGCAGGCGAGTGACGAGGTGGCCGAGTGGTTAAGGCGATGGACTGCTAATCCATTGTGCTCTGCACGCGTGGATTCGAATCCCATCCTCGTCATTTGATGTCTTTAGCGTTCAAGAGAGCCAAGTGCGCCTGCCATAGCACTTTGCTGCCAACAATAACGTCATCATACTAAAAATAGCTGCGGATAAACACCACCGGCAGGCGAGTGGCTGAGTGGTTAAGGCGATGGACTGCTAATCCGTTGTGCTCTGCGCGCGTATGGGTTCGAGTCTCACCCTTGGTGTTTAGTTTCACAGAGAGCCTAGTGAACAGGTCAACCGCAGGGGTGCCGCTCATGGCGAGCTTTAGCTGAATTGCATTTTAATTATAGCTGCAGGAAAAAGCTCATGTTCATTTCTGAAAACATTGTTGAGGTCAGGATCAATACAAGAAGCCCCCTGGTGCATGGATATGACCATTAGAAATACAAAAACACGTTCTAAGGGAGGTCCAAATCCTGGCTACACCAGCCTTCTTCAAGCTCATGTTTCGCCAGCACAGCGAAAGCAGCACGCAACAGAAGCAAAAGCACAACTCCATTTTCCAACAAGTCACGAAGCCTCCTAAGAGACCGGCAAAAATTGCCAAGGCTGACTGTATTTCAAGTCATCCCAGCGGGGTATTGGGTAAAGTTTTCAACCAGCAAAGATCACGTCTCGGATGAGCCTCATAGACTACGATATTGCCTCTGCGAAAGAATACCGGCGAAGGTAGCGACGTCTCCCGTGCTTTTATCTGGACATGGAACGACAGGGTGGTATCAAGCTTTAAACTGCCATGTAATCAGCCTTTTGGCACTGACGGCTGCATGGTGAGTCTACGGAACAGGCGAGTGATATGCACAAAAAGGTTTATTCATTGTTCTCTCTTCGCTCAAAGAACAAAGAGTGGGCTGCTTTCGTAATTTTGGGGGGAGAGACTTATGGATATCCTGGTAGCAAAGGGGGGGAGTTATAACGCTCAATCTCCAAGAACATATTTGAGTTCGGGATCGATTCGACGAGCCCCCTACGAGGTTGGGTAGGATAATGAAGAGTGCAAGGACACTGCAAACATATTCTGAGAGAGGTCCAATGCAAGCTATGCTGCCCTTTTCATGACCCCGGCGTTCTCTCTAGGTTCTTTCCAACAAAGCAGAAGCAGCACACAAAAGAAACATAAGCACATCTCCCTCTATCAACACGGTTGTGAGTCTCCTAACCCATAGAACCCAACGCTCCTTGCAGGTCAGTCGAAGCCTCGACCTCTCTCATCAGCCCAACCTTTTACAACACATTGTGGTCAACTTTATCTCCGTCATGTTAATGAGAGCGGTTGAAAAGCACCAAAACAGCGCTTCCGACAGCCAAAGCGGCATGACGAGGTGGCCGAGTGGTTAAGGCGATGGACTGCTAATCCATTGTGCTCTGCACGCGTGGGTTCGAATCCCATCCTCGTCGTTTGATGGCTTTAGTGTTTCGAGAGAGCCAAGTGCGCATGGCAAAGCCGTTCAAAGTACCTCGCTGCCAACTTTAAAGACCTCATCCTTAAAATAGCTGCAGAAACACACCACAGCCCAGCTTCGGGCAGACGTGCAGGCGAGTGACGAGGTGGCCGAGTGGTTAAGGCGATGGACTGCTAATCCATTGTGCTCTGCACGCGTGGGTTCGAATCCCATCCTCGTCGTTTGATGGCTTTAGTGTTTCGAGAGAGCCAAGTGCGCATGGCAAAGCCGTTCAAAGTACCTCGCTGCCAACTTTAAAGACCTCATCCTTAAAATAGCTGCAGAAACACACCACAGCCCAGCTTCGGGCAGACGTTTAGGGGAGTGACGAGGTGGCCGAGTGGTTAAGGCGATGGACTGCTAATCCATTGTGCTCTGCACGCGTGGGTTCGAATCCCATCCTTGTCGTTTGATGGCTTTAGTGTTTCGAGAGAGCCAAGTGCGCCTGCCATAGCACTTTGCTGCCAACAATAACGTCATCATACTAAAAATAGCTGCGGACAAACACCACCGGCAGGCGAGTGGCTGAGTGGTTAAGGCGATGGACTGCTAATCCATTGTGCTCTGCGCGCGTATGGGTTCGAGTCTCACCCTTGGTGTTTAGTTTCACAGAGAGCTAGTGAACAGGTCAACCGCAGGGGTGCCGCTCATGGCCAGCTTTAGCTGAATTGCATTTTAATTATAGCTGCAGGAAAAAGCTCATGTTCATTTCTGAAAACATTGTTGAGGTCAGGATCAATACAAGAAGCCCCCTGGTGCATGGATATGACCATTAGAAATACAAAAACACGTTCTAAGGGAGGTCCAAATCCTGGCCACACCAGCCTTCTTCAAGCTCATGCTTTCGCCAGCACAGCGAAAGCAGCACGCAACAGAAGCAAAAGCACAACTCCATTTTCCAACAAGTCACGAAGCCTCCTAAGAGACCGGCAAAAATTGCCAAGGCTGACTGTATTTCAAGTCATCCCAGCGGGGTATTGGGTAAAGTTTTCAACCAGCAAAGATCACGTCTCGGATGAGCCTCATAGACTACGATACTGCCTCTGCGAAAGAATGCCGGCAAAGGTAGCGACGTCTCCCGTGCTTTTATCTGGACATGGAACGACAGGGTGGTATCAAGCTTTAAACTGCCATGTAATCAGCCTTTTGGCACTGACGGCTGCATGGTGAGTCTACGGAACAGGCGAGTGATATGCACAAAAAGGTTTATTCATTGTTCTCTCTTCGCTCAAAGAACAAAGAGTGGGCTGCTTTCGTAATTTTGGGGGGAGAGACTTATGGATATCCTGGTAGCAAAGGGGGGGAGTTATAACGCTCAATCTCCAAGAACATATTTGAGTTCGGGATCGATTCGACGAGCCCCCTACGAGGTTGGGTAGGATAATGAAGAGTGCAAGGACACTGCAAACATATTCTGAGAGAGGTCCAATGCAAGCTATGCTGCCCTTTTCATGACCCCGGCGTTCTCTCTAGGTTCTTTCCAACAAAGCAGAAGCAGCACACAAAAGAAACATAAGCACATCTCCCTCTATCAACACGGTTGTGAGTCTCCTAACCCATAGAACCCAACGCTCCTTGCAGGTCAGTCGAAGCCTCGACCTCTCTCATTAGCCCAACCTTTTACAACACATTGTGGTCAACTTTATCTCCGTCATGTTAATGAGAGCGGTTGAAAAGCACCAAAACAGCGCTTCCGACAGCCGAAGCGGCATGACGAGGTGGCCGAGTGGTTAAGGCGATGGACTGCTAATCCATTGTGCTCTGCACGCGTGGGTTCGAATCCCATCCTCGTCGTTTGATGGCTTTAGTGTTTCGAGAGAGCCAAGTGCGCATGGCAAAGCCGTTCAAAGTACCTCGCTGCCAACTTTAAAGACCTCATCCTTAAAATAGCTGCAGAAACACACCACAGCCCAGCTTCGGGCAGACGTGCAGGCGAGTGACGAGGTGGCCGAGTGGTTAAGGCGATGGACTGCTAATCCATTGTGCTCTGCACGCGTGGGTTCGAATCCCATCCTCGTCGTTTGATGGCTTTAGTGTTTCGAGAGAGCCAAGTGCGCATGGCAAAGCCGTTCAAAGTACCTCGCTGCCAACTTTAAAGACCTCATCCTTAAAATAGCTGCAGAAACACACCACAGCCCAGCTTCGGGCAGATGTGCAGGCGAGTGACGAGGTGGCCGAGTGGTTAAGGCGATGGACTGCTAATCCATTGTGATCTGCACGCGTGGGTTCGAATCCCATCCTCGTCGTTTGATGTCTTTAGCGTTCAAGAGAGCCAAGTGCGCCTGCCATAGCACTTTGCTGCCAACAATAACGTCATCATACTAAAAATAGCTGCGGATAAACACCACCGGCAGGCGAGTGGCTGAGTGGTTAAGGCGATGGACTGCTAATCCGTTGTGCTCTGCGCGCGTATGGGTTCGAGTCTCACCCTTGGTGTTTAGTTTCACAGAGAGCCTAGTGAACAGGTCAACCGCAGGGGTGCCGCTCATGGCGAGCTTTAGCTGAATTGCATTTTAATTATAGCTGCAGGAAAAAGCTCATGTTCATTTCTGAAAACATTGTTGAGGTCAGGATCAATACAAGAAGCCCCCTGGTGCATGGATATGACCATTAGAAATACAAAAACACGTTCTAAGGGAGGTCCAAATCCTGGCTACACCAGCCTTCTTCAAGCTCATGCTTTCGCCAGCACAGCGAAAGCAGCACGCAACAGAAGCAAAAGCACAACTCCATTTTCCAACAAGTCACGAAGCCTCCTAAGAGACCGGCAAAAATTGCCAAGGCTGACTGTATTTCAAGTCATCCCAGCGGGGTATTGGGTAAAGTTTTCAACCAGCAAAGATCACGTCTCGGATGAGCCTCATAGACTACGATATTGCCTCTGCGAAAGAATGCCGGCGAAGGTAGCGACGTCTCCCGTGCTTTTATCTGGACATGGAACGACAGGGTGGTATCAAGCTTTAAACTGCCATGTAATCAGCCTTTTGGCACTGACGGCTGCATGGTGAGTCTACGGAACAGGCGAGTGATATGCACAAAAAGGTTTATTCATTGTTCTCTCTTCGCTCAAAGAACAAAGAGTGGGCTGCTTTCGTAATTTTGGGGGGAGAGACTTATGGATATCCTGGTAGCAAAGGGGGGGAGTTATAACGCTCAATCTCCAAGAACATATTTGAGTTCGGGATCGATTCGACGAGCCCCCTACGAGGTTGGGTAGGATAAAGAAGAGTGCAAGGACACTGCAAACATATTCTGAGAGAGGTCCAATGCAAGCTATGCTGCCCTTTTCATGACCCCGGCGTTCTCTCTAGGTTCTTTCCAACAAAGCAGAAGCAGCACACAAAAGAAACATAAGCACATCTCCCTCTATCAACACGGTTGTGAGTCTCCTAACCCATAGAACCCAACGCTCCTTGCAGGTCAGTCGAAGCCTCGACCTCTCTCATCAGCCCAACCTTTTACAACACATTGTGGTCAACTTTATCTCCGTCATGTTAATGAGAGCGGTTGAAAAGCACCAAAACAGCGCTTCCGACAGCCGAAGCGGCATGACGAGGTGGCCGAGTGGTTAAGGCGATGGACTGCTAATCCTTTGTGCTCTGCACGCGTGGGTTCGAATCCCATCCTCGTCGTTTGATGGCTTTAGTGTTTCGAGAGAGCCAAGTGCGCATGGCAAAGCCGTTCAAAGTACCTCGCTGCCAACTTTAAAGACCTCATCCTTAAAATAGCTGCAGAAACACACCACAGCCCAGCTTCGGGCAGACGTGCAGGCGAGTGACGAGGTGGCCGAGTGGTTAAGGCGATGGACTGCTAATCCATTGTGCTCTGCACGCGTGGGTTCGAATCCCATCCTCGTCGTTTGATGGCTTTAGTGTTTCGAGAGAGCCAAGTGCGCATGGCAAAGCCGTTCAAAGTACCTCGCTGCCAACTTTAAAGACCTCATCCTTAAAATAGCTGCAGAAACACACCACAGCCCAGCTTCGGGCAGACGTGCAGGCGAGTGACGAGGTGGCCGAGTGGTTAAGGCGATGGACTGCTAATCCATTGTGCTCTGCACGCGTGGGTTCGAATCCCATCCTCGTCGTTTGATGGCTCTAGTGTTTCGAGAGAGCCAAGTGCGCCTGCCATAGCACTTTGCTGCCAACAATAACGTCATCATACTAAAAATAGCTGCGGATAAACACCACCGGCAGGCGAGTGGCTGAGTGGTTAAGGCGATGGACTGCTAATCCGTTGTGCTCTGCGCGCGTATGGGTTCGAGTCTCACCCTTGGTGTTTAGTTTCACAGAGAGCCTAGTGAACAGGTCAACCGCAGGGGTGCCGCTCATGGCGAGCTTTAGCTGAATTGCATTTTAATTATAGCTGCAGGAAAAAGCTCATGTTCATTTCTGAAAACATTGTTGAGGTCAGGATCAATACAAGAAGCCCCCTGGTGCATGGATATGACCATTAGAAATACAAAAACACGTTCTAAGGGAGGTCCAAATCCTGGCTACACCAGCCTTCTTCAAGCTCATGCTTTCGCCAGCACAGCGAAAGCAGCACGCAACAGAAGCAAAAGCACAACTCCATTTTCCAACAAGTCACGAAGCCTCCTAAGAGACCGGCAAAAATTGCCAAGGCTGACTGTATTTCAAGTCATCCCAGCGGGGTATTGGGTAAAGTTTTCAACCAGCAAAGATCACGTCTCGGATGAGCCTCATAGACTACGATATTGCCTCTGCGAAAGAATGCCGGCGAAGGTAGCGACGTCTCCCGTGCTTTTATCTGGACATGGAACGACAGGGTGGTATCAAGCTTTAAACTGCCATGTAATCAGCCTTTTGGCACTGACGGCTGCATGGTGAGTCTACGGAACAGGCGAGTGATATGCACAAAAAGGTTTATTCATTGTTCTCTCTTCGCTCAAAGAACAAAGAGTGGGCTGCTTTCGTAATTTTGGGGGGAGAGACTTATGGATATCCTGGTAGCAAAGGGGGGGAGTTATAACGCTCAATCTCCAAGAACATATTTGAGTTCGGGATCGATTCGACGAGCCCCCTACGAGGTTGGGTAGGATAATGAAGAGTGCAAGGACACTGCAAACATATTCTGAGAGAGGTCCAATGCAAGCTATGCTGCCCTTTTCATGACCCCGGCGTTCTCTCTAGGTTCTTTCCAACAAAGCAGAAGCAGCACACAAAAGAAACATAAGCACATCTCCCTCTATCAACACGGTTGTGAGTCTCCTAACCCATAGAACCCAACGCTCCTTGAGGTCAGTCGAAGCCTCGACCTCTCTCATCAGCCCAACCTTTTACAACACATTGTGGTCAACTTTATCTCCGTCATGTTAATGAGAGCGGTTGAAAAGCACCAAAACAGCGCTTCCGACAGCCGAAGCGGCATGACGAGGTGGCCGAGTGGTTAAGGCGATGGACTGCTAATCCATTGTGCTCTGCACGCGTGGGTTCGAATCCCATCCTCGTCGTTTGATGGCTTTAGTGTTTCGAGAGAGCCAAGTGCGCATGGCAAAGCCGTTCAAAGTACCTCGCTGCCAACTTTAAAGACCTCATCCTTAAAATAGCTGCAGAAACACACCACAGCCCAGCTTCGGGCAGACGTGCAGGCGAGTGACGAGGTGGCCGAGTGGTTAAGGCGATGGACTGCTAATCCATTGTGCTCTGCACGCGTGGGTTCGAATCCCATCCTCGTCGTTTGATGGCTTTAGTGTTTCGAGAGAGCCAAGTGCGCATGGCAAAGCCGTTCAAAGTACCTCGCTGCCAACTTTAAAGACCTCATCCTTAAAATAGCTGCAGAAACACACCACAGCCCAGCTTCGGGCAGACGTGCAGGCGAGTGACGAGGTGGCCGAGTGGTTAAGGCGATGGACTGCTAATCCATTGTGCTCTGCACGCGTGGGTTCGAATCCCATCCTCGTCGTTTGATGTCTTTAGCGTTCAAGAGAGCCAAGTGCGCCTGCCATAGCACTTTGCTGCCAACAATAACGTCATCATACTAAAAATAGCTGCGGATAAACACCACCGGCAGGCGAGTGGCTGAGTGGTTAAGGCGATGGACTGCTAATCCGTTGTGCTCTGCGCGCGTATGGGTTCGAGTCTCACCCTTGGTGTTTAGTTTCACAGAGAGCCTAGTAAACAGGTCAACCGCAGGGGTGCCGCTCATGGCGAGCTTTAGCTGAATTGCATTTTAATTATAGCTGCAGGAAAAAGCTCATGTTCATTTCTGAAAACATTGTTGAGATCAGGATCAATACAAGAAGCCCCCTGGTGCATGGATATGACCATTAGAAATACAAAAACACGTTCTAAGGGAGGTCCAAATCCTGGCTACACCAGCCTTCTTCAAGCTCATGTTTCGCCAGCACAGCGAAAGCAGCACGTAACAGAAGCAAAAGCACAACTCCATTTTCCAACAAGTCACGAAGCCTCCTAAGAGACCGGCAAAAATTGCCAAGGCTGACTGTATTTCAAGTCATCCCAGCGGGGTATTGGGTAAAGTTTTCAACCAGCAAAGATCACGTCTCGGATGAGCCTCATAGACTACGATATTGCCTCTGCGAAAGAATGCCGGCGAAGGTAGCGACGTCTCCCGTGCTTTTATCTGGACATGGAACGACAGGGTGGTATCAAGCTTTAAACTGCCATGTAATCAGCCTTTTGGCACTGACGGCTGCATGGTGAGTCTACGGAACAGGCGAGTGATATGCACAAAAAGGTTTATTCATTGTTCTCTCTTCGCTCAAAGAACAAAGAGTGGGCTGCTTTCGTAATTTTGGGGGGAGACACTTATGGATATCCTGGTAGCAAAGGGGGGGAGTTATAACGCTCAATCTCCAAGAACATATTTGAGTTCGGGATCGATTCGACGAGCCCCCTACGAGGTTGGGTAGGATAATGAAGAGTGCAAGGACACTGCAAACATATTCTGAGAGAGGTCCAATGCAAGCTATGCTGCCCTTTTCATGACCCCGGCGTTCTCTCTAGGTTCTTTCCAACAAAGCAGAAGCAGCACACAAAAGAAACATAAGCACATCTCCCTCTATCAACACGGTTGTGAGTCTCCTAACCCATAGAACCCAACGCTCCTTGCAGGTCAGTCGAAGCCTCGACCTCTCTCATCAGCCCAACCTTTTACAACACATTGTGGTCAACTTTATCTCCGTCATGTTAATGAGAGCGGTTGAAAAGCACCAAAACAGCGCTTCCGACAGCCGAAGCGGCATGACGAGGTGGCCGAGTGGTTAAGGCGATGGACTGCTAATCCATTGTGCTCTGCACGCGTGGGTACGAATCCCATCCTCGTCGTTTGATGGCTTTAGTGTTTCGAGAGAGCCAAGTGCGCATGGCAAAGCCGTTCAAAGTACCTCGCTGCCAACTTTAAAGACCTCATCCTTAAAATAGCTGCAGAAACACACCACAGCCCAGCTTCGGGCAGACGTGCAGGCGAGTGACGAGGTGGCCGAGTGGTTAAGGCGATGGACTGCTAATCCGTTGTGCTCTGCACGCGTGGGTTCGAATCCCATCCTCGTCGTTTGATGGCTTTAGTGTTTCGAGAGAGCCAAGTGCGCATGGCAAAGCCGTTCAAAGTACCTCGCTGCCAACTTTAAAGACCTCATCCTTAAAATAGCTGCAGAAACACACCACAGCCCAGCTTCGGGCAGACGTGCAGGCTCTGCACGCGTGGGTTCGAATCCCATCCTTGTCGTTTGATGGCTTTAGTGTTTCGAGAGAGCCAAGTGCGCCTGCCATAGCACTTTGCTGCCAACAATAACGTCATCATACTAAAAATAGCTGCGGATAAACACCACCGGCAGGCGAGTGGCTGAGTGGTTAAGGCGATGGACTGCTAATCCGTTGTGCTCTGCGCGCGTATGGGTTCGAGTCTCACCCTTGGTGTTTAGTTTCACAGAGAGCCTAGTGAACAGGTCAACCGCAGGGGTGCCGCTCATGGCGAGCTTTAGCTGAATTGCATTTTAATTATAGCTGCAGGAAAAAGCTCATGTTCATTTCTGAAAACATTGTTGAGGTCAGGATCAATACAAGAAGCCCCCTGGTGCATGGATATGACCATTAGAAATACAAAAACACGTTCTAAGGGAGGTCCAAATCCTGGCTACACCAGCCTTCTTCAAGCTCATGTTTCGCCAGCACAGCGAAAGCAGCACGCAACAGAAGCAAAAGCACAACTCCATTTTCCAACAAGTCACGAAGCCTCCTAAGAGACCGGCAAAAATTGCCAAGGCTGACTGTATTTCAAGTCATCCCAGCGGGGTATTGGGTAAAGTTTTCAACCAGCAAAGATCACGTCTCGGATGAGCCTCATAGACTACGATATTGCCTCTGCGAAAGAATGCCGGCGAAGGTAGCGACGTCTCCCGTGCTTTTATCTGGACATGGAACGACAGGGTGGTATCAAGCTTTAAACTGCCATGTAATCAGCCTTTTGGCACTGACGGCTGCATGGTGAGTCTACGGAACAGGCGAGTGATATGCACAAAAAGGTTTATTCATTGTTCTCTCTTCGCTCAAAGAACAAAGAGTGGGCTGCTTTCGTAATTTTGGGGGGAGAGACTTATGGATATCCTGGTAGCAAAGGGGGGGAGTTATAACGCTCAATCTCCAAGAACATATTTGAGTTCGGGATCGATTCGACGAGCCCCCTACGAGGTTGGGTAGGATAAAGAAGAGTGCAAGGACACTGCAAACATATTCTGAGAGAGGTCCAATGCAAGCTATGCTGCCCTTTTCATGACCCCGGCGTTCTCTCTAGGTTCTTTCCAACAAAGCAGAAGCAGCACACAAAAGAAACATAAGCACATCTCCCTCTATCAACACGGTTGTGAGTCTCCTAACCCATAGAACCCAACGCTCCTTGCAGGTCAGTCGAAGCCTCGACCTCTCTCATCAGCCCAACCTTTTACAACACATTGTGGTCAACTTTATCTCCGTCATGTTAATGAGAGCGGTTGAAAAGCACCAAAACAGCGCTTCCGACAGCCGAAGCGGCATGACGAGGTGGCCGAGTGGTTAAGGCGATGGACTGCTAATCCATTGTGCTCTGCACGCGTGGGTTCGAATCCCATCCTCGTCGTTTGATGGCTTTAGTGTTTCGAGAGAGCCAAGTGCGCATGGCAAAGCCGTTCAAAGTACCTCGCTGCCAACTTTAAAGACCTCATCCTTAAAATAGCTGCAGAAACACACCACAGCCCAGCTTCGGGCAGACGTGCAGGCGAGTGACGAGGTGGCCGAGTGGTTAAGGCGATGGACTGCTAATCCGTTGTGCTCTGCACGCGTGGGTTCGAATCCCATCCTCGTCGTTTGATGGCTTTAGTGTTTCGAGAGAGCCAAGTGCGCATGGCAAAGCCGTTCAAAGTACCTCGCTGCCAACTTTAAAGACCTCATCCTTAAAATAGCTGCAGAAACACACCACAGCCCAGCTTCGGGCAGACGTGCAGGCGAGTGACGAGGTGGCCGAGTGGTTAAGGCGATGGACTGCTAATCCATTGTGCTCTGCACGCGTGGGTTCGAATCCCATCCTCGTCGTTTGATGGCTTTAGTGTTTCGAGAGAGCCAAGTGCGCCTGCCATAGCACTTTGCTGCCAACAATAACGTCATCATACTAAAAATAGCTGCGGATAAACACCACCGGCAGGCGAGTGGCTGAGTGGTTAAGGCGATGGACTGCTAATCCGTTGTGCTCTGCGCGCGTATGGGTTCGAGTCTCACCCTTGGTGTTTAGTTTCACAGAGAGCCTAGTGAACAGGTCAACCGCAGGGGTGCCGCTCATGGCGAGCTTTAGCTGAATTGCATTTTAATTATAGCTGCAGGAAAAAGCTCATGTTCATTTCTGAAAACATTGTTGAGGTCAGGATCAATACAAGAAGCCCCCTGGTGCATGGATATGACCATTAGAAATACAAAAACACGTTCTAAGGGAGGTCCAAATCCTGGCTACACCAGCCTTCTTCAAGCTCATGCTTTCGCCAGCACAGCGAAAGCAGCACGCAACAGAAGCAAAAGCACAACTCCATTTTCCAACAAGTCACGAAGCCTCCTAAGAGACCGGCAAAAATTGCCAAGGCTGACTGTATTTCAAGTCATCCCAGCGGGGTATTGGGTAAAGTTTTCAACCAGCAAAGATCACGTCTCGGATGAGCCTCATAGACTACGATATTGCCTCTGCGAAAGAATGCCGGCGAAGGTAGCGACGTCTCCCGTGCTTTTATCTGGACATGGAACGACAGGGTGGTATCAAGCTTTAAACTGCCATGTAATCAGCCTTTTGGCACTGACGGCTGCATGGTGAGTCTACGGAACAGGCGAGTGATATGCACAAAAAGGTTTATTCATTGTTCTCTCTTCGCTCAAAGAACAAAGAGTGGGCTGCTTTCGTAATTTTGGGGGGAGAGACTTATGGATATCCTGGTAGCAAAGGGGGGGAGTTATAACGCTCAATCTCCAAGAACATATTTGAGTTCGGGATCGATTCGACGAGCCCCCTACGAGGTTGGGTAGGATAATGAAGAGTGCAAGGACACTGCAAACATATTCTGAGAGAGGTCCAATGCAAGCTATGCTGCCCTTTTCATGACCCCGGCGTTCTCTCTAGGTTCTTTCCAACAAAGCAGAAGCAGCACACAAAAGAAACATAAGCACATCTCCCTCTATCAACACGGTTGTGAGTCTCCTAACCCATAGAACCCAACGCTCCTTGCAGGTCAGTCGAAGCCTCGACCTCTCTCATCAGCCCAACCTTTTACAACACATTGTGGTCAACTTTATCTCCGTCATGTTAATGAGAGCGGTTGAAAAGCACCAAAACAGCGCTTCCGACAGCCAAAGCGGCATGACGAGGTGGCCGAGTGGTTAAGGCGATGGACTGCTAATCCATTGTGCTCTGCACGCGTGGGTTCGAATCCCATCCTCGTCGTTTGATGGCTTTAGTGTTTCGAGAGAGCCAAGTGCGCATGGCAAAGCCGTTCAAAGTACCTCGCTGCCAACTTTAAAGACCTCATCCTTAAAATAGCTGCAGAAACACACCACAGCCCAGCTTCGGGCAGACGTGCAGGCGAGTGACGAGGTGGCCGAGTGGTTAAGGCGATGGACTGCTAATCCATTGTGCTCTGCACGCGTGGGTTCGAATCCCATCCTCGTCGTTTGATGGCTTTAGTGTTTCGAGAGAGCCAAGTGCGCATGGCAAAGCCGTTCAAAGTACCTCGCTGCCAACTTTAAAGACCTCATCCTTAAAATAGCTGCAGAAACACACCACAGCCCAGCTTCGGGCAGACATGCAGGCGAGTGACGAGGTGGCCGAGTGGTTAAGGCGATGGACTGCTAATCCATTGTGCTCTGCACGCGTGGGTTCGAATCCCATCCTCGTCGTTTGATGGCTTTAGTGTTTCGAGAGAGCCAAGTGCGCCTGCCATAGCACTTTGCTGCCAACAATAACGTCATCATACTAAAAATAGCTGCGGATAAACACCACCGGCAGGCGAGTGGCTGAGTGGTTAAGGCGATGGACTGCTAATCCGTTGTGCTCTGCGCGCGTATGGGTTCGAGTCTCACCCTTGGTGTTTAGTTTCACAGAGAGCCTAGTGAACAGGTCAACCGCAGGGGTTCCGCTCATGGCGAGCTTTAGCTGAATTGCATTTTAATTATAGCTGCAGGAAAAAGCTCATGTTCATTTCTGAAAACATTGTTGAGGTCAGGATCAATACAAGAAGCCCCCTGGTGCATGGATATGACCATTAGAAATACAAAAACACGTTCTAAGGGAGGTCCAAATCCTGGCTACACCAGCCTTCTTCAAGCTCATGTTTCGCCAGCACAGCGAAAGCAGCACGCAACAGAAGCAAAAGCACAACTCCATTTTCCAACAAGTCACGAAGCCTCCTAAGAGACCGGCAAAAATTGCCAAGGCTGACTGTATTTCAAGTCATCCCAGCGGGGTATTGGGTAAAGTTTTCAACCAGCAAAGATCACGTCTCGGATGAGCCTCATAGACTACGATTTTGCCTCTGCGAAAGAATGCCGGCGAAGGTAGCGACGTCTCCCGTGCTTTTATCTGGACATGGAACGACAGGGTGGTATCAAGCTTTAAACTGCCATGTAATCAGCCTTTTGGCACTGACGGCTGCATGGTGAGTCTACGGAACAGGCGAGTGATATGCACAAAAAGGTTTATTCATTGTTCTCTCTTCGCTCAAAGAACAAAGAGTGGGCTGCTTTCGTAATTTTGGGGGGAGAGACTTATGGATATCCTGGTAGCAAAGGGGGGGAGTTATAACGCTCAATCTCCAAGAACATATTTGAGTTCGGGATCGATTCGACGAGCCCCCTACGAGGTTGGGTAGGATAATGAAGAGTGCAAGGACACTGCAAACATATTCTGAGAGAGGTCCAATGCAAGCTATGCTGCCCTTTTCATGACCCCGGCGTTCTCTCTAGGTTCTTTCCAACAAAGCAGAAGCAGCACACAAAAGAAACATAAGCACATCTCCCTCTATCAACACGGTTGTGAGTCTCCTAACCCATAGAACCCAACGCTCCTTGCAGGTCAGTCGAAGCCTCGACCTCTCTCATCAGCCCAACCTTTTACAACACATTGTGGTCAACTTTATCTCCGTCATGTTAATGAGAGCGTTTGAAAAGCACCAAAACAGCGCTTCCGACAGCCGAAGCGGCATGACGAGGTGGCCGAGTGGTTAAGGCGATGGACTGCTAATCCATTGTGCTCTGCACGCGTGGGTTCGAATCCCATCCTCGTCGTTTGATGGCTTTAGTGTTTCGAGAGAGCCAAGTGCGCATGGCAAAGCCGTTCAAAGTACCTCGCTGCCAACTTTAAAGACCTCATCCTTAAAATAGCTGCAGAAACACACCACAGCCCAGCTTCGGGCAGACATGCAGGCGAGTGACGAGGTGGCCGAGTGGTTAAGGCGATGGACTGCTAATCCATTGTGCTCTGCACGCGTGGGTTCGAATCCCATCCTCGTCGTTTGATGGCTTTAGTGTTTCGAGAGAGCCAAGTGCGCCTGCCATAGCACTTTGCTGCCAACAATAACGTCATCATACTAAAAATAGCTGCGGATAAACACCACCGGCAGGCGAGTGGCTGAGTGGTTAAGGCGATGGACTGCTAATCCGTTGTGCTCTGCGCGCGTATGGGTTCGAGTCTCACCCTTGGTGTTTAGTTTCACAGAGAGCCTAGTGAACAGGTCAACCGCAGGGGTGCCGCTCATGGCGAGCTTTAGCTGAATTGCATTTTAATTATAGCTGCAGGAAAAAGCTCATGTTCATTTCTGAAAACATTGTTGAGGTCAGGATCAATACAAGAAGCCCCCTGGTGCATGGATATGACCATTAGAAATACAAAAACACGTTCTAAGGGAGGTCCAAATCCTGGCTACACCAGCCTTCTTCAAGCTCATGTTTCGCCAGCACAGCGAAAGCAGCACGCAACAGAAGCAAAAGCACAACTCCATTTTCCAACAAGTCACGAAGCCTCCTAAGAGACCGGCAAAAATTGCCAAGGCTGACTGTATTTCAAGTCATCCCAGCGGGGTATTGGGTAAAGTTTTCAACCAGCAAAGATCACGTCTCGGATGAGCCTCATAGACTACGATTTTGCCTCTGCGAAAGAATGCCGGCGAAGGTAGCGACGTCTCCCGTGCTTTTATCTGGACATGGAACGACAGGGTGGTATCAAGCTTTAAACTGCCATGTAATCAGCCTTTTGGCACTGACGGCTGCATGGTGAGTCTACGGAACAGGCGAGTGATATGCACAAAAAGGTTTATTCATTGTTCTCTCTTCGCTCAAAGAACAAAGAGTGGGCTGCTTTCGTAATTTTGGGGGGAGAGACTTATGGATATCCTGGTAGCAAAGGGGGGGAGTTATAACGCTCAATCTCCAAGAACATATTTGAGTTCGGGATCGATTCGACGAGCCCCCTACGAGGTTGGGTAGGATAAAGAAGAGTGCAAGGACACTGCAAACATATTCTGAGAGAGGTCCAATGCAAGCTATGCTGCCCTTTTCATGACCCCGGCGTTCTCTCTAGGTTCTTTCCAACAAAGCAGAAGCAGCACACAAAAGAAACATAAGCACATCTCCCTCTATCAACACGGTTGTGAGTCTCCTAACCCATAGAACCCAACGCTCCTTGCAGGTCAGTCGAAGCCTCGACCTCTCTCATCAGCCCAACCTTTTACAACACATTGTGGTCAACTTTATCTCCGTCATGTTAATGAGAGCGGTTGAAAAGCACCAAAACAGCGCTTCCGACAGCCGAAGCGGCATGACGAGGTGGCCGAGTGGTTAAGGCGATGGACTGCTAATCCTTTGTGCTCTGCACGCGTGGGTTCGAATCCCATCCTCGTCGTTTGATGGCTTTAGTGTTTCGAGAGAGCCAAGTGCGCATGGCAAAGCCATTCAAAGTACCTCGCTGCCAACTTTAAAGACCTCATCCTTAAAATAGCTGCAGAAACACACCACAGCCCAGCTTCGGGCAGACGTGCAGGCGAGTGACGAGGTGGCCGAGTGGTTAAGGCGATGGACTGCTAATCCATTGTGCTCTGCACGCGTGGGTTCGAATCCCATCCTCGTCGTTTGATGGCTTTAGTGTTTCGAGAGAGCCAAGTGCGCATGGCAAAGCCGTTCAAAGTACCTCGCTGCCAACTTTAAAGACCTCATCCTTAAAATAGCTGCAGAAACACACCACAGCCCAGCTTCGGGCAGACGTGCAGGCGAGTGACGAGGTGGCCGAGTGGTTAAGGCGATGGACTGCTAATCCATTGTGCTCTGCACGCGTGGGTTCGAATCCCATCCTCGTCGTTTGATGGCTCTAGTGTTTCGAGAGAGCCAAGTGCGCCTGCCATAGCACTTTGCTGCCAACAATAACGTCATCATACTAAAAATAGCTGCGGATAAACACCACCGGCAGGCGAGTGGCTGAGTGGTTAAGGCGATGGACTGCTAATCCGTTGTGCTCTGCGCGCGTATGGGTTCGAGTCTCACCCTTGGTGTTTAGTTTCACAGAGAGCCTAGTGAACAGGTCAACCGCAGGGGTGCCGCTCATGGCGAGCTTTAGCTGAATTGCATTTTAATTATAGCTGCAGGAAAAAGCTCATGTTCATTTCTGAAAACATTGTTGAGGTCAGGATCAATACAAGAAGCCCCCTGGTGCATGGATATGACCATTAGAAATACAAAAACACGTTCTAAGGGAGGTCCAAATCCTGGCTACACCAGCCTTCTTCAAGCTCATGCTTTCGCCAGCACAGCGAAAGCAGCACGCAACAGAAGCAAAAGCACAACTCCATTTTCCAACAAGTCACGAAGCCTCCTAAGAGACCGGCAAAAATTGCCAAGGCTGACTGTATTTCAAGTCATCCCAGCGGGGTATTGGGTAAAGTTTTCAACCAGCAAAGATCACGTCTCGGATGAGCCTCATAGACTACGATATTGCCTCTGCGAAAGAATGCCGGCGAAGGTAGCGACGTCTCCCGTGCTTTTATCTGGACATGGAACGACAGGGTGGTATCAAGCTTTAAACTGCCATGTAATCAGCCTTTTGGCACTGACGGCTGCATGGTGAGTCTACGGAACAGGCGAGTGATATGCACAAAAAGGTTTATTCATTGTTCTCTCTTCGCTCAAAGAACAAAGAGTGGGCTGCTTTCGTAATTTTGGGGGGAGAGACTTATGGATATCCTGGTAGCAAAGGGGGGGAGTTATAACGCTCAATCTCCAAGAACATATTTGAGTTCGGGATCGATTCGACGAGCCCCCTACGAGGTTGGGTAGGATAATGAAGAGTGCAAGGACACTGCAAACATATTCTGAGAGAGGTCCAATGCAAGCTATGCTGCCCTTTTCATGACCCCGGCGTTCTCTCTAGGTTCTTTCCAACAAAGCAGAAGCAGCACACAAAAGAAACATAAGCACATCTCCCTCTATCAACACGGTTGTGAGTCTCCTAACCCATAGAACCCAACGCTCCTTGAGGTCAGTCGAAGCCTCGACCTCTCTCATCAGCCCAACCTTTTACAACACATTGTGGTCAACTTTATCTCCGTCATGTTAATGAGAGCGGTTGAAAAGCACCAAAACAGCGCTTCCGACAGCCGAAGCGGCATGACGAGGTGGCCGAGTGGTTAAGGCGATGGACTGCTAATCCATTGTGCTCTGCACGCGTGGGTTCGAATCCCATCCTCGTCGTTTGATGGCTTTAGTGTTTCGAGAGAGCCAAGTGCGCATGGCAAAGCCGTTCAAAGTACCTCGCTGCCAACTTTAAAGACCTCATCCTTAAAATAGCTGCAGAAACACACCACAGCCCAGCTTCGGGCAGACGTGCAGGCGAGTGACGAGGTGGCCGAGTGGTTAAGGCGATGGACTGCTAATCCATTGTGCTCTGCACGCGTGGGTTCGAATCCCATCCTCGTCGTTTGATGGCTTTAGTGTTTCGAGAGAGCCAAGTGCGCATGGCAAAGCCGTTCAAAGTACCTCGCTGCCAACTTTAAAGACCTCATCCTTAAAATAGCTGCAGAAACACACCACAGCCCAGCTTCGGGCAGACGTGCAGGCGAGTGACGAGGTGGCCGAGTGGTTAAGGCGATGGACTGCTAATCCATTGTGCTCTGCACGCGTGGGTTCGAATCCCATCCTCGTCGTTTGATGTCTTTAGCGTTCAAGAGAGCCAAGTGCGCCTGCCATAGCACTTTGCTGCCAACAATAACGTCATCATACTAAAAATAGCTGCGGATAAACACCACCGGCAGGCGAGTGGCTGAGTGGTTAAGGCGATGGACTGCTAATCCGTTGTGCTCTGCGCGCGTATGGGTTCGAGTCTCACCCTTGGTGTTTAGTTTCACAGAGAGCCTAGTAAACAGGTCAACCGCAGGGGTGCCGCTCATGGCGAGCTTTAGCTGAATTGCATTTTAATTATAGCTGCAGGAAAAAGCTCATGTTCATTTCTGAAAACATTGTTGAGATCAGGATCAATACAAGAAGCCCCCTGGTGCATGGATATGACCATTAGAAATACAAAAACACGTTCTAAGGGAGGTCCAAATCCTGGCTACACCAGCCTTCTTCAAGCTCATGTTTCGCCAGCACAGCGAAAGCAGCACGTAACAGAAGCAAAAGCACAACTCCATTTTCCAACAAGTCACGAAGCCTCCTAAGAGACCGGCAAAAATTGCCAAGGCTGACTGTATTTCAAGTCATCCCAGCGGGGTATTGGGTAAAGTTTTCAACCAGCAAAGATCACGTCTCGGATGAGCCTCATAGACTACGATATTGCCTCTGCGAAAGAATGCCGGCGAAGGTAGCGACGTCTCCCGTGCTTTTATCTGGACATGGAACGACAGGGTGGTATCAAGCTTTAAACTGCCATGTAATCAGCCTTTTGGCACTGACGGCTGCATGGTGAGTCTACGGAACAGGCGAGTGATATGCACAAAAAGGTTTATTCATTGTTCTCTCTTCGCTCAAAGAACAAAGAGTGGGCTGCTTTCGTAATTTTGGGGGGAGAGACTTATGGATATCCTGGTAGCAAAGGGGGGGAGTTATAACGCTCAATCTCCAAGAACATATTTGAGTTCGGGATCGATTCGACGAGCCCCCTACGAGGTTGGGTAGGATAATGAAGAGTGCAAGGACACTGCAAACATATTCTGAGAGAGGTCCAATGCAAGCTATGCTGCCCTTTTCATGACCCCGGCGTTCTCTCTAGGTTCTTTCCAACAAAGCAGAAGCAGCACACAAAAGAAACATAAGCACATCTCCCTCTATCAACACGGTTGTGAGTCTCCTAACCCATAGAACCCAACGCTCCTTGCAGGTCAGTCGAAGCCTCGACCTCTCTCATCAGCCCAACCTTTTACAACACATTGTGGTCAACTTTATCTCCGTCATGTTAATGAGAGCGGTTGAAAAGCACCAAAACAGCGCTTCCGACAGCCGAAGCGGCATGACGAGGTGGCCGAGTGGTTAAGGCGATGGACTGCTAATCCATTGTGCTCTGCACGCGTGGGTACGAATCCCATCCTCGTCGTTTGATGGCTTTAGTGTTTCGAGAGAGCCAAGTGCGCATGGCAAAGCCGTTCAAAGTACCTCGCTGCCAACTTTAAAGACCTCATCCTTAAAATAGCTGCAGAAACACACCACAGCCCAGCTTCGGGCAGACGTGCAGGCGAGTGACGAGGTGGCCGAGTGGTTAAGGCGATGGACTGCTAATCCGTTGTGCTCTGCACGCGTGGGTTCGAATCCCATCCTCGTCGTTTGATGGCTTTAGTGTTTCGAGAGAGCCAAGTGCGCATGGCAAAGCCGTTCAAAGTACCTCGCTGCCAACTTTAAAGACCTCATCCTTAAAATAGCTGCAGAAACACACCACAGCCCAGCTTCGGGCAGACGTGCAGGCTCTGCACGCGTGGGTTCGAATCCCATCCTTGTCGTTTGATGGCTTTAGTGTTTCGAGAGAGCCAAGTGCGCCTGCCATAGCACTTTGCTGCCAACAATAACGTCATCATACTAAAAATAGCTGCGGATAAACACCACCGGCAGGCGAGTGGCTGAGTGGTTAAGGCGATGGACTGCTAATCCGTTGTGCTCTGCGCGCGTATGGGTTCGATTCTCACCCTTGGTGTTTAGTTTCACAGAGAGCCTAGTGAACAGGTCAACCGCAGGGGTGCCGCTCATGGCGAGCTTTAGCTGAATTGCATTTTAATTATAGCTGCAGGAAAAAGCTCATGTTCATTTCTGAAAACATTGTTGAGGTCAGGATCAATACAAGAAGCCCCCTGGTGCATGGATATGACCATTAGAAATACAAAAACACGTTCTAAGGGAGGTCCAAATCCTGGCTACACCAGCCTTCTTCAAGCTCATGTTTCGCCAGCACAGCGAAAGCAGCACGCAACAGAAGCAAAAGCACAACTCCATTTTCCAACAAGTCACGAAGCCTCCTAAGAGACCGGCAAAAATTGCCAAGGCTGACTGTATTTCAAGTCATCCCAGCGGGGTATTGGGTAAAGTTTTCAACCAGCAAAGATCACGTCTCGGATGAGCCTCATAGACTACGATATTGCCTCTGCGAAAGAATGCCGGCGAAGGTAGCGACGTCTCCCGTGCTTTTATCTGGACATGGAACGACAGGGTGGTATCAAGCTTTAAACTGCCATGTAATCAGCCTTTTGGCACTGACGGCTGCATGGTGAGTCTACGGAACAGGCGAGTGATATGCACAAAAAGGTTTATTCATTGTTCTCTCTTCGCTCAAAGAACAAAGAGTGGGCTGCTTTCGTAATTTTGGGGGGAGAGACTTATGGATATCCTGGTAGCAAAGGGGGGGAGTTATAACGCTCAATCTCCAAGAACATATTTGAGTTCGGGATCGATTCGACGAGCCCCCTACGAGGTTGGGTAGGATAAAGAAGAGTGCAAGGACACTGCAAACATATTCTGAGAGAGGTCCAATGCAAGCTATGCTGCCCTTTTCATGACCCCGGCGTTCTCTCTAGGTTCTTTCCAACAAAGCAGAAGCAGCACACAAAAGAAACATAAGCACATCTCCCTCTATCAACACGGTTGTGAGTCTCCTAACCCATAGAACCCAACGCTCCTTGCAGGTCAGTCGAAGCCTCGACCTCTCTCATCAGCCCAACCTTTTACAACACATTGTGGTCAACTTTATCTCCGTCATGTTAATGAGAGCGGTTGAAAAGCACCAAAACAGCGCTTCCGACAGCCGAAGCGGCATGACGAGGTGGCCGAGTGGTTAAGGCGATGGACTGCTAATCCATTGTGCTCTGCACGCGTGGGTTCGAATCCCATCCTCGTCGTTTGATGGCTTTAGTGTTTCGAGAGAGCCAAGTGCGCATGGCAAAGCCGTTCAAAGTACCTCGCTGCCAACTTTAAAGACCTCATCCTTAAAATAGCTGCAGAAACACACCACAGCCCAGCTTCGGGCAGACGTGCAGGCGAGTGACGAGGTGGCCGAGTGGTTAAGGCGATGGACTGCTAATCCGTTGTGCTCTGCACGCGTGGGTTCGAATCCCATCCTCGTCGTTTGATGGCTTTAGTGTTTCGAGAGAGCCAAGTGCGCATGGCAAAGCCGTTCAAAGTACCTCGCTGCCAACTTTAAAGACCTCATCCTTAAAATAGCTGCAGAAACACACCACAGCCCAGCTTCGGGCAGACGTGCAGGCGAGTGACGAGGTGGCCGAGTGGTTAAGGCGATGGACTGCTAATCCATTGTGCTCTGCACGCGTGGGTTCGAATCCCATCCTCGTCGTTTGATGGCTTTAGTGTTTCGAGAGAGCCAAGTGCGCCTGCCATAGCACTTTGCTGCCAACAATAACGTCATCATACTAAAAATAGCTGCGGATAAACACCACGGGCAGGCGAGTGGCTGAGTGGTTAAGGCGATGGACTGCTAATCCGTTGTGCTCTGCGCGCGTATGGGTTCGAGTCTCACCCTTGGTGTTTAGTTTCACAGAGAGCCTAGTGAACAGGTCAACCGCAGGGGTGCCGCTCATGGCGAGCTTTAGCTGAATTGCATTTTAATTATAGCTGCAGGAAAAAGCTCATGTTCATTTCTGAAAACATTGTTGAGGTCAGGATCAATACAAGAAGCCCCCTGGTGCATGGATATGACCATTAGAAATACAAAAACACGTTCTAAGGGAGGTCCAAATCCTGGCTACACCAGCCTTCTTCAAGCTCATGCTTTCGCCAGCACAGCGAAAGCAGCACGCAACAGAAGCAAAAGCACAACTCCATTTTCCAACAAGTCACGAAGCCTCCTAAGAGACCGGCAAAAATTGCCAAGGCTGACTGTATTTCAAGTCATCCCAGCGGGGTATTGGGTAAAGTTTTCAACCAGCAAAGATCACGTCTCGGATGAGCCTCATAGACTACGATATTGCCTCTGCGAAAGAATGCCGGCGAAGGTAGCGACGTCTCCCGTGCTTTTATCTGGACATGGAACGACAGGGTGGTATCAAGCTTTAAACTGCCATGTAATCAGCCTTTTGGCACTGACGGCTGCATGGTGAGTCTACGGAACAGGCGAGTGATATGCACAAAAAGGTTTATTCATTGTTCTCTCTTCGCTCAAAGAACAAAGAGTGGGCTGCTTTCGTAATTTTGGGGGGAGAGACTTATGGATATCCTGGTAGCAAAGGGGGGGAGTTATAACGCTCAATCTCCAAGAACATATTTGAGTTCGGGATCGATTCGACGAGCCCCCTACGAGGTTGGGTAGGATAATGAAGAGTGCAAGGACACTGCAAACATATTCTGAGAGAGGTCCAATGCAAGCTATGCTGCCCTTTTCATGACCCCGGCGTTCTCTCTAGGTTCTTTCCAACAAAGCAGAAGCAGCACACAAAAGAAACATAAGCACATCTCCCTCTATCAACACGGTTGTGAGTCTCCTAACCCATAGAACCCAACGCTCCTTGCAGGTCAGTCGAAGCCTCGACCTCTCTCATCAGCCCAACCTTTTACAACACATTGTGGTCAACTTTATCTCCGTCATGTTAATGAGAGCGGTTGAAAAGCACCAAAACAGCGCTTCCGACAGCCAAAGCGGCATGACGAGGTGGCCGAGTGGTTAAGGCGATGGACTGCTAATCCATTGTGCTCTGCACGCGTGGGTTCGAATCCCATCCTCGTCGTTTGATGGCTTTAGTGTTTCGAGAGAGCCAAGTGCGCATGGCAAAGCCGTTCAAAGTACCTCGCTGCCAACTTTAAAGACCTCATCCTTAAAATAGCTGCAGAAACACACCACAGCCCAGCTTCGGGCAGACGTGCAGGCGAGTGACGAGGTGGCCGAGTGGTTAAGGCGATGGACTGCTAATCCATTGTGCTCTGCACGCGTGGGTTCGAATCCCATCCTCGTCGTTTGATGGCTTTAGTGTTTCGAGAGAGCCAAGTGCGCATGGCAAAGCCGTTCAAAGTACCTCGCTGCCAACTTTAAAGACCTCATCCTTAAAATAGCTGCAGAAACACACCACAGCCCAGCTTCGGGCAGACATGCAGGCGAGTGACGAGGTGGCCGAGTGGTTAAGGCGATGGACTGCTAATCCATTGTGCTCTGCACGCGTGGGTTCGAATCCCATCCTCGTCGTTTGATGGCTTTAGTGTTTCGAGAGAGCCAAGTGCGCCTGCCATAGCACTTTGCTGCCAACAATAACGTCATCATACTAAAAATAGCTGCGGATAAACACCATCGGCAGGCGAGTGGCTGAGTGGTTAAGGCGATGGACTGCTAATCCGTTGTGCTCTGCGCGCGTATGGGTTCGAGTCTCACCCTTGGTGTTTAGTTTCACAGAGAGCCTAGTGAACAGGTCAACCGCAGGGGTTCCGCTCATGGCGAGCTTTAGCTGAATTGCATTTTAATTATAGCTGCAGGAAAAAGCTCATGTTCATTTCTGAAAACATTGTTGAGGTCAGGATCAATACAAGAAGCCCCCTGGTGCATGGATATGACCATTAGAAATACAAAAACACGTTCTAAGGGAGGTCCAAATCCTGGCTACACCAGCCTTCTTCAAGCTCATGTTTCGCCAGCACAGCGAAAGCAGCACGCAACAGAAGCAAAAGCACAACTCCATTTTCCAACAAGTCACGAAGCCTCCTAAGAGACCGGCAAAAATTGCCAAGGCTGACTGTATTTCAAGTCATCCCAGCGGGGTATTGGGTAAAGTTTTCAACCAGCAAAGATCACGTCTCGGATGAGCCTCATAGACTACGATTTTGCCTCTGCGAAAGAATGCCGGCGAAGGTAGCGACGTCTCCCGTGCTTTTATCTGGACATGGAACGACAGGGTGGTATCAAGCTTTAAACTGCCATGTAATCAGCCTTTTGGCACTGACGGCTGCATGGTGAGTCTACGGAACAGGCGAGTGATATGCACAAAAAGGTTTATTCATTGTTCTCTCTTCGCTCAAAGAACAAAGAGTGGGCTGCTTTCGTAATTTTGGGGGGAGAGACTTATGGATATCCTGGTAGCAAAGGGGGGGAGTTATAACGCTCAATCTCCAAGAACATATTTGAGTTCGGGATCGATTCGACGAGCCCCCTACGAGGTTGGGTAGGATAATGAAGAGTGCAAGGACACTGCAAACATATTCTGAGAGAGGTCCAATGCAAGCTATGCTGCCCTTTTCATGACCCCGGCGTTCTCTCTAGGTTCTTTCCAACAAAGCAGAAGCAGCACACAAAAGAAACATAAGCACATCTCCCTCTATCAACACGGTTGTGAGTCTCCTAACCCATAGAACCCAACGCTCCTTGCAGGTCAGTCGAAGCCTCGACCTCTCTCATCAGCCCAACCTTTTACAACACATTGTGGTCAACTTTATCTCCGTCATGTTAATGAGAGCGGTTGAAAAGCACCAAAACAGCGCTTCCGACAGCCGAAGCGGCATGACGAGGTGGCCGAGTGGTTAAGGCGATGGACTGCTAATCCATTGTGCTCTGCACGCGTGGGTTCGAATCCCATCCTCGTCGTTTGATGGCTTTAGTGTTTCGAGAGAGCCAAGTGCGCATGGCAAAGCCGTTCAAAGTACCTCGCTGCCAACTTTAAAGACCTCATCCTTAAAATAGCTGCAGAAACACACCACAGCCCAGCTTCGGGCAGACATGCAGGCGAGTGACGAGGTGGCCGAGTGGTTAAGGCGATGGACTGCTAATCCATTGTGCTCTGCACGCGTGGATTCGAATCCCATCCTCGTCATTTGATGTCTTTAGCGTTCAAGAGAGCCAAGTGCGCCTGCCATAGCACTTTGCTGCCAACAATAACGTCATCATACTAAAAATAGCTGCGGATAAACACCACCGGCAGGCGAGTGGCTGAGTGGTTAAGGCGATGGACTGCTAATCCGTTGTGCTCTGCGCGCGTATGGGTTCGAGTCTCACCCTTGGTGTTTAGTTTCACAGAGAGCCTAGTGAACAGGTCAACCGCAGGGGTGCCGCTCATGGCGAGCTTTAGCTGAATTGCATTTTAATTATAGCTGCAGGAAAAAGCTCATGTTCATTTCTGAAAACATTGTTGAGGTCAGGATCAATACAAGAAGCCCCCTGGTGCATGGATATGACCATTAGAAATACAAAAACACGTTCTAAGGGAGGTCCAAATCCTGGCTACACCAGCCTTCTTCAAGCTCATGTTTCGCCAGCACAGCGAAAGCAGCACGCAACAGAAGCAAAAGCACAACTCCATTTTCCAACAAGTCACGAAGCCTCCTAAGAGACCGGCAAAAATTGCCAAGGCTGACTGTATTTCAAGTCATCCCAGCGGGGTATTGGGTAAAGTTTTCAACCAGCAAAGATCACGTCTCGGATGAGCCTCATAGACTACGATATTGCCTCTGCGAAAGAATACCGGCGAAGGTAGCGACGTCTCCCGTGCTTTTATCTGGACATGGAACGACAGGGTGGTATCAAGCTTTAAACTGCCATGTAATCAGCCTTTTGGCACTGACGGCTGCATGGTGAGTCTACGGAACAGGCGAGTGATATGCACAAAAAGGTTTATTCATTGTTCTCTCTTCGCTCAAAGAACAAAGAGTGGGCTGCTTTCGTAATTTTGGGGGGAGAGACTTATGGATATCCTGGTAGCAAAGGGGGGGAGTTATAACGCTCAATCTCCAAGAACATATTTGAGTTCGGGATCGATTCGACGAGCCCCCTACGAGGTTGGGTAGGATAATGAAGAGTGCAAGGACACTGCAAACATATTCTGAGAGAGGTCCAATGCAAGCTATGCTGCCCTTTTCATGACCCCGGCGTTCTCTCTAGGTTCTTTCCAACAAAGCAGAAGCAGCACACAAAAGAAACATAAGCACATCTCCCTCTATCAACACGGTTGTGAGTCTCCTAACCCATAGAACCCAACGCTCCTTGCAGGTCAGTCGAAGCCTCGACCTCTCTCATCAGCCCAACCTTTTACAACACATTGTGGTCAACTTTATCTCCGTCATGTTAATGAGAGCGGTTGAAAAGCACCAAAACAGCGCTTCCGACAGCCGAAGCGGCATGACGAGGTGGCCGAGTGGTTAAGGCGATGGACTGCTAATCCATTGTGCTCTGCACGCGTGGGTTCGAATCCCATCCTCGTCGTTTGATGGCTTTAGTGTTTCGAGAGAGCCAAGTGCGCATGGCAAAGCCGTTCAAAGTACCTCGCTGCCAACTTTAAAGACCTCATCCTTAAAATAGCTGCAGAAACACACCACAGCCCAGCTTCGGGCAGATGTGCAGGCGAGTGACGAGGTGGCCGAGTGGTTAAGGCGATGGACTGCTAATCCATTGTGCTCTGCACGCGTGGGTTCGAATCCCATCCTCGTCGTTTGATGGCTTTAGTGTTTCGAGAGAGCCAAGTGCGCATGGCAAAGCCGTTCAAAGTACCTCGCTGCCAACTTTAAAGACCTCATCCTTAAAATAGCTGCAGAAACACACCACAGCCCAGCTTCGGGCAGACGTTTAGGCGAGTGACGAGGTGGCCGAGTGGTTAAGGCGATGGACTGCTAATCCATTGTGCTCTGCACGCGTGGGTTCGAATCCCATCCTTGTCGTTTGATGGCTTTAGTGTTTCGAGAGAGCCAAGTGCGCCTGCCATAGCACTTTGCTGCCAACAATAACGTCATCATACTAAAAATAGCTGCGGACAAACACCACCGGCAGGCGAGTGGCTGAGTGGTTAAGGCGATGGACTGCTAATCCATTGTGCTCTGCGCGCGTATGGGTTCGAGTCTCACCCTTGGTGTTTAGTTTCACAGAGAGCTAGTGAACAGGTCAACCGCAGGGGTGCCGCTCATGGCCAGCTTTAGCTGAATTGCATTTTAATTATAGCTGCAGGAAAAAGCTCATGTTCATTTCTGAAAACATTGTTGAGGTCAGGATCAATACAAGAAGCCCCCTGGTGCATGGATATGACCATTAGAAATACAAAAACACGTTCTAAGGGAGGTCCAAATCCTGGCTACACCAGCCTTCTTCAAGCTCATGCTTTCGCCAGCACAGCGAAAGCAGCACGCAACAGAAGCAAAAGCACAACTCCATTTTCCAACAAGTCACGAAGCCTCCTAAGAGACCGGCAAAAATTGCCAAGGCTGACTGTATTTCAAGTCATCCCAGCGGGGAATTGGGTAAAGTTTTCAACCAGCAAAGATCACGTCTCGGATGAGCCTCATAGACTACGATACTGCCTCTGCGAAAGAATGCCGGCGAAGGTAGCGACGTCTCCCGTGCTTTTATCTGGACATGGAACGACAGGGTGGTATCAAGCTTTAAACTGCCATGTAATCAGCCTTTTGGCACTGACGGCTGCATGGTGAGTCTACGGAACAGGCGAGTGATATGCACAAAAAGGTTTATTCATTGTTCTCTCTTCGCTCAAAGAACAAAGAGTGGGCTGCTTTCGTAATTTTGGGGGGAGAGACTTATGGATATCCTGGTAGCAAAGGGGGGGAGTTATAACGCTCAATCTCCAAGAACATATTTGAGTTCGGGATCGATTC
>NC_138730.1:11016105-11026105 GCF_965113295.1 Leuciscus leuciscus
AGAGCAATGGCATGAAAAGAGAATATTCAAGAAGACAAATTGTTGACAGAGTTCTAAAGCAAAGTAGAATAGACTTATTTTTATGTAAGAAAAAGGAAGCATTTTATGTCAGAAAGGCTTCTTACAAAAATTATAGTGAGAGTGATCATGATTTTTTATGGATTTTGATGAATTTTAATGAGACTGATAAAGGACCGGGGGTGTGGATATTAAATACAGAACTTTTAAAAAATGAAATATACAGAATGGAAATAGAAAGCATAATAATTAATAGTGTAAATGATGAAATGTATGAAATGGAAAAAGGGTTTTGGTGGGACATTCTAAAAAAAAGAATAAAAGAATTCTCTATGGAATATTCCAAAAAATTGCAAAAAGTCAAAAAGATGAAAGAAAATAAGATAAAAAAAGAGTGGGATGAAGAAATGAAGAAAGTAAATGAGCATGATGAAAATATTGATAAGATAATAGAATTACAGGAAGAATTAAAGAAAATAGAAGAAGAGAAGTGTAAAGGAGCAATAATAAGAAGTAGGGCAAAAGACATTGTAGAAGGAGAAAGAAGTACGAAATATTTTTATGAATTAGAAAAAACAAGACAGAGAGAGGATATAACAAAAAGTATTAAAACACAAGATGGGAGGATTGTAGAAGATAAAACAGGAATTTTAGAAGAAATCAGAGAATTCTATAAGGATTTATTTACCAAAAATGAGACAGTTTTAGAAGATGAGGAATTTGTATTAAGTAAAATACAGGTTAAAGTTAATGAGGGAGACAAGGAAATGTGTGAGAGTGAGATTACGGAATTAGAAATAGGAATTGCAATTGATCAATTGAAAAATGGTAAAAGTCCAGGAATAGATGGATTAACAGCTGAATTTTATAAGGTTTTTAAAGCTGTGTTATGTCCAATTTTAAATGAAATATTTATAGATATTTTTAGAAAAGGGAATTTAACTGATAGTATGAAGAAAGGTATGGTGAAGATAATTTACAAGAAAAAAGGTGATAAGAGAGACCTAAAAAACTACAGACCACTAAGCATGTTGAATACAGATTACAAAATATTAGCCAAAATTTTAGCTAATCGATTGAAAATAGTAGTACCAAATATAATTTCTACAAATCAAGCATATGCTGTGCTAAAAAGAGATATTACTGATGTCATTAACAATATAAGAGATATGATATGGTACATGAAGGAGGAGAAAGAAACAGGATATATAATAAGTGTGGATTTAGAAAAGGCTTTTGATAGAGTTGAACACAAATACTTGATACATGTGATGGAGAGATTTGGGTTTGGGGAGAATTTTTTTAAATGGATAAAATGTCTATATACAGATATAAGTAGTTGTGTAAAGGTGAATGGTTTTTTAACTAAAGATTTTAAAATAACGAGATCAATCAGACAAGGGTGTCCTATGTCAGCATTATTATACACGATAGTATCTGAAGCTTTAGGACTGGCAATAGACCAGGAAAAGAACATAAAAGGAATACGCATAAAAGGAGAAGAATCAGAACAAAAAATATTTCAATATGCAGATGACACGACATTGTTTGTAAAAGATATTAAAAGTATGGATAAAGCAATGGAAGTTTTAGAAAGTTATTGTAAAGGAACAGGGGCAAAAGTTAATAAAGAAAAAACTACATACATGAAAATTGGATTACCGAATGATTTACTGAATAAAATGCAATTTAAGGAAGAGAAGAAGAATATGAAAATTTTAGGTATAAGGGTTGGAGAAAATGAAAATGAAATAAGGGAAGTGGTATGGGAGGAGGTTTTAAAAGGAATGGAGAAGAGATTACATTTCTGGAAATTAAGAGGCTTATTTTTAAAAGGGAAGGTTTTAGTTATTAATTCTTTGTTTTTATCAAAAATGTGGTATGTATTGGGTTCTGTGAGTTTGCCTATATGGGTGTATAAAAAAATTAAGTCTATTGTTTTAAACTTTTTATGGGAGGGGAAACCAGCGAAAATTGCTTATGACACTCTAATTGGAAAGGTGGAGGAAGGAGGGTTGGGACTAATAGATCCATTAATAAGAATGAAAAGTATAAGAATAAAAACTGTTAATAAATACTGGAAACATGGGAAATATGCGTGGAAGGGTGTAATGAAGTATTTTTTAAATAAATGTGGAAAAATGGGAGATGATGTTTTATGGATGAAGCTAAAAGAAAACATGATGAACGGAATACCGGAGTTTTATAAAGAGGTTGTAAAAGCATGGGGTGATTTTAGGAAGCATGTTGTTTGTACGTCTTTTACCAGGGAAGAGATTTTAAGACAACCATTGTTTTTAAATAATCAAATTAAAAAGGGAAATGACACCATTTTTTATAAAAAATGGTTTTATGCAGGGATAAAGCAAATAAAAGATATCTTGTATGAAGTGATACCTGGTTTTGTACCGGTGCAAGTAATAAGAGACGCAATTGAAGAAAATTATGAAAATGAAACTAAAACAGTCTTAGAAAAACAATACAAACAAATGAAAGAATTAATACCGGAAGAATGGATAAATATTATAGAAGGTACAGAAGAAACAAAGGGTAATGATGGAATGATGATTGATTTTAAAAGTAATGACAAACAACATGCTTTTAAAAATGGAATTTTAAAGATGTTTTATTCTTGTTTATGTAAAGATGTTTTTATCACACCAAGAGCAGAAGGATATTGGCAAAGATTTTGAGACATAATTTGATTACATTTTAAGACATAATTGTTTATTAAGTGAAATGAGACTGTGTAAAATTGGAATGGCAAGTGATGCAATATGCAAGGTATGTAATAGGGAAGATGAAGGATTGATACATATTTTTTTTAAATGCACAGGGTTAAAATGTTTTATAAAAAAATTAAAATAAATGACAAGTAAATTGGGGGTAGAACAAAGATGTATTAATGAAGAATGGGAAACAATGTTTTTATTTGGTTCTAAAGGTAATTTTAAGAATGTGTGTTTTTTAAATTTGATAATGACCGTTGCTAGATTTGTAATTTGGAGCAGAAGGAATATTGTCAAACAAAAGAAAACAAAAATACCTGTGTGCAAACTTTTTAAGGTGAAGATGTGTTTTATTTTAAATGTTTTGTTTGATTACTGTAATATGAATGAAGAGAAAGATGTTTTTGTCAAAACTTTTGTACATGATAACCCATTTATTGAAATGACATGGTTTCGATTTAATGTATTGTTGCCAGAATGTGATTCAGACTGTTTTTAAAATGTATTAACATGTTTTAAATAAATAAATAAAAATAAAAAAAAAGAACGCCCGATCTCGGAAGCTAAGCAGGGTCGGGCCTGGTTAGTACTTGGATGGGAGACCGCCTGGGAATACCAGGTGCTGTAAGCTTTTTAGTTTACTTCACTAATGTTCTAACCTTTTAAATAGCCCGTTTTTGGCAGCAGATTTCGCTTACGGCCGTACCACGTTGAGAACGCCCGATCTCGTCTGATCTCGGAAGCTAAGCAGGGTCGGGCCTGGTTAGTACTTGGATGGGAGACCGCCTGGGAATACCAGGTGCTGTAAGCTTTTTAGTTTACTTCACTAATGTTCTAACCTTTTAAATAGCCCGTTTTTGGCAGCAGATTTCGCTTACGGCCATACCACGTTGAGAACGCCCGATCTCGTCTGATCTCGGAAGCTAAGCAGGGTCAGGCCTGGTTAGTACTTGGATGGGAGACCGCCTGGGAATACCAGGTGCTGTAAGCTTTTTAGTTTACTTCACTAATGTTCTAACCTTTTAAATAGCCCGTTTTTGGCAGCAGATTTCGCTTACGGCCATACCACGTTGAGAACGCCCGATCTCGTCTGATCTCGGAAGCTAAGCAGGGTCGGGCCTGGTTAGTACTTGGATGGGAGACCGCCTGGGAATACCAGGTGCTGTAAGCTTTTTAGTTTACTTCACTAATGTTCTAACCTTTTAAATAGCCCGTTTTTGGCAGCAGATTTCGCTTACGGCCATACCACGTTGAGAACGCCCGATCTCGTCTGATCTCGGAAGCTAAGCAGGGTCGGGCCTGGTTAGTACTTGGATGGGAGACCGCCTGGGAATACCAGGTGCTGTAAGCTTTTTAGTTTACTTCACTAATGTTCTAACCTTTTAAATAGCCCGTTTTTGGCAGCAGATTTCGCTTACGGCCATACCACGTTGAGAACGCCCGATCTCGTCTGATCTCGGAAGCTAAGCAGGGTCGGGCCTGGTTAGTACTTGGATGGGAGACCGCCTGGGAATACCAGGTGCTGTAAGCTTTTTAGTTTACTTCACTAATGTTCTAACCTTTTAAATAGCCCGTTTTTGGCAGCAGATTTCGCTTACGGCCATACCACGTTGAGAACGCCCGATCTCGTCTGATCTCGGAAGCTAAGCAGGGTCGGGCCTGGTTAGTACTTGGATGGGAGACCGCCTGGGAATACCAGGTGCTGTAAGCTTTTTAGTTTACTTCACTAATGTTCTAACCTTTTAAATAGCCCGTTTTTGGCAGCAGATTTCGCTTACGGCCATACCACGTTGAGAACGCCCGATCTCGTCTGATCTCGGAAGCTAAGCAGGGTCGGGCCTGGTTAGTACTTGGATGGGAGACCGCCTGGGAATACCAGGTGCTGTAAGCTTTTTAGTTTACTTCACTAATGTTCTAACCTTTTAAATAGCCCGTTTTTAGCAGGAGATTTTGCTTACGGCCATACCACGTTGAGAACGCCCGATCTCGTCTGATCTCGGAAGCTAAGCAGGGTCGGGCCTGGTTAGTACTTGGATGGGAGACCGCCTGGGAATACCAGGTGCTGTAAGCTTTTTAGTTTACTTCACTAATGTTCTAACCTTTTAAATAGCCCGTTTTTGGCAGCAGATTTCGCTTACGGCCATACCACGTTGAGAACGCCCGATCTCGTCTGATCTCGGAAGCTAAGCAGGGTCGGGCCTGGTTAGTACTTGGATGGGAGACCGCCTGGGAATACCAGGTGCTGTAAGCTTTTTAGTTTACTTCACTAATGTTCTAACCTTTTAAATAGCCCGTTTTTAGCAGGAGATTTTGCTTACGGCCATACCACGTTGAGAACGCCCGATCTCGTCTGATCTCGGAAGCTAAGCAGGGTCGGGCCTGGTTAGTACTTGGATGGGAGACCGCCTGGGAATACCAGGTGCTGTAAGCTTTTTAGTTTACTTCACTAATGTTCTAACCTTTTAAATAGCCCGTTTTTGGTAGCAGATTTCGCTTACGGCCATACCACGTTGAGAACGCCCGATCTCGTCTGATCTCGGAAGCTAAGCAGGGTCGGGCCTGGTTAGTACTTGGATGGGAGACCGCCTGGGAATACCAGGTGCTGTAAGCATTTTTGGTTAAAAAAAAAAAAAAAAAAAAAAAAGAGTCCATGAGATTCTTCAAAAAGCCTGAAATATTCTCTGAGTTTCTTCAACATGCCCGGTCTTGGGAGCAGAGTTTCTTCAGAAGGCCTGAAAAATTCGATGAATTTCTTCAAAAAGCCCGTTTTTGGCAGCAGATTTCGCTTACGGCCATACCACGTTGAGAACGCCCGATCTCGTCTGATCTCGGAAGCTAAGCAGGGTCGGGCCTGGTTAGTACTTGGATGGGAGACCGCCTGGGAATACCAGGTGCTGTAAGCTTTTTAGTTTACTTCACTAATGTTCTGACCTTTTAAATAGCCCGTTTTTGGCAGCAGATTTCGCTTACGGCCATACCACGTTGAGGGCGCTATTGAGCAAACAGGAAGTGTTGGCTGCAGTTGGAGAGGAAGGCTCTCCTCCATTTTGTGTTTTCTTTTTGTGTTTGTTTGTGAGGTTTTCTTACTTTAAGTTCGTTTTTTTTGTTTTTTCACTTTTTTAAACCACCTAACAGCAGCTTTTTGCTGGCTGGAGGGTGGTTATTTTTCTTTTTCTTTGTAAAATGGACGGATTAATGGCAAACGACACTGGACTGGCAGGAGGAACACGCACGGAAAACGACACTGGACTGGCAGGAGGAACACGCACGGGAAACGATACTGGTCTGGCAGGAGGAACACGCACGGAAAACGATACTGGACTGGATGGAGGAACAAGCATGGCAAACGACACGAGACTGGCTGGAGAGAAACGCAGGGCAAACGACACAAGACTGGATTATCGACAACGAGCGGGACACAGGAAAAATCAAGACGTTCGAGACATGTTCGGTGGAAGGAAGTATTTAAAGGAGGCGACGCTGATTGTGAATGTGGAGAATGTTAATGAGGTGAGAGCTGCGGATATTATCAAAGCAGTGGTGGATAAATGTGGAAATGGGAAAATTCTGGCATTAAGACCAAGACAAGGAAAGGAGTATGAACTAACAATGGAAAATGAGGAAACATGTGAGGAATTGATTGATGGACTGAATATAAAAGGGGTGAATTGTGAAATAAAAAAACTGCAAAATAGGGACTATGTTGTTTCCTTCATGCACCTGCCCGTCTACCTTGATGATAGAGAAATTATAGAAAAATTGGAGGGCTGGGGAGTTAATCCCATATCGAAAATTAAAAGGAGATGCTACCCGGGCACTGAAATCGAGGATGGAACGAGGTTCCTTAAAGTAAGGTTCCCTAAAGAGGTGGCATCATTGCCCTACAGCACAAGGCTGGAAACAGCAGAAGGGCCGCAGTATTTTAGGGTGGTGCACAGTCACCAGGTGAAGACCTGTAGGCTGTGCATGAGCCCAGATCACCTGCTTAAAGAGTGCCCGGATTTTAAGTGCTACAAATGTGAAGAAAAGGGACACTTCGCAAGAGACTGTAACGCAGTCAGGTGCCCGGAGTGTCAGGAAATTTTAAACAAGTGTGAGTGTTGGATGGAGGAAGGAGGTAGGGAGCATCAGGTGGACGGACAGGTGCATGAAGGAAACAACGAGGAGGAAAGGCAAACCGATGAAGGACAAGAGGAAGAAAATGTACAACAAAAAGAAATGGAAGGAGGAACGAGCAACAGAGAGGAAGGAGAAAGGGAACAAGAGAACGAGAAAGATAAAGAACAAACAATGGAACAGGACATGCAATGGACAGCAATGGAAACATCGGACAGTTTTAAAAGTTATCGGGATGTCGTGGAGAAAGATGGACAAGGAAGGAAGGATCAAAGTAAAGAGACGGAAAGTGAAGAAGAAATAACAATGGACAATATGGACAAGGACAATATGGACAAAGACAGAGGGGAGAGAGGACAAATAAGAAGGAGATCATTAAAGGTAACACCAAATTTGGAAAATGCAAGAAAAAAGACTATGACAAGGAGCCAAGATGAAAGTACAAACAGATATGAAGTGTTAAAGGGCCTGGAGGGAGAAAATGGAGAATAATGGTTTTTAGGTATTTATTTTTCTTTCTTTTAATGGTTTTAAGTTGTGTTACTTTTAATGCAAGGGGACTGATGGACATGGGAAAATTTGAAAGAGTGAAAGAAAAGTGTAGAGGAGAAGATATCATTGTTTTACAAGAAACAAATTGGAAAGAGAGTGTGATGATGGAATACAAAAAGAAATGGGAAGGGGATATTTTATATAATAATGGGGATGGTAGGCGTGGAAGAGGGGTGGCGTTTTTAATGAGAAAAGATGTTTTTAATACAACCAAAGTGGTGTACAAAGATAAGATGGGGAAATGCATGGCTGTGGAAGTAAATTATGAAGGACGTGAATTAATTTTAGTGAATGTACATGCACCAACAGACGAGAAAGAAAAGAAAGATTTTTTTAACTGTTTAAGGAGTGTAATAAAGAAATATAAAGAAATAATAATGATGGGGGATTTTAACACAGTTTTTAGCAAACTAGACATGGCAGAGGGGATGGTTTTTAAATCGGACACAGGGAGGAAAGAATTAAACGAATTGATGAGAGGAAATAATTTAATAGATGTATGGAGGGAAAGAAATGGGGGAAAAAAGGTTTATTCAAGGAAGCAAATAGTGGGGCATTTTATATGTAAACCAAGAATTGATTATGTGCTATGTACAAGAAATGTGGAGAATTTTATTGAAAAAATCAGCTATGAAGAAACCAGTTTTAGTGATCATACGTTTTTACGTTTTAAAATTGATTGGAGTAATGTGCAAAGGGGACCGGGTACATGGATTTTAAATACAGAGATTTTAAAGAATGAAGATTATGTTGCAGAGATAAAAGGAATTATAGAAAAAGAGAAGGATAATGCAATGTATGAAGAAGATAAAAGAATGTGGTGGGAGAATGTTAAATATCTAGTAAAAAAGTTTTCAATAAAGTATTGCAGAATCTTACAAATAAGTAAAAGACACAAAGAAAAAGAAATAAAGGAGATGTTAGAAAGAGAATTAAATAATGAGAATAAAGACATAAAAAAGATCAAAGAAATAGAGGAGAAACTGAAAGAAATAGAAGAAAAAGAATATGAGGGGGCAAGGTTAAGAAGTAAGTCCAAATATATGGTGGAGGGGGAGAAATGTACAAAGTTTTTTTTTGACTTGGAGAAAAAAAGGGCGAAAGTTGGAATAATAAAAGAAATAAAAGGGAGAAGTGGAGAGATTGTGGAGGGGAATGAAAAAGTGCTAGAAGAGATAAAGTTTTTTTATGAGGATCTTTTTAAAACAAGAGGAGTGGAAGAAGAGGAAAAAAGGAAACTGTTAAATTATATTGAAACAAATTTAAGTGAAGAAGATAAAAAAGAATGTGATGGGGAAATCAAGAACGAGGAGATCGAAAGAGCGATAGATCAACTAAATAAAAGGAAAAGCCCAGGGATAGATGGTTTGGGAAGTGAATTTTATATACGTTTTAAGGATATTTTAATCGAGATTTTAAAGGAGGTTTTTAAGGAAATTTTTAAAGAGGAGGAGATGAATGAAAGAATGGGAATGGGGCTGATGAAGTTAATATATAAAAGGAAAGGTGAACAAACTGATTTAAAAAACTACAGGCCAATAACAATGTTAAATACTGATTTAAAGATATTAGCAAAGATTTTAGCAAATAGGTTAAAAGAAGTGATGCCACAAATAATAAAAACAAATCAAGCATATGCAGTAAAAGGAAGAGACATAGCAGACATAACGATGAGTATAAGGGACACAATACAGTACATAAAAGAAAAGAATGATGACGGATATTTGATCAGCTTAGACTTCGAAAAGGCTTTTGATAGAGTGGAGCATGCATATTTGTTTGGGGTTTTAAATAGGTTTGGGTTTGGTGAGAATTTTATGAAATGGATAAAGATTTTATATAAGGGGGCTCTAACAAAAATAAAATGTAATGGGTTTTTAACGGAATGTTTTAAAATAACTAGATCAATTAGACAAGGATGTCCACTCTCAGCTTTATTATACTCTCTTGTAGCAGAACCTTTGGGCCTAGCAATACGAAAAGAAGAGAAAATAAAAGGAATACAAATACAGGAAAGCAAAGCAGAAGGGACAATTTTTCAATATGCGGATGACACAACAATAATAGTTAAAGAGAAAGAGAGTGTAAAACAAGTAATGAAGAATGTACAAGAATTTTGCAAAGGATCAGGAAGTAAAATTAATGAGGACAAGACAGTGTATATGAAGTTTGGGGCAACGTCAGTTTTAACGGAATGTTTTAATTTTAAGGAAGTTGAAGAAATTAGGATTTTAGGGATTGTAATGGGAAAGGATGGGAGACAAGTAAGAGAAAAAATGTGGGAGGAATTGATAACAGGAATAGAGCGAAGGTTAAATTTTTGGAGAATGAGGGCTTTAAATTTGAAAGGGAAGGTTTTAGTATTGAATGTTTTAATGGTTTCAAAGCTGTGGTACGTTTTATATGTGACAGAAATGCCTTTGTGGGTAGAAGGGAGATTGAAGAAATGTTTTCTCTGTTTTTTGTGGGAGGGTAAACCATCGAGAATAGCATACAACACTTTATTAGGACCATTAGAAGAGGGTGGGTTGGGGTTAATGGATATTAAACAAAGGAAAAACTGCTTAAGAGTTAAAATAGTCAAA
>NC_138730.1:11043605-11058605 GCF_965113295.1 Leuciscus leuciscus
AGCGTACGCTGTTTGGGAGGAATTTTTGTCTGCGTGTTTTTCTTTGATGGATGGACAAACGTTAACGGACATTGCAATGGCTGGAGTACCACGAGGGCGAAACGACCACGGACCGGACGAACAACAAAGAGATGGACAAGAACGGGGGAAAGAAACGAGAAAGGAGAAAGTGAAAAGGATGTACAAAAAGGAAGCGACAATAACAGTGGATTTAAGAGATGAAAAAGAGGTGAGAGCGATGGATATCATAAAAGCAGTGACGGACAAGATCGGAGAAGGAAAGATTTTGGCGGTGAGACCCAAACAAACAAATGAATATGAAGTCACACTTGAACGTGAGGAGGATACGGGTTTCTTAATGGACGGACTGGACATCAAAGGAATGACATTCGAGGTAAAGAGTCTTCAAAACAGGGACTATGTTGTCTCTTTTATGCACCTGCCGGCCTACACTGAGGATGTGGAGATTTTTAATAAACTGGAACAATGGGGAGTAATCCCCGTATCTGTGGTGAAAAGGAGGTTGTATCCGGGCACAAATATAGAGGACGGTACGCGCTTTTTAAAAGTAAGGTTCCCAAGGGAGGTGGCGTCACTACCATACAGCACAAGACTGGAAACAGCGGAAGGACCACAATATTTCAGAGTGATGCACAGTCATCAGGTTAAAACCTGTCGACTGTGCATGAGCCCGGACCACGTGGTGAAAGACTGTCCAGATTTTAAGTGTTTTAAATGTGACGAGAAAGGCCACTTTGCAAGGAACTGTAACGCCGTTAAGTGCCCGGATTGCCGAAAGGTTCTCACTAAATGTGAATGCGGGACGGGGCGAGAGGAGGAGGAAGAAGAGGAGCAGGTGAGCGGGCAGGTGCTAGAAAGAGACACAGAAAAGGAGCAAGAAGAAGAAGACGGAGGAAATGAGACGAGCGAAATTACAGAAAATAAAGGAAGTGAGGAACGGATGGACAATGAGAATAAGCAGGGGGAACAAACACAACAAGAGGATGAAAACTGGACACAAATGGACATGAATGTATGCTTGGAAAGTGAAGTGGACAGAGCGGAACAAAAGGACAAGGAGCAGAACGTGGAAATGGAAAAGGAAGCGGAAAATGAAGAAGATGACAATGTAGTTAAATCAAGTAAAAGGAGAAGATCAGTAAAGATAAAACCGAACACTGAAGGAGCGAGAAAAAGAGTGACTTTAAAAGGTGAGCAACAAAGGATAGATGGAGAGGAGCTGGTAAAGGACTCGGAGGAGATTGGATGAAAAGATGGATTTTAGCAATGTCTTTTTAAGAACTTTTTTTTGTGTTATGATTTTAAAAATGGTTACTTTTAATGCTAGAGGGTTAAGGGATATAAGGAAATTTGAAAAAGTGAAGGAAATGTGCAAAAGAGAAGATGTGATAATGTTACAAGAGACTAACTGGAAAGATGTGCATATAAGTGAAATAAGGAAAAAATGGAATGGAGAGATTTTATACAACAACGGTGATGATAGATTTGGAAGAGGAGTTGCAGTACTAATAAGAGAAAATAGAGATATAAAATGTAAAGTAGTGTATAAAGATAAAGTCGGGAAATGTATAGGTTTTGAAATGGAATATGAAGAGAACAAAATACTTGTGGTAAATGTGCATGCACCACCGGAAGAGATTAAGAAGAGGGAATATTTTAATGGTTTAAGGGAACTTTTAAGGAAATATAAGGAAATTGTTATTATGGGGGATTTTAATGTTGTTTTTAGTAAATTGGACATGGCTGAAGGAATGGTTTTTAAGACGGATACAGGAAGAAAAGAGTTAAAAGGGCTGATGGAAGAAAATAATTTGATTGATGTATGGAGGGAAAGAAATGAAAAGAGAAAAGAATTTTCAAGAAGACAAATAGTGGGGAATTTTATTTGTAAAACAAGAATCGATTTTATTTTATGTACAAGGAATATAGAAAGTTTTTTAGAAAAAATAAGGTACGAAGAAACAAGTTTAAGCGATCATAAACCTATTTTTATGCAAATAGATTGGAATACAGTGAAAAGAGGGCCGGGAGTATGGGTTTTAAACACAGGGATTTTAAAGAATGAAGACTATGTTTTGAGTGTACAAGAAATCATAACAAAGGAAAAAGAAAACGGAATGTATAGAGAGGACAAAAGGATTTGGTGGGAAAATGTGAAGTATTTAATCAAAAAGTTTACCATAAAATATTGTGGGATAATCCAGAGATGCAAAAATGGTAAGGAAAGAGAAATACGAGAACAACTAGAAAAGGAATTGAACATGAACGAAAAAGATATACAAAAAATAAAGGAAATAGAGGGAAAACTGAAAGAAATAGAAGAGAAGAAATATAACGGGGCACGATTAAGAAGTAAAGCAAAGTATACAGTGGAAGGAGAGAAATGTACAAAGTTTTTCTTTGACTTGGAAAGAAGAAGGGGAATGTCACAAACAATTAAAGGAATACAAAGGGAAGATGGAGAGATAGTGGAAACAAATGAGGAGATATTAAAAGCAATAAAAGCATATTATGAAAAGCTATTTAAAGCAGAAGGAGTAAAAGAGGAAGAAAAACTAGAATTATTGAAACAAATAAAGACCAAAGTAGGAGAGGATGACAAAAAAGAGTGTGACCTAGAGATAAGAGAAGAAGAGATAAAAAGAGCAATAAGTGAACTGAATAAAAGGAAAAGTCCAGGCATTGATGGTTTAGGGAATGAATTTTATATAACTTTTAAGGATTTTTTAACTGGTATTTTAAAAGAAGTATATGAAGATATTTTTAAGAAAGAGGAAATGAATCAGAGAATGGGGATGGGATTAATTAAGTTGATATATAAAAGAAAAGGAGAAAAAGTAGACTTAAAAAATTATAGACCAATCACAATGCTGAATACAGATTTGAAAATTTTAACAAAGGTTTTAGCCAACAGATTGAAAGAGGTAATGCCAACCATAATCAAAACAAATCAAGTGTATGGAGTGAAAGGGAAGGATATAGCAGACACAACAATAAGTATAATAGATAGAATAAGGTATATGAAAGTAAAAAATAAAGACGGATATGTTATTAGTTTGGATTTTGAAAAGGCCTTTGACAGAGTAGAACATGATTATTTATTTGAGATTTTAAGAGGGTATGGGTTTGGGGAAAGCTTTATCAAATGGATTACAATTTTATATAAAGGAGCAATAACAAGAATAAAATGTAATGGTTTTTTAACAGAATGTTTTAAATTAACTAGGTCAATAAGACAAGGATGTCCACTATCAGCACTTTTATATTCATTAATTGCAGAACCATTGGGATTAGCTGTAAAAATAGATAAAGAAGTAAGAGGGATAGACATTGAAGAGAGTGGGGAAAATGAAAAAATATTTCAATACGCAGATGATACAACGATAATGGTTAAGGATATAGAGAGTGTTAAAAAGGCAATGGAAGTGGTACAGACGTTTTGTAGGGGATCTGGGAGCAAGATAAATGAAGAGAAAACAGTATATATGAGATTTGGAAGAGTGAGTGTTTTAGCAAATGATTTTAATTTTAAAGAATCAAAGGAAATAAAGATTTTAGGTGTTTTAATAGGGAAAGACGAAAAGTATGTTAAAGAAGTAATGTGGGAAGAAATATTAGGAGGAATTGAAAGAAGGTTAACTTTTTGGAAATTGAGGACTTTAAGTTTAAAAGGGAAGGTTTTAATTGTAAATGTTTTAATGGTAGCAAAGCTATGGTATGTTTTATATGTGACTTCTATGCCGATGTGGGTGGAAAAAAGGCTGAAAAAATGTTTTTTGGATTTTATATGGGATGGAAAACCACCAAGAATTGCATATAATACTGTAATAGGTGAAGTAGGAAAGGGAGGGATGGGATTGATAGATGTGGAACAAAGAAAAAATAGCTTAAGAGTTAAAGTAATACAAAAGTATCTAGATGAGAAAAGTAAAACAGCATGGAAAAAGACAATGGAATATTTTTTAAATAAATGTGGGAATTTTAATTTGGGAGATAATATTTTATGGATGAAAACTAAGAATTGGATGATGGAAGGAATGCCAGATTTTTACAAAGAATTGATGAGTGCTTGGGGGAAATTTCTAACTATTGTTAATTTTAATCTTCAAGGTAGAGAGAGCATTTTAAACCAGCCTTTATTCTTAAACAGCTGCATTTTAAATCAGGGGAAAGTGATTTTTTTAAAGAAATGGTGGGATGTTGGGATCACAAGAGTCAGAGATATTTTATATGAATTTAAAGAGGGATTTTTACCATTACAGTATATAATAGATACAATGGAAGTGGCAAAAGAGGATTTTAATGAACAAGAACTAAAAAATAAGTATGAAATAATGAAAGAAGCAATACCTAAGGAGTGGATAAAAAGAATAGAAAATATGGAAGAAGAGAAACAAGGGAAAGAAGTGTATGTAGAGTTGAGAGACAAACTATATGATTTTAATGAATGTACTGTGAAAATGTTTTACTGTTTTTTTAGAGAGGGGGTTTTTAAGAAACCAAAGGTTAATGAGTACTGGGTACAGAAATATGACGACTTAAAAGAAGATGACATATGGAATAACATGAAGGGTAAAATGATAGAGGCAAAATTGGAGAGTTTGGAGTATTTAATTAGACACAGAGCAATTTTCACTGACATTATATTGAAAAAAATCGGAATGGAACTAAGTGAAACATGTAAAGTGTGTAATGTTGAAGATGAAAGTTTTTTACACTTGTTTTTAAATTGTAGAGAATTGGTAGATTTTATGGAAAAAGGTAGACGACTGATTGAAATACTGAGAGGGGAACAAAATGAGAAAACTGTAGAATGGAATAGAGTGGTGATGTTTGGGATGGAAGAAAAGGGTAAAAACAAAAGTTTTATTAATCTGTGTGTAATGTTAATGAAAAGTGCAATATGGGAGAGAAGAATTGTAGCAAAAAAGGAAAAAATCGTGTTGGATGTTTGGGCTGTGTTTAAAAGGAAAACTGAATTATATATTGAAAGATTGTATGAGTATTTTAAATATGAAAATATGTTGGATGCTTTTTATGATGTTTTTACCCCAAAAGTTTGTTGTGTTTTAAAAGATTTAATGTGGAAGCTGCCGGGAACCGGAGGAGATTTTTAAATAATGTATGTAAAAGAGAGATATGTGATGTAGAGATGATTGTGGAAAGACAATTTAGAAAAAAAAAAAAAAAAAAAAAAGAGAACGCCCGATCTCGTCTGATCTCGGAAGCTAAGCAGGGTCGGGCCTGGTTAGTACTTGGATGGGAGACCGCCTGGGAATACCAGGTGCTGTAAGCTTTTTAGTTTACTTCACTAATGTTCTAACCTTTTAAATAGCCCGTTTTTGGCAGCAGATTTCGCTTACGGCCATACCACGTTGAGAACGCCCGATCTCGTCTGATCTCGGAAGCTAAGCAGGGTCGGGCCTGGTTAGTACTTGGATGGGAGACCGCCTGGGAATACCAGGTGCTGTAAGCTTTTTAGTTTACTTCACTAATGTTCTAACCTTTTAAATAGCCCGTTTTTGGCAGCAGATTTCGCTTACGGCCATACCACGTTGAGAACGCCCGATCTCGTCTGATCTCGGAAGCTAAGCAGGGTCGGGCCTGGTTAGTACTTGGATGGGAGACCGCCTGGTAATACCAGGTGCTGTAAGCTTTTTAGTTTACTTCACTAATGTTCTAACCTTTTAAATAGCCCGTTTTTGGCAGCAGATTTCGCTTACGGCCATACCACGTTGAGAACGCCCGATCTCGTCTGATCTCGGAAGCTAAGCAGGGTCGGGCCTGGTTAGTACTTGGATGGGAGACCGCCTGGGAATACCAGGTGCTGTAAGCATTTTTGGTAAATGATTTCGCTTACGGCCATACCACGTTGAGAACGCCCAATCTCGTCTGATCTCGGAAGCTAAGCAGGGTCGGGCCTGGTTAGTACTTGGATGGGAGACCGCCTGGGAATACCAGGTGCTGTAAGCATTTTTGGTTAAAAAAAAAAAAAAAAAAAAAAAAGAGTCCATGAGATTCTTCAAAAAGCCTGAAATATTCTCTGAGTTTCTTCAACATGCCCGGTCTTGGGAGCAGAGATTCTTCAGAAGGCCTGAAAAATTCGATGAATTTCTTCAAAAAGCCCGTTTTTGGCAGCAGATTTCGCTTATACCAGGTGCTGTAAGCTTTTTAGTTTACTTCACTAATGTTCTAACCTTTTAAATAGCCCGTTTTTGGCAGCAGATTTCGCTTACGGCCATACCACGTTGAGAACGCCCGATCTCGTCTGATCTCGGAAGCTAAGCAGGGTCGTGCCTGGTTAGTACTTGGATGGGAGACCGCCTGGGAATACCAGGTGCTGTAAGCTTTTTAGTTTACTTCACTAATGTTCTAACCTTTTAAATAGCCCATTTTTGGCAGCAGATTTCGCTTACGGCCATACCACGTTGAGAACGCCCGATCTCGTCTGATCTCGGAAGCTAAGCAGGGTCGGGCCTGGTTAGTACTTGGATGGGAGACCGCCTGGGAATACCAGGTGCTTTAAGCATTTTTGGTTAAAAAAAAAAAAAAAAAAAAAAAAAGAGTCCATGAGATTCTTCAAAAAGCCTGAAATATTCTCTGAGTTTCTTCAACATGCCCGGTCTTGGGAGCAGAGATTCTTCAGAAGGCCTGAAAAATTCGATGAATTTCTTCAAAAAGCCCGTTTTTGGCAGCAGATTTCGCTTATACCAGGTGCTGTAAGCTTTTTAGTTTACTTCACTAATGTTCTAACCTTTTAAATAGCCCCTTTTTGGCAGCAGATTTCGCTTACGGCCATACCACGTTGAGAACGCCCGATCTCGTCTGATCTCGGAAGCTAAGCAGGGTCGTGCCTGGTTAGTATTTGGATGGGAGACCGCCTGGGAATACCAGGTGCTGTAAGCTTTTTAGTTTACTTCACTAATGTTCTAACCTTTTAAATAGCCCGTTTTTGGCAGCAGATTTCGCTTACGGCCATACCACGTTGAGAACGCCCGATCTCGTCTGATCTCGGAAGCTAAGCAGGGTCGGGCCTGGTTAGTACTTGGATGGGAGACCGCCTGGGAATACCAGGTGCTGTAAGCTTTTTAGTTTACTTCACTAATGTTCTAACCTTTTAAATAGCCCGTTTTTGGCAGCAGATTTCGCTTACGGCATACCACGTTGAGAACGCCCGATCTCGTCTGATCTCGGAAGCTAAGCAGGGTCGGGCCTGGTTAGTACTTGGATGGGAGACCGCCTGGGAATACCAGGTGCTGTAAGCTTTTTAGTTTACTTCACTAATGTTCTAACCTTTTAAATAGCCCGTTTTTGGCAGCAGATTTCGCTTACGGCCATACCACGTTGAGAACGCCCGATCTCGTCTGATCTCGGAAGCTAAGCAGGGTCGGGCCTGGTTAGTACTTGGATGGGAGACCGCCTGGGAATACCAGGTGCTGTAAGCTTTTTAGTTTACTTCACTAATGTTCTAACCTTTTAAATAGCCCGTTTTTGGCAGCAGATTTCGCTTACGGCCATACCACGTTGAGAACGCCCGATCTCGTCTGATCTCGGAAGCTAAGCAGGGTCGGGCCTGGTTAGTACTTGGATGGGAGACCGCCTGGGAATACCAGGTGCTGTAAGCTTTTTAGTTTACTTCACTAATGTTCTAACCTTTTAAATAGCCCGTTTTTGGCAGCAGATTTCGCTTACGGCCATACCACGTTGAGAACGCCCGATCTCGTCTGATCTCGGAAGCTAAGCAGGGTCGGGCCTGGTTAGTACTTGGATGGGAGACCGCCTGGGAATACCAGGTGCTGTAAGCATTTTTGGTTAAAAAAAAAATAAAAAAAAAATAGAGTCCATGAGATTCTTCAAAAAGCCTGAAATATTCTCTGAGTTTCTTCAACATGCCCGGTCTTGGGAGCAGAGTTTCTTCAGAAGGCCTGAAAAATTCGATGAATTTCTTCAAAAAGCCCGTTTTTGGCAGCAGATTTCGCTTATGGCCATACCACGTTGAGAACGCCCGATCTCGTCTGATCTCGGAAGCTAAGCAGGGTCGGGCCTGGTTAGTACTTGGATGGGAGACCGCCTGGGAATACCAGGTGCTGTAAGCTTTTTAGTTTACTTCACTAATGTTCTAACCTTTTAAATAGCCCGTTTTTGGCAGCAGATTTCGCTTACGGCCATACCACGTTGAGAACGCCCGATCTCGTCTGATCTCGGAAGCTAAGCAGGGTCGGGCCTGGTTAGTACTTGGATGGGAGACCGCCTGGGAATACCAGGTGCTGTAAGCTTTTTAGTTTACTTCACTAATGTTCTAACCTTTTAAATAGCCCGTTTTTGGCAGCAGATTTCGCTTACGGCCATACCACGTTGAGAACGCCCGATCTCGTCTGATCTCGGAAGCTAAGCAGGGTCGGGCCTGGTTAGTACTTGGATGGGAGACCGCCTGGGAATACCAGGTGCTGTAAGCTTTTTAGTTTACTTCACTAATGTTCTAACCTTTTAAATAGCCCGTTTTTGGCAGCAGATTTCACTTACGGCCATACCACGTTGAGAACGCCCGATCTCGTCTGATCTCGGAAGCTAAGCAGGGTCGGGCCTGGTTAGTACTTGGATGGGAGACCGCCTGGGAATACCAGGTGCTGTAAGCATTTTTGGTTAAAAAAAAAAATAAAAATAAAAAGAGTCCATGAGATTCTTCAAAAAGCCTGAAATATTCTCTGAGTTTCTTCAACATGCTCGGTCTTGGGAGCAGAGATTCTTCAGAAGGCCTGAAAAATTCGATGAATTTCTTCAAAAAGCCCGTTTTTGGCAGCAGATTTCGCTTACGGCCATACCACGTTGAGAACGCCCGATCTCGTCTGATCTCGGAAGCTAAGCAGGGTCAGGCCTGGTTAGTACTTGGATGGGAGACCGCCTGGGAATACCAGGTGCTGTAAGCTTTTTAGTTTACTTCACTAATGTTCTAACCTTTTAAATAGCCCGTTTTTGGCAGCAGATTTCGCTTACGGCCATACCACGTTGAGAACGCCCGATCTCGTCTGATCTCGGAAGCTAAGCAGGGTCGGGCCTGGTTAGTACTTGGATGGGAGACCGCCTGGGAATACCAGGTGCTGTAAGCTTTTTAGTTTACTTCACTAATGTTCTAACCTTTTAAATAGCCCGTTTTTGGCAGCAGATTTCGCTTACGGCCATACCACGTTGAGAACGCCCGATCTCGTCTGATCTCGGAAGCTAAGCAGGGTCGGGCCTGGTTAGTACTTGGATGGGAGACCGCCTGGGAATACCAGGTGCTGTAAGCTTTTTAGTTTACTTCACTAATGTTCTAACCTTTTAAATAGCCCGTTTTTGGCAGCAGATTTCGCTTTCGGCCATACAACGTTGAGAACGCCCGATCTCGTCTGATCTCGGAAGCTAAGCAGGGTCGGGCCTGGTTAGTACTTGGATGGGAGACCGCCTGGGAATACCAGGTGCTGTAAGCTTTTTAGTTTACTTCACTAATGTTCTAACCTTTTAAATAGCCCGTTTTTAGCAGCAGATTTCGCTTACGGCCATACCACTTTGAGAACGCTTTTGAGCAAACAGGAAGTGTTGGCTGCAGTTGGAGAGGAAGGCTCTCCTCCATTTTGTTTTTTTCTTTTTGTGTTTGTTTGTGAGGTTTTCTTACTTTAAGTTCGTTTTTTTTGTTTTTTTTACTTTTTTAAACCACCTAACAGCAGCTTTTTGCTGGCTGGAGGGTGGTTATTTTTCTTTTTCTTTGTAAAATGGACGGATTAATGGCAAACGACACTGGACTGGCAGGAGGAACACGCACGGAAAACGACACTGGACTGGCAGGAGGATCACGCACGGGAAACGATACTGGACTGGCAGGAGGAACACGCACGGAAAACGATACTGGACTGGATGGAGGAACAAGCATGGCAAACGACACGAGACTGGCTGGAGAGAAACGCAGGGCAAACGACACGAGACTGGATTATCGACAACGAGCGGGACACGGGAAAAATCAAGACCTTCGAGACAAGTTCGGTGGAAGGAAGTATTTAAAGGAGGCGACGCTGATTGTGAATGTGGAGAATGTTAATGAGGTGAGAGCTGCGGATATTATCAAGGCAGTGGTGGATAAATGTGGAAATGGGAAAATTCTGGCATTAAGACCAAGACAAGGAAAGGAGTATGAACTAACAATGGAAAATGAGGAAACATGTGAGGAATTGATTGATGGACTGAATATAAAAGGGGTGAATTGTGAAATAAAAAAACTGCAAAATAGGGACTATGTTGTTTCCTTCATGCACCTGCCCGTCTACCTTGATGATAGAGAAATTATAGAAAAATTGGAGGGATGGGGAGTTAATCCCATATCGAAAATTAAAAGGAGATGCTACCCGGGCACTGAAATCGAGGATGGAACGAGGTTCCTTAAAGTAAGGTTCCCTAAAGAGGTGGCATCATTGCCCTACAGCACAAGGCTGGAAACAGCGGAAGGGCCGCAGTATTTTAGGGTGGTGCACAGTCACCAGGTGAAGACCTGTAGGCTGTGCATGAGCCCAGATCACCTGCTTAAAGAGTGCCCGGATTTTAAGTGCTACAAATGTGAAGAAAAGGGACACTTCGCAAGAGACTGTAACGCAGTCAGGTGCCCGGAGTGTCAGGAAATTTTAAACAAGTGTGAGTGTTGGATGGAGGAAGGAGGTAGGGAGCATCAGGTGGACGGACAGGTGCATGAAGGAAACAACGAGGAGGAAAGGCAAACCGATGAAGGACAAGAGGAAGAAAATGTACTACAAAAAGAAATGGAAGGAGGAACGAGCAACAGAGAGGAAGGAGAAAGGGAACAAGAGAACGAGAAAGATAAAGAACAAACAATGGAACAGGACATGCAATGGACAGCAATGGAAACATCGGACAGTTTTAAAAGTTATCGGGATGTCGTGGAGAAAGATGGACAAGGAAGGAAGGATCAAAGTAAAGAGACGGAAAGTGAAGAAGAAATAACAATGGACAATATGGACAAGGACAATATGGACAAAGACAGAGGGGAGAGAGGACAAATAAGAAGGAGATCATTAAAGGTAACACCAAATTTGGAAAATGCAAGAAAAAAGACTATGACAAGGAGCCAAGATGAAAGTACAAACAGATATGAAGTGTTAAAGGGCCTGGAGGGAGAAAATGGAGAATAATGGTTTTTAGGTATTTATTTTTCTTTCTTTTAATGGTTTTAAGTTGTGTTACTTTTAATGCAAGGGGACTGATGGACATGGGAAAATTTGAAAGAGTGAAAGAAAAGTGTAGAGGAGAAGATATCATTGTTTTACAAGAAACAAATTGGAAAGAGAGTGTGATGATGGAATACAAAAAGAAATGGGAAGGGGATATTTTATATAATAATGGGGATGGTAGGCGTGGAAGAGGGGTGGCGTTTTTAATGAGAAAAGATGTTTTTAATACAACCAAAGTGGTGTACAAAGATAAGATGGGGAAATGCATGGCTGTGGAAGTAAATTATGAAGGACGTGAATTAATTTTAGTGAATGTACATGCACCAACAGAAGAGAAAGAAAAGAAAGATTTTTTTAACTGTTTAAGGAGTGTAATAAAGAAATATAAGGAAATAATAATGATGGGGGATTTTAACACAGTTTTTAGCAAACTAGACATGGCAGAGGGGATGGTTTTTAAATCGGACACAGGGAGGAAAGAATTAAACGAATTGATGAGAGGAAATAATTTAATAGATGTATGGAGGGAAAGAAATGGGGGAAAAAAGGTTTATTCAAGGAAGCAAATAGTGGGGCATTTTATATGTAAAACAAGAATTGATTATGTGCTATGTACAAGAAATGTGGAGAATTTTATTGAAAAAATCAGCTATGAAGAAACCAGTTTTAGTGATCATACGTTTTTACGTTTTAAAATTGATTGGAGTAATGTGCAAAGGGGACCGGGTACATGGATTTTAAATACAGAGATTTTAAAGAATGAAGATTATGTTGCAGAGATAAAAGGAATTATAGAAAAAGAGAAGGATAATGCAATGTATGAAGAAGATAAAAGAATGTGGTGGGAGAATGTTAAATATCTAGTAAAAAAGTTTTCAATAAAGTATTGCAGAATCTTACAAATAAGTAAAAGACACAAAGAAAAAGAAATAAAGGAGACGTTAGAAAGAGAATTAAATAATGAGAATAAAGACATAAAAAAGATCAAAGAAATAGAGGAGAAACTGAAAGAAATAGAAGAAAAAGAATATGAGGGGGCAAGGTTAAGAAGTAAGTCCAAATATATGGTGGAGGGGGAGAAATGTACAAAGTTTTTTTTTGACTTGGAGAAAAAAAGGGCGAAAGTTGGAATAATAAAAGAAATAAAAGGGAGAAGTGGAGAGATTGTGGAGGGGAATGAAAAAGTGCTAAAAGAGATAAAGTTTTTTTATGAGGATCTTTTTAAAACAAGAGGAGTGGAAGAAGAGGAAAAAAGGAAACTGTTAAATTATATTGAAACAAATTTAAGTGAAGAAGATAAAAAAGAATGTGATGGGGAAATCAAGAACGAGGAGATCGAAAGAGCGATAGATCAACTAAATAAAAGGAAAAGCCCAGGGATAGATGGTTTGGGAAGTGAATTTTATATACGTTTTAAGGATATTTTAATCGAGATTTTAAAGGAGGTTTTTAAGGAAATTTTTAAAGAGGAGGAGATGAATGAAAGAATGGGAATGGGGCTGATGAAGTTAATATATAAAAGGAAAGGTGAACAAACTGATTTAAAAAACTACAGGCCAATAACAATGTTAAATACTGATTTAAAGATATTAGCAAAGATTTTAGCAAATAGGTTAAAAGAAGTGATGCCACAAATAATAAAAACAAATCAAGCATATGCAGTAAAAGGAAGAGACATAGCAGACATAACGATGAGTATAAGGGACACAATACAGTACATAAAAGAAAAGAATGATGACGGATATTTGATCAGCTTAGACTTCGAAAAGGCTTTTGATAGAGTGGAGCATGCATATTTGTTTGGGGTTTTAAATAGGTTTGGGTTTGGTGAGAATTTTATGAAATGGATAAAGATTTTATATAAGGGGGCTCTAACAAAAATAAAATGTAATGGGTTTTTAACGGAATGTTTTAAAATAACTAGATCAATTAGACAAGGATGTCCACTCTCAGCTTTATTATACTCTCTTGTAGCAGAACCTTTGGGCCTAGCAATACGAAAAGAAGAGAAAATAAAAGGAATACAAATACAGGAAAGCAAAGCAGAAGGGACAATTTTTCAATATGCGGATGACACAACAATAATAGTTAAAGAGAAAGAGAGTGTAAAACAAGTAATGAAGAATGTACAAGAATTTTGCAAAGGATCAGGAAGTAAAATTAATGAGGACAAGACAGTGTATATGAAGTTTGGGGCAACGTCAGTTTTAACGGAATGTTTTAATTTTAAGGAAGTTGAAGAAATTAGGATTTTAGGGATTTTAATGGGAAAGGATGGGAGACAAGTAAGAGAAAAAATGTGGGAGGAATTGATAACAGGAATAGAGCGAAGGTTAAATTTTTGGAGAATGAGGGCTTTAAATTTGAAAGGGAAGGTTTTAGTATTGAATGTTTTAATGGTTTCAAAGCTGTGGTACGTTTTATATGTGACAGAAATGCCTTTGTGGGTAGAAGGGAGATTGAAGAAATGTTTTCTCTGTTTTTTGTGGGAGGGTAAACCATCGAGAATAGCATACAACACTTTATTAGGACCATTAGAAGAGGGTGGGTTGGGGTTAATGGATATTAAACAAAGGAAAAACTGCTTAAGAGTTAAAATAGTCAAAAAATTGTTGCAAGAAGAAAATGAAACAGAATGGAAGAAAGTTATGAAATATTTTTTAAACAAATGTGGGAATTTTAATTTGGGGGAGGATATTTTATGGATGAAAACAAAAAACTGGATGGCGGAAGGATTACCTGACTTCTATAAGGAAATTTTAAGTGCTTGGGGGGATTTCTTAACTGTAATAGATTATAATCTGAAAGGAAGAGAAAACATTTTAAACCAACCTCTGTTCTTAAACAAAAGTATTTTAAGAGATGGGAAAGAGATTTTTTTCAAAAAATGGATGGAGGTGGGAATAACAAGGGTAAGAGATGTTTTGTATGAATTTCAAGAAGGGTTTTTACCATCACAATTTATAATGGATGCAATGGAGGAAGCAAAAGAGGAATGCAACAAACGAGAAATAGAAAATAAATACGAAATTGTCAAAAACGCAATACCGAAGGAATGGATTAAAAGAATAGAAAACATGGAGGAATGGAAGGAAGAGAAAGAAATTTATGTCAGACTGAAAGGGAAACTATGCAATTTTAAGGAGTGTAATGTTAAACGGTTTTATTGTTATTTTAGAGATGGTGTTTTTAAAGAACCAGTTGCTAACAATTTTTGGGTACAGAGAATTAAAGATCTGAAAAAAGAAAGTATATGGAGAAATATGAGGGGGAAAATAGTGGAAACCAAGCTGGAATGTTTAGAGTATTTTATAAGGCACAAAGCAATTTTTACTGAATGTATTTTAACTAAGATTGGAATGGAACAGAATGCAACATGTAAAGTATGCAAAGACGAAGACGAAGGAATTTTACACTTGTTTTTATACTGTAAAGAGTTGGAGGGCTTTTACAGAAAATGCAAAAAGATGATAAAAGAATTAATTGAGGACTGGGACGAAGATGTAATAGAATGGAAGAGGATAGTGATGTTTGGATGGGAGGAAAATTGTCAAAGTAAAAAGTTTGTGAACCTGTTAATAATGTTGATAAAAAATGCAGTATGGGAAAGAAGAAATGTGGCCAAAAAAGGAAAAGTGGTGCTTGATGTTTGGAATGTTCTTAAAAGGAAAACAGAAAGATATATTGAAGGACTGTATTTGTATTTTAAGTATGAAAACATGTTGCAAAGCTTTTATGTTGTTTTTACTCCAAGGGTTTCTAAAGT